>NC_045641.1:35345818-35648848 GCF_009829145.1 Chiroxiphia lanceolata
TATCCTGCACTATTTGAAAGTCACTTAATTTTGCCACGTAAATCCACGCAAAATTTGGCCCAAAGCACTTAGCATGGATTAACTTCAACTGCAATAGCCAACAGAAAATCCAAGTATAGAGAAAAAACAAAAGATACAACAGTTTTGCTCAATATTTTTGAGTAAAAGATGAAGGAATTAGGAAATTATTAAAGTAAGATTGTGTAAAGTGCAGTTCCTTTTTCTGGACCAATTCTATACTTTAAAAATAGATTAGGCAAGTAAAGTCCGAGAAAAAAAATGACCAAGCTTTCTCCCCTGCTGCACCTACAGTATATAAAGGACCATTTTCATGATTATTCGTGGTGGAAGGATGCAGACTTGTACAACTGAGATTGAGAAGAGGAGGAGGGTGTGCCAGGTGCTGTGCAGACCCTTCTTAGGATGGTCCTGCCCCTAACCTATTACAGTTGATGCAGAAGATAGACACAAGCAGACAGGTATGAAAATGAGCCTGCCTGAGGGCAAGGCTGGAAACATTAGCCAGGCCTCCAGACCCTTTGTCTATTGCTTCACCCATTGATGGATCACTTTGGACTAGTGGAGGCTTCCACTGTTATTTAATTCAGTGCACACTTGGTACATAGGTGCCTGCAGCACTGAAAACTCTACTAACTGGTGCTACAGGTGCAATAATCACAGAAAGACCCACAAAATTATCATATAGGAATAGTGCATGTCCACTCACAAAATAATGGGATACAGCTGACACACCATTGTCCCAGGCTTACTGGTTCAGCAACTCATTGCTGTGCACAGGGCCAGCACAGGGCCCATGGTGTTCCAGGGAACCAACTCCTTCTTGGGCACTGAACTGACTTGCAGATGGTTTCTGATACCCTGCATTTTCCTAGCTTAGTTCTAGCTTGTAGAATTAAATGCAACATAACAAATTACATTGTCAAAGCAGACTGAGAAGAAATGAATCTTTCTAGGCTCATTCAGTTTGTACAGAATAAATAATGTGATATTTCTCAGTCCATTGCACAGGGAACAGACAATGCCAACTGATTCCTTCTCCCTAATTGAGACGAAATGGCCAGTTAATGCAGCTGTGAGGGAAATGGAGCGGTCTGGCCTTTCCAGTGCTGCAGACTAAAGTCTCTGAAAACTCTTTTGCTTGGCAAAGTGTCAGAAAGCCTTGTCTTTTGAGTGCAGCAAAAAGAGGACATTTCTAAGCAGACCTTAGATTTTTACATGTTTATATTTTTATATGTTATTCTGATTGACTGCAGCAAAGAAGAGCAGCCTAGGTGTCAGAGCAGACCAGATGATCAGACCAGATTAGTCCCCTGGAGTCATGAATGGCCACAGGTGCCACATTACTCCTCTCATTCCATCAAGAAAGGGATTGAGCACATCACTTGCAGAGGAATATGTGTGTTTTGTATTTTCCTTCACCACTGACTGCAATAGTAAATTAAAATACAGCCTGGCTACAAATGTCCATGGGACTGGAAGTACTGGCTGCCTTGAGTGGACTGCTGACATTCTGCCTGCTAAATATCTGCTCCTCTTCTGATTGCTGTTAGCTATGAGTGCTTTCAAAATGGTTTTATTTCTTAGGGTCCAGATATAGTAGCTCTCTGTGCTACCCCCTTCTGCTATTGATGTTGGGAGGCAGGAGCCAGGAGAGCTGCAGATGTTGCTGCCCTACCCCTTGCTGCTGTGTCAGTACCTCTGGGAAAGATGGCCAGGAGGATGCCCAAGAGCAGTGTCATCCAAGCAGCATCCCATAGAAGCCTGAGAACAGGCCTTCCACTTATGATGGACAACCACTGCACAGCTCTTCTACCTTCATTGTAAGGACCATATACCACATCTTCTCTGATGCTACTTTTTATATTGTGGCTTGCTGCAGAGTAAAAGAATGACAGCCTAATATTAAAGGCGTCTTGCTGACCACATGTACCTTTGTAAGAGACATGACATAGTAATGCTGTTATTTCACAGTTCTTTGGAATTATAGAGTTCTGTGATAGAAATGAAATCTACAGCCTTCATTTTCCCACGGTTTACGAAGGTAGAAATATAATAAGCCCAGGATATTACCTCTATGGTCCTGTAATTTCAAGAAATAAGAGATAAGGACAACATGCCTGAAATACACTTTTTTTTTTCCCAGTGAACTGGATTATTAATGAAAGTTGGTAGAACTTTAGAAGAGCTTTTAGCTACTGATAGGCACAAACATCTGTGGAAAGGATTATTAAAAATGTACAGTATGGGTGTATTGGAGACAGAAATGTAGAATAAATCCTGTGCCAATATTGTGCTGCTCAGCAGAGTTCACTATCCCAGTGTGCTAGTGCTTGTGTTCTCACAGCTAGCAAAAACACTTTAAAAGTGGTTCATAGTGGGAAGGAATGTGCATCTGTAAGTATCAGTAATTGGTGCACCCTGTCATCATGTTCCTGGGGTTTGTCTTGCTGAGCTACAGTTCATGCAAGGCCAAAGATGGGAGGAGGAGGCTCTCATTTCACCTCATGTTGCCAGAACTCAGGCTAATCTGATCCTTATATTAAAAATAACCTGTTGCTATCTCCAGCTTGTGTCTGCCATCTCAACAGTCTGTTTTGGAAGGAGGGCTTTGAATGCACCAGCAGGGCCGGAACCAAAGCTCTTCTTCCCCGTGGTACACTGTCAGTGTTTGCCATGGTATTGATCCAAAGTCTGGCCAATGTTAGGGCTTTCAACAGTTAGGAATACAAGCGTGGTCATCACATCAAGATCACTACAGCTAAAGAATGCGGATCATATAAATCTAACCTGTTGAGTTTTGGCTGCTCTACTCCTTGCATGTTTTCTGAAGATATACACTTGAAGGACATACGTTAAGTAGGGTTCATGGTGCCTGAGCTGCACTGCCACGGTGTGCATCTGCCTGACCAGTACCAGCCCACTATGTATCACTAGGCACAGTGGTGTGTGTTGGTAAAGTGTCAGTATGAGGCACTCAGCACAGGTGGAAATGTGCCCATCTGAAACAAATTCCTTGACTTAAATGAATGCACTGATAAATGACTGTTTTGCCTGTCTCTGTCAGAGGGGCATAACTGACCCATGCCAGCTTTAATATCACTATATTATGTCTTACTGTTATTGTGTCCGAAACCCACTAATCTCTCTTCACCCTTCCACTTCTCTCCCTAAATTTATGATATTCTGATAGGTTATGGACTGTCCACCCATTGCCTGTAACCACCTTTACAAAACAAGATCCTGCCTCAGGGGGCATTTCTGTGCGCTGTGAGACGGGTATGGGCTGTGATGGAGTGTAATGAGTAATGAGACTGCCTGATGGCAGCTTCCACCAGCCACGACCTCCAGCTGAGCCGGGTGGTGCTCCAGCCCTCCTGGGCACCTCAGGGGAAACCTGACTGACTGGTTCTGCCAGCATTGCTGCTCTCTGGGAAAAAGCCTTTTTGACAAAAACATTGTTTATTGTTTTATTCACATCCTATTCACAAAATCATACTGATCTTGAAAAATAGCCCATGAAAACATTTGTTTTTCAAATGAAAAATAACGTATGTAAAGGAAAAAAAGAAATTTAATTTCAAACTACATTTATGTTGTGGCTTCTCCTTGCAGCCAAATGTAAGGCTTTGTATTGCTATTTCTATATTATTTAGTGATATCACAATTACTAGCACATAATCCAATATTCTATTAGGTTGTAATAACTAAGTCAAACTATCTGGATAATTTACTGATGACTTCAATTATTTAAAAATTATTATAATCAACTGTTCCTTTACATGGATTAAAACAACTTACTTTACATAACATAGTGTTTTCCAATACATAGAGACAACATGAAAATTCTATGAAAATTTGCTGAATAAGAATGAATTATTTGCATTCTTTCTTTCAAATGTTTTTTAGTTTTAACAAGTATGAAACATTTAATATAGAAAATTAAATAAAACACTCCACTTAGAACTAATCAGAAGTTATCCATAAAGACTTTTTAAAAAAGGTCTTGGACATTAATAAATCGTCTCTGTTTTACAGAACATATAAAAATTTCATTAGAAGGTTAAAAAGTTTATATGTCTACGTATGTTTTTCAAAAGGAAAATTTCAATTTGAAATAATTCTAAACCTTTCAGAGCCACTCTTACATTGAACGGACTATTTTTAAGGCTTTCTCTTCCAGGGGAAATTTTCAAATTATCCACAGTTATTCCACGGCAGAATAAACACAGAGTTAAGATCCCAGGGCTCCCTACAATGCCAAGCTCTGGAGCTCTGAAGTGCGCCCATGAGTGACCTTGGATGCAGAGCTATGACCTGCACTTTTCCCTGGCAGTGAGGATATCCACTGGACAGAGGGGAGCCTTGCTGGGAGCTTCCTATTTGTGCTGCTTGGCCTGGGGGTGTCAGCACCCCAGCATGCTGTGGATGAGCCTTTTGGAGGTAAGCACTGAACTGCACAAAATGCTGTTGAAAAGCCTTTGCTGTTGTCCTTGCAGTCCATCAGTGGCTGATGGCCAGCTAGACAGAGGTGTCCATGCCACCAAGAAGGCTGTTGGCCCCTCTTCCCAGGGCACTCCCAGCTCATTGGAGCTGCTCCTCCCCTCCTGTGCAAACCCCAGCTTGTTGCAGCTCTGAGATTTCCAGTGTGTGTTTGTATTCCCAATTGCATTCCCAATTGCATTTCCCAATGCCAAATTCCCAGTGCCCAGAATTTATTTTCTTGCTACTATACTACGCTACTATAAACAGCTAAATTAGAGAGTGAGGCAGGTATACCCAAGGGGGTGTTAAAGGAACTTGGCAGGCCTCTCAGGTGTATTTTGTTAATAAGCACAAAATGCAGATGAAGGCAAAATAGAAAGTGAATGCTGAACACCTGCTTTTGGCAGGAAAACTAGATCCAGCAAAAACACAAATGCTGTTCATACCCATCTTTGAGACCCTGTTCTCTTAAAAAATCTACATCTTATAAAAAATGTATTGAGTCAGTTCAGGAACGTAACATTTGAAATATGGCCTCTCTTCTTCAAAATTAAACTGTTTAATAATTGATTAGAAAAAATTACAGTGGCCAGCTTTGAGAAATTCACTTCACTTACAGTCATAATTAAGGATGATATTATTTTGGCTTAACACTGGACTTGTAAATGCATGTGCAAGTGTGTGCTTGTTTATCTGGCTTCAACACAGAGGTAGAAGAGAACACGTCTTACAGGCTTACAGTGCATTAGAGGCCTATGTTTTGTGCACCAAACCCCATGAAAACAAAAACATAAACAATATTGGTCAGACCTAAGTAATACAATAAAGGGGAAAGGAGAAAACAAAGTTGGTTATGAAGTCAAGTTCAGAACACTCCACAGAACAGGTCACTTAAGAAAACGTTTGAAGTGATGCTAGGTCAAACTTGATGCCCTTCAACCTATCTGGAAAGGATGCTCTAGGAAACAGGCATGGAAAGCAAAGATAAATTATGTAGCAATCCTTTTTGTTATATGACAGAAAAGAAAAAATATCAGCAAGCTGTCATTATTTGCAAGGCATTAAATGTTTTAAGGGCGAATACGAACCCCAGAAAAACGAAAGATGAAGCCATCTTTTACCAAAATATGTTTTCAGTTTCTATGAAGTAGCTAATCAATTAGTAATTTTGTGTGCTGATGAAGAAACATTCATGGTTTTGACATAAAATTATAAGAAATTCACATTTGATGGTTTGAAACAGGCTTTCTCATGCTCATAAAATTCAAACAAAATGTATTGAGTACGCCCTAGATTAATCAGAAGGTCTCTAATTCAGATGTATTTTCTTCTTCTGGTGTCATATAATTCTCACTATTCCTTGGTACTTATGACCAATCTAACAAAAAGTTGTATTGTGCAAAATGTAGAAAATCTGCAAGGCAGTGAGAGCCATAGGCTCACTTGTGTTCCCAGGATGACAACTTCTTTGTCCTGTCTCATGCTGCAAGTCACAAGTTCTGCCCATGCAGAAACACTGAGCTTTTCTCAGGAACATTGTCTTCTCATCACTCCAGTTTTGTCTCATACCTCCTTTTTGCTCTGCCTGCACCTTAACTAAAGCCCATGGGAAAATCATGTCAGCACAAAAAAAAAGCTCCCCATAACAGCAACTCTGACTCCAATAGTGGCCAGTAAAAGAGCTATGTTAGGAAGCACGCCAGCAATTGGAGAGGAGAGGGCTACAGCCTCCCCTCTGCGTGCTCTGTCATCACCTCTCTGTCACCAACAGCTCCTGCCAGTCTTGCTGAGTTTACTGTGACCTTGATGAACTTCCTTCTTTGACTTCTTGTAACTACTTTTAATATCTGAAACATCCTGTGGCAATTGCTCTACGCTTAAAATTAAACTCAACAAGGAGATGTTATTCACATTTCTTCTTGGGGGAACAAGAAGCGGTGCTTAAATTACCAAAATCCCAAACTATAGAATGTTCATCTCCCAAGCAGCTTTTCCAGGTGGAGAGGTGATTTTCCAGATGGAGAGCCAATTGGAAAGTAAAACTTTCATGAGAAGTTGCAGTCATCCCTACTATAACAATGTCACTGTAGGTGTATACACTGCCATAGTCAGATGGATTTTTCTGAGCTTAAGCTCACTATTCTACCTTAGATGACAGAGAAGATTGTGTGTGCTCTGACTCTTCATGTAAGGTTCTTAATATACAGTAGCACAGTACAGTGAAAAGCAAATTTTAACACCCATTAACCCACTGACCACTGTGAACCGGTTTGTATATTCCTTGCGATTATAAATCACACTGAAACTGAAAGCAGAAAAATCAAACCAGCAACATGTGAAAGCTTTGCAGAGATATGAAGGGCAAAAGGGCTTGTGAGGTCTAATTTATTTTCAGTAGTCTGTGTTGCTTTGAAAAAATCCTGAGCAAATGATTCAGCAGAGTTGTCTGAGGAAACTGGCTACCAGAAGAGGTGTCTTGTTCAGTCTTTTACAGTTTAACTTCTGCCCGTCTCTGCTCTTCACTAAATCCAGTTAAACAAATATAAAATGGACAGATGAAGACATTAAGTCAAATGGTGATTTAGAGAGACCATGCAAGAAGACCAGAAAAGGGTTTACCACAAGAATATGCCCTTGATGTTTTTTCCCAAAGTGAGGCATCATGGTGGAGCAGGCACTCTTTTTTGTAGGCTTAAAATTCAAGTCGGAATGTTTCAGTTTTATCTAGGCTGTAATTGCATCTGTAATTACATACTGTCTAATCCTGAGAAAAGGCACCATCAGTGCCAGATAAAACTTACTTTTAGCTAAAGTAACCACAGGTTTTGCATTAATGCTTTTACTTTTGCCATCCTTTTCTCCCATGTGTCCACAGACTATAGTGTCCCACTTCCATTGGATCCAGGGCAGCAATGTGTCCTCTGCAGAGGAGCTTAGTGCAGAGCTGAACCTATGGGGTAGCAGGACACCTCTTCCAGCCCTGCACAACCTGGGAGTTCTACAGCCTTTTGCCCAAGGAAGTCAAGTGCTCTGTAACTGCAGGCAGGACAGCACAAGTGAAGGATTTTGGTCAAGTTACAAAAGAGTTTGTTAAGAAGTCTTCACACCCTATGCCTGGAACCTGAGGCCAAAGAACTTCTACTGCATTTCATCTGTGAAATTTGGGATTTAAAGAGATAGATGTGCAGATGGGCTCTAAGAAAGAGCTAGCTCTATCAGATCATGGCAAACAGGTAGAAAAGTTCAGCTGAAGCAAAGAGAGCTGCCTCTCTCATGTATACTTTGACCAGATCTTCCTAAGGTATCATTTGTGGATCACTTTAATTAAATGGGCTGTCACACAGAAGCAGGTATATTTTAATGCAGGCAGGCTCTGAGAATTAATATAGAGACAAGTGTTTCAGAGTGATCAAGCCACTGATCTAAATTCAGCTACAAGACTGGGTGAGTCGTCTGCAGGCAAGAGGTTAATGTCAGCACAGTTCTTAGGAAAGACTGACTCTTAAAATATCATATCTGAATGTATGGTCTTCTCAAGCTACAAAAATCTGTCAGGCCCACTGCCAAGAGGAATTGGGTTGCACATGCTTCAAATTTGTTTCCTTGGTGCTCCGGCAGGATGATCTGCACACATATACATTTCCAAATCCAGGACAGCCCTTTTATCTTTAAATGGCAGCAGGTGCCAAGGCATTTTCCTCCAGCAATTGTACACCCTCTGGATGAACATGTTTTATTCCATGGGAGTCAAACATCGAGAAGGAAAATTCCTGATTAATAAAAGCCACAGCTTGCTCTGCTATCTCCTCTGCACAGAAGCCTGAAAAGGTGTTCCATCTAAATGCTTGTTCTGCAAGATGTCAGACTCACTGCACCTCTATTTGTAAGTTATTTTTGTGTGATTTGAAGACTAAACTCTTGGTATGTACCTTCAGGCAGTTGGCTGAGGAACCTGATGCAGCAGCAACATCTGCCTTGTGTTCCTCTGTGGCGAGGAAAGAGCAGACCCACTAGATGCTGACTGGGATCCCGTTTGCAGAACAAGGAAAAATGTGTGTATGTTTCTGTGTTTCAGAGGTGTATGTAAGTGTATTCATATCCTTACAGTTTTACAGGACAATTTTATGCTGTCTGAAAATGCAGGCTAAACTATTTAAAAGCAAAGAGAATAATCTATGGAGAGGAATACAGTGTCCTGCTAAAAATGTTATATGTCTGGTCTGGGAATACTTACACTGTAAGTGGGCTATAAATGAATAGTTAACCACTTTAGTGCTGTGAAGTGATGACCCTCACGTGGCCTTGGGACATGTGCATGGTCTCCTTTAGCTGCCACTCACTGAAAATAATGAGAGCGTGCATAACAGAGCCAGCCTGGAGCAAAGAACTGCCTCCAGGAACTACCAGACTGTCCTCTGTCTGATATAATGCACTGATGATTTCAAAACACTGTCATTCTGCTATCCTAAATGCAATAAATGCTATTTATGAATTCCAAATCAAAAGCACATCTAAGCTGAGCCTCACATTTTAATGCCTGGAATAGTACTGCTGTTGCTATACAAACCATAAACCATTTCATAAGAAAGAGAGAAATACAGATCACTTAGTCCATAAATCATTTTAGGGTAGTAACATTGTGTGGCATAAAAAAACCCTATCTAATATAAAATTTTAACCAAAAAAAGTGCAAAGTTTAGCTATTCCAATTCGTTATATTTCTTATTGGAGCTATTTGGACAATCCCTGCACATTTATTTTGCCCTTGTGAGCATTACTAATTTTAGCATGAATGATCATTCATCTAAGAATTCATGCCTGAAATGTAATGATTCACCATTTGTACCATTTGTTATTCTCTTCCAATAAATGTTTGTCACTCAATCACAGCAAGGAAAGCACAGAGTGATTGTGCAGCTCACCACACAGCACAAATAGTGAGTAGTAGCAAGAAGCATTGAGCCAGTTTTGGAGATTAACTAAATCAGTTCAAAGCAATATTAGATATAAATCCCTCTTCATTCCTTTCATGCTCCACCAGAGAAACAATCATCCCTAACTCAACACAGTTCAGTTCTTCATTCTTCCCGCTGCTGAGCTTACTGGAGCTGGTGGCAGGATAAGACATCAATCAATCAGACTCTTCCCCACCAGAGGGGCACTTCGGGCTGTCCTGTTTGTATTCCAGTGTCCCTGTACTTCCCTTGACTGGTCAGCTGCCGTTGGTGTTGGCTTGCATCTTCCACCCAACACCAAAGGAAATTCAAACATAGAAAGATATGAAAACCAAATAAGAGATATTAATGAAGGTCCAGGTAGGCACAATCAAGACTGTGTTCCAGGGTAGACTAAAACAAAGCACCACAGCCAGGTCTTTGTGTTCCCCAGTAGTGCTCCAGCACTGTTTTCCATCAAAGAGTACCTGGGATGACACCTACCTCCTTATCTCGGGAAAGTTTTCATGGCCAGATGTTCAGCTTTTTCAGCAGTTGAAATATTTTTGGAAGGACCATTATTCAAGATAAAACTGTGTGTCACTGGGGACACACTGACCTTTGCAGGAAGAGGGTGGCTGGCTCAAGGACTGGCTCTCCCAACCAGAAGGTTACTGGGAGGTGCATTCTGTGACATCTCTAATTGGACCTGATTACTCAATCTAATGGCCCCACTCAAGTCTGGGTTATTATTCTGGAGTGCAGGACAGCAGAATCAGAGCCTAGCAAGGCCTGGTATTTTGAACCCTGGCAAATCAGCAACTAATTTATGTATTGATAGTTACCGCGCCATTAACATCACCATTTCCTAACAAACTGATTGTGATGCCCTGGCTGGCATCAAGAAGCACCTTATGCCACAAATGCATTGCCAGAGGTCTCTGATTTTGATCTACAATGTTAAATTGCAGTCCAGCAGGATAGTATTCTCATCACAGCTTGTGAATGGAGGGAAAGTCAGTTCTTAAGCCCCCTTTACTGCCTCAATACAGGCATTCAGAACGACCTGAAATCTCACCTACCCTCTCATTGCTGCTCCAGGGGTAGAGAGAGGTTTCCTAAAAGTCCTGCCAACCCCATGAAGGTGTTCTAGGTGCTTGAATGGCACCAAATACTTGTGTCTGGGCAGCTGAATCTGCTTCAGGTGGGCATCCAGCTGAACAAGGCTGGCTGTGGGCTAGTGGAAGGATTGAGATACATGACCAGAGGCTTCTAGTTCTGCAGTATAAGCCCTGGTCCCCACATGGCAGGGGGCACAGCCCTTGAAGCCCTCTGTCGCAGCCACTGGCCCCTCTGGGAGGTCACTGCACCCTGTGTATTCTAGATGACAACTCCTTCCTGCAGGCAACCAAACCACCCACCTCTGCTAGCTGGAAAGACAACTTGGGCACACAATACTCAGACAGACTCCTACATACACCACCTGCAGATTCCTTCATTTGGAGTTGAACTGCAGTCCTGGTTTTCCAGAGGCAAGCTGTATTAACTGTTTTCAAGCAGTAATGCTTCTCAGATTGAGCCAAATTAGCATGGGGCGCAGGAGGTTCTGCAAGGAGCTGTGACTTTAGACATTTAATTAGCCATTGTTAAATGTATCAGTACCTAACTGAAAATTGCAACCTTATGGAGGCAAGGTACAAAATCTCACCTGATTATAAAATCATTAACTACATTATTTTTTGCCATTTTTTTTTCTGGGCAGTAATAGGCATTTTTTCAGTTAGAAGCAATCGCAAATTAGATTTATACTGAAATAGCACATTGATAATTGATTAAAATTGTAACTGCTTTTAACTATTCTTTCCTTCCACTGTAATAAGGTGAAGGTAAGTATCCAGCCCAACTAGATTAAGCTCCCACAATGAGCATAAATTGACTGAAGCGGATGCTGACCCCAAAAGACCTGATTCCAGCTATTTGTGCCCTTTTGTTTCAGCAGCACCGTCCCTGCATCTGTGGAATGAGCTGAGTTAGGAAATTATAATCTGAAAAGGAATTTTGCTGGGTTTTATACCTGGTTACTTCTCATCCAGATGTGGCTCAGCCAGGGACTTCATAGAATTTAATGCTGGCACATGAGAGACATAGGAACAAGTGAATATGGGTCAGCTTAAATCTATTATGAAACAACAATCTGGAAAAACATCTAACAAATTTTGAAGTTATGGTCTGGAGCAATAAATACATCTTGCAAAACTTGGACTAGGTGAAAACTATTAATAGCTTAAATGCTAAAGCCTTTGTTTTCTCTGCAAAGCAGCAGTGACTGATCAGCAATCACTCTTGCGTGCTGATCTTGCAAGTCTAACAGTCTGTTCCCCACTGCTGAGTGAGTCCCAGATGGTTCATAGAGCTATTTGTCCTACATACTTATAAGGATCCATTATCTGGATAGCTGACTCTTGCAGCAAAAGATTCTCCAAGCCAGAATATTTTCTTTCAGTGTTTTGTGCTATGGTTTTAAGGCATGCACGCAATGTTTTAATTTATACATTTATTGTTTATTACAGAGTCATTCCTTTGAAAAAGACTCCATTGCAGAAAAAAAATAAAAAAGCACATTTAAGGCTGCAATCAGAACATAGTAAGGACTGAAATCATTCCACTGCCACAGGGCCAGAAATTTTGCAGCTGAGATTGTCATAAACCAAGCACTTGCCTAGCTTACTTTTGGATGTTCACACCAGTGATGCTAATCTTGCAGATCTAAAAAGCAGGCTGCGGACCCAATGAAAAAAGGCAGGAGTGTCTGATGGTTTGCAGGGCAGGGAGAGGCTGCAGGGAAAGTTTATGCTTGCACTGAGGAAAAAGTAGAGCTTTTTTATTTTGCAAGTAGTCCAGCAGTTTATCTAGCTGATAGCCTTGTCTTTCAGATGTTTTTTGGAAAGACTGGTGGGAACAGTAGGATGAGTTTTGCTAAGGCAGAAGCAACTGCTCACTTTAAAAATACTTCTGCAAAGTCATGAGTTACCAGTTTTACCTCCCAGTGCAGTGGCGGGTAGAACATGATGGCAGCAAGGTCAGAAATGTCCTCCTCCAGCAAGACAGCTCACCTCTTCTCGTGTCACCTCCCTTCATTCCCCCTAAGCTAGCAGGCAGGCTGAGCTGCCTTACACTGGTCCTTGCAGACCTCTCTTTGCACTCCACATGTGCAGAGTCAGCTGCTTACACAGCTCTGCTCCAAGGGCTCCCCATTCTCAAAATATGCCTTAGATTTTATATTCTTATGCTGGTCTACAGGCACTTTGAATCTGGATGGATTTGCAAAGGAAAGATAGCACGTGCACCCAGACTGATTTTCACCCAGGGTTACATTACATGGGTGGGTACAAACTCAGCCAGAGCATCTCTTCCTGCCAGCACAGGACTGCATGCCCTGTTGGCATGACACACAGCCCCACAGGGAACAGCCCCAATGTGCACTAAAGCAGCCTTACAGCATCTTGCCTACAACTGGCTCACACATCTGGCCTGGTTGGACAAGGGCCCAGATGTACCTGTAACCAACACATCCATGGAATGCAAGCTCCATGGCTTGAGCATCATGTATTTCCCAGTGCATGTGGAGCACCTGTAGGAAAGCCTGTGTGTTACAGTAGCATCATCATGGCTGGGCTTCGCGAACGAAGATTTGGGAAGGCTTTATCCACATTTGTTACAGGTACGTTGGTGACTTATGAGGCCAATACGTGACAGACATACCCTAACAGTAGCATAAAATGCAGTATACAACCTCTATGTAGGATAGATAAACAAGGTGGCATTGCTGAAATTAGGGCTGGTTGCTGTGTTGCCCTGTTCCTTGCAGAGCTGTTTTCACCGTGGCAAAGGGGAGCTCAGACATCATTTGGAAATGTAACACAGTTGTTTTTCACTGTCTGAATCAGAGAAACCTCCATCACCCCATGCAAATGCTTAGAAACAGGCACCGTGAGCCCTCTGCGTGGGCCCAGACAACATGAGAACATTATAAGGAAAAGATTTTACTGCAGAAGGTGCAGCAGTTGCCTAACAATGGATGTTTCTTCTCCTTTTCTGAGCATATTCACTATTTGGTGGACTTTATACTGTCTCTCAGACTACTGGCAGGTTTTCTGGCTTGACACGCCTTTGAATTATACAGAAATTCTGAACTCCCGCTCAAATCCATCTAAACCCCCCATTAGCACAGTACTACTGCTTAGAGTAGGGTTTTTTGTAAAAAAAAAAAAAATGTCAAAACACAAAAGCAACAATAAAAATTGAAAATTTGCTTTGCCATGGCCCCAACAGCTTCACAGTCACTTGATGCCTGCCTTTGTAGATCAGTTAACAGTCCAGCCAAAACGAGTTTCTTTAAAATACCCTTTATTACTTGACAGGGTATTAGCTTTTTGCCATTGCAGACTCAACACCAGCCTGTGCTTCCCAGAACTGCTTGGACTCCATCGTTGCTTCTACTTCCAAAACAGAGACTTATTTTAAAAAAATACTGGGCTGATTCAGACTGCAGCACTACCAGACAAGCAGATAAAGGAGAAAAGGTGACAAGTAGCTGAGCAAAAATGAGGGTAGTAGAGGGACATAATCTAGTTCCTAAGGAGAAAAGAAGACAGCATGTCGATAGATACCAGGCTAAGAGAAGGGAGTAGCTCTTCAGGAAATATTTGAGTGATAGTGTTGGTGTACACGAAATGTATATGGAATGAGATGCTTCTGGCAACAAGACATTAAGACAGTCCTAGACTATCAGGTCTTTCTTAACATCAGCATGAGAAGTGGATTAGGAGCAGTACCAAGCCCCTTTGTAACATACTCAGATGGCTCAGGACCTGGTCCTGCTGGAGGAGGACTACAGCCACTCAAAATTCATCTCTTTTTGTTGAACTTGGGACATACTGAAAAGAGACTAGTTCAGCACATTCAAGAAGACTGTCCCAGGCCTAATGTTTGTGGGGAGTTAATTTTTCTGGATTATTTCCTTGATTTGAGTTTTAAATGCCCTGGTTAGAACTTGCCTGTGAGGCACAATGGAGTCAACAGCAACCCTAGTTAACTTCAGGATGTCTTTGTCCTTGCTGCTGTAGAAGAGGCTACTAGCAGCAGCTTGGCTTGAGGTGGCAGAGTGCTTTTGATATGCACAGATTTGGGTTTTTTTCTTATCTTGATTGAGGACTCAAAGACTAAAATATCTACATTTAGTCATCTTCATGTGAGCTAGGTACCTACAGTCCCCATAATGGAGATTTTATCAGTACAGTCAGTGCCTGTCCATGCCATTAAGAGCCCAGTTCTTGGCAAACCAAATTATTTTCTAGAATCTTTTGACTGTATTGGGAAGTTACACAGCCTTGAACATGGCCAGGTTGCTGACAGGTGCTGAATGCTGAACTAGGTGCTTCAGGGCATTATTCCAGGTTTCGATGTGCTGCACTGGGATGTCCTGTGTTGCATCTGTCACCTCCCCATAGATGTCTCAGATCCTGTAGCATCTCAGGCAATATGAGAAGTCTCTGTGGAGGCAACTGAGCTTAGGTGTTGACCCCTCTGTGCAAACACTTCAGTGCAGGTACTCCAGTCTTGAGCTGAATCTTATATAACACAGCTGTGTGGCAAATAAGACAGCCAGTCTGCACAACAAGGCTTTGCTGCACCTCCCCATACTTGTGTGGGGTGGGACAGCCATCCTCCACAGCACTATGCTCAACCTGCAGCTCAGCATTTTTGTCCCTGTATCCTTTCTGCTCGGGATGTTTTTCCTCTTTTGCAAGAATCTTGCCCAAGGAGTTCTGGGCCTTTCTGCTGGTCAAGACAAGTGGGATTTGTTGTAGATCAATCCAGACTAGCCTTGCATACTGGGCTGATTTGCTCTTTAGTGGCGTTCATGTCAGTGAGGCTATCAAATGTTGTGACCTATGGTAGGAAATGGAAATGTTTTTCCTGTAGTTGACAGTGGTCTCACTGCTGATATTGCAACTCTATGCTGTGACTGTTGTACCAAAAATGCTTGGGCCCCTACCACACTCCTCCAGTCCCCTCCCTTCCTCCTGCAGCTCTGTAGGAGTTGTGCTGACAGCATTTTCTGAAAATGTCTGCACCCAGCATCCCTACAAAAGTGGACTTTCCTGAGACAAAAGGGAAACCACAGTAGGAACATCTGCTCAGGGCTGGTCAGAAAAAAGTATAGCTCTTAGGATCTCCTCTTCCCTCATCCCTCGTTCACACCATTGGGCACTGTTTCATTCAATGAAATATTAGGAAAAATGTATTGTAATCAGAATCTTTTAGAAGAAAAAAATGGGAAAGTATATAAGAATATAACCCATTTTGAATAAGGAGGCCGTTGAATAATTACATTCCTGAAAGATTTCAGCTAAATTCTAGGTAAAACTCCAGCACCAGAGAGCAGGTATAAACGTGAATGGGATTGGTGACTTTATGGCAAGTTACCATCTTTTTAATAAATTTATAAAAGTGAGTGAACAACCATCAAATCTCCAGGTTTTTGCCAACCACCATGTAGGCTCACTATGATACCTTTTCTCTTTTTCTGAAAATCTTGTTTAAAGTCATGTGTAAACATGTTTCTGAGCACGTGCTGGTATCTGCCTCCTGTAATTTCTCAGGCAATAGGTGGACTGTGGCTCAAGAGCCAGCAGTGCCAGCAAGCTCAATCCCTGTGGATGGCTAAAGTGACAATGTTTCAGCACCCATAACACATGCTGGGCTGAAGTCATGCACAGTGCTGGTACAGGAGGTGAGCACTGCTCACTCTCCACAGGAGAGTGAAGCCATGGGACAGTGTCACTCCTCCCTCTACTCTGCTGAGGTAGGCAAGTTCCTTGTGGCAGACCAAAATGTCCTGGCAGATTTTTCACCCACGTGAGTCACATCACCCTGGCACTTGTACTCTCTGCATGAAACAACACAGGCTGGAATGCTTCCTCCACTGACACACAAATACCCTGCATTAATAGCACATTCTTCCATTTTATTTTGTCACAGAACTTCTCTGAATATTTTCTGTTTGGTTTTGTTTTCATTGATTTAAAATGCATAAAAAGGAAAGGAAAGTAGATTTTTCTCAGCAACAGTCCAAAAGAAGTAAGTTTTTTAAAAAATACATAAATTTAAGTAACCAAGCTATGGCTTATCATTCAGAATGAGACAAAATATATAAAATATATAATTATTGCAATATGTAACTGGTTTTTGTAACCTGAATAAAATAAAATACAAAATAAAAGGCTTGCTTCGTTGTTGCTTTCCAGTTGACTGCCCACAAGTCTGTAGTGCTTGAACAGGATGTCAAAACATCTGAGCTGGATAGGAACTTTTCAATTAAATGTTTTTCACCAGAAAATGCTTTTTCATTGAAACCAAAACTGTTCAAGGAAATATATCTGTAATTGAAACTTTTGTTAGTAATGTTTTGGGGTTCAGAATTATATTTCTGATTAAAAGGAGAAAGAAACAGACAGATAATCTTAATGCTCAAGACTGAGCATTGCCTAAGTTTGATTCCTCTCATCAGGTGAGTGAACACATCACTGCCTTAATAAATGCTTTCCTTCTTTTCCCTCATTTTTTTTCCTGACAAATTTCAACAGTCTTTTGATCATCAGTGTAACTAAAATAAATGCTGACATCTCAAAATGTTTTGCAAGCTAGACTTCTCATTTCTAGTGAGTCCAACTAATAGCCAAATGTATGAGTCTTCTTGGTATGCCTGTTCAGCTCCAGTTCCAGAAAGCTTTAAGCCCATGAGAGATTAAAATAAAAGCATGCACTGGAGAAATTACCAAAAGAACATCAATAGAAGTTCTTGAAACAGGTCTGTGTGACTCAGAGTAACTAAACACTGTTATCCTTCATTTTCGGAAGTGTCCAAAACTAACCTTCGTCAAGTAGTTACCCAACAGCTGGTTTTGGGTAGGCAATCAAAAGTAATCTCTTCAGGGCATTCAAGTATGACGTATACCAGACTTAGGAGTCGGAAAGTATCCATTGTAGCACAAAAGTTGTTAGCAAGCAGACTCAGGGGGATCTTTGTGATCCTAGGAAGAAAGCATCACTGATGGGAGCTGGGTATTATAGAATCATAGAATATGCTGAGTTGGAAGGGACCCATCAGGATCATTGAGTCCAACTCCTGGCCCTTCACAGGACACACATCATGTGCCTGAGAGCATTGTTCAAATGCTTCTTGAACTCTGTCAGGCTTGGTGCTGTGACCGCTTCCTTGGGGAGCCTGTTCCAGTGCTCAGCCACCCTTTGAGTGAAAAACCTTTTCCTAATATCTTACCTAAACCTCCCCTGACTCAGCATCCAGTCACTAGAGCCTGGGGCCCTTAGACGTGAAAGCCATCCCACTACTACCACATTCATTTTAAAAGAATTTGGTGTTACATTTGTCTGTGCATCTGCCCTCGTTAGCTTTATAGGTTGTGCTTTCTGTATCCTCTCTTCCTGGGAAGGGCGAATATAATAAGAAACAAATGCCTAAAACTACAATTTTGTATTGTCTCGAAGTGTCTCCCACTGTGCTTCCCTGCTGGGTAAAAAAAAAAGCAAAGGGGGAAGATTTAACCAAATGCCAAATGTTTTTGCATGGCCATGACAGGTATTCAGAGGCAGCAAGAATTCCTGTCACCAAAGAACCAGTACCAAAAAAATGTTAAGCCAGAGGAAAGGCAGTACCTTTGAAAAGGAGAAGGCTTATTTCCAAATTTGGCAGGATCAAACTCTCTATTACAGGCCTTTCTTCACCCCCCAAACCCCTCAGACAATGAACATGAACTTCTGGGACTATAACTGAATGTAAAATCATCAGCAAAAGCATGCTCCAATCGCATAATTTATTTGCATGTGCGTCAGTGTAGAAACTGGCACTTGCGCCATCTATGTTCATAGTCCAACTTCTCTGCCATAGAGAGCCAGGATCTGTGGTTTTCAGTCTGAGAGTGTTCCTGGCATTTCAACATTCGTTTTCACCACAAAATCAAAATGAAAAATTCAGGCTTTCAAGGTGTCACCCCTAGAGGATCATGGCTCAATAGCAAGATAAGGTGGATAAGACAATGCCAGCGGTGGAAGATGCAGCTGCCTGTAGGACACTCCAGCTCTAAGCCACATGCCAGACACTACTGCCATGCAAGGGACCCTGAGGAGGATGGAACTGCAAACTCAGTGCCAGGAAAGCACAGCCCTGCTGCACCCTACCACAGCCTGGCTCCAGACGTTTGGGCCTTTTCCAGTTAAATGAATCAAGCATGATCAGGAGTAAATGTGATCAAATAACTGATTCATAAATATTCATCTGATCTTTTAAGAGAGGGTGAAGTAAAACTCTGGGGTTTTCTGTGCAAGTTAACTACCAGCGGGCTAATACCGGCTCTGAGTCAGCACTGAAATAAATAATTATCTCAATTATTTCTTGCTATAAAATTGACTTTATTCTGATTCCTTTTTATGAAAATTGCCTATAAATTTGTTTTGCATAAGAAAAGAAGCAAGAACAAAACCAGCTACACACTATGAAGTAATACTTTTGTATAAAAAATAGATTCTAATGGAAAATCCCCTTTCCTTCTAATCAGAGATGTTTTCAATTATCTTCAAAAATGAGATCCTTGAATGGTGCAAACTCTGTCTTCAGCAATGTTGATACAGTGTCACTAAAGTCAATGAGATTACATGTGTATGATGGCAGAATACAGCCCTGCATGTTTATTGCAAAGGCATTTGTCAAACACATTCCAAAGGATAGAAAGTGCATACATAAATGCAGTCTCTGTAAAAATCAGCATTTTTACTGAATGGATGTATATGATTTTAAATAAGTTCATACAAACAGAAGTGGATTTCTGGTTGTTTCCTTCAAGTGACCTTCCTCCCTTTGTAAATTTGCCTATCCAGGCCTTATCTCCCATTCCTCTACCTGTAACTTCAGCAAAATACATGAAGAAAACCCCTAGAAAATGTCAGTGATACAACTGTCACATTAACTGTGTATACATTTCTATTTTGAGAAGAAAAGTGCTTTGTATTTTGATTAATTGTCTTTGACAGACTAATCTAGGAGCATGAATAGATTCTATTATAGACTATTAACTCCCTAACAGTCCTGGGGCTGGGAATGTTTCCAGGAGGCAGGTCTCCTTTTGATCCTACCAGACCTTAGTGATACTGTTTGTATTAATATTAGCAGTGGCATTTTTAAAAATTCAATATTAACTGAATCCTCATTTCTTCACTATTTCCCATATACTGTGCTTTTCCTTGAGAACCATGACTCATGCCAACAAATGCCTAGGGACCTTGTAAGCTGCAAAATACTTTCTACCATTTTGTTAATTTATGGCAGCAATTTGGAAATCTGCTGAGCTGGACATGGCTAGTTGGCAATGAGTGCGTTGTTATCAAATCTGAGCAACATGTGACAGTAATCTCATTAATTTTTACGAGAAAATGCATGCAAATTGCAATAACTTATAATAAAGAAATTAAAGAAAATGATGCAATAGGTATTTGCAAAAGTTCATTTTTGTGGTAGTTTTATACACATTAATCGGTTATTCCTAACTTTATTAAGTGATTGAAGCAGAGATGACATGAGTAGAGACTGACTACTGAATGTACCAGAGCAAAAGTCCTCGGCTTGGAGCTGACCAGAGGGGCTTGGATAACCCTGATGACAACTCCATTTAGCAGAAATACCTTCAAGGAGCTGAGGCAGACTGTTGAAGTCACAGGTGCCATTTTGTGAGGCTGCTAACTCATGCAAAAACCCACAAACTGTAAGGTTTTCTGTATGTCATCCTTTTGAATGCATCAGCAAGTGCACTGCAAAATGTTGATAAGAGCTGCACATCATACAGCCCAAGTGTGAACAGTTGGAAACATCAAATGGTACCTTAAAACCTGTATGGGTACCAGTGTGGAGATGGGCTGTGTGGGATGTGGTTTTCTTCAATGCTGGTTGTTGGGGACTGGGCAGTCTGCAAGGCAGGTGTTGTTTTTAGTTTGTAGAAATCCGTAGCACATACTCAGAGGAAAGATGTGTTTTCCTGTGAAAAGTACCTGTGGTGGGTTGATCTTGCCTGGACACCACGTGCCCACCCAGCTGCTCTATCACTCCCCTTCCAAGCCAGACAGGGGCGAGAGTAAGGTGGAAAACAACTTGCAGGTTGGGATAAGGCACTTCATTTAAAGCAAAAGCAAAGCGGAAGCTTGCCCATGCAAAAGCAAAAATAACACGGTTTATTCTCTACTTCCCATCAGCATTGATGGTCAGCCACTCCCGAGAAGCAGGGCTTCAGCACATGTGACGGTTCCTCAGCAGGCAGCCATTGGAGACAAGGAATGCCTGCCTCCCTGCTCCTTGCCTCAGCTTTGATATCTGAGCTGACGTCATATGGTCTGGAATATCCCTTTGGTCAGTTTGGGTCAGCTTTGGCCAGCTTGTGTCCCCTCCCAGCATCTTGCTCTCGATTGAGGGAGGAATGTTACAGTGCTGATGCTGTGCTGAGCAATAGCCAAAACATTGGTGTGTTATCAACACCCTATTAGCTACCAATGCAAAGCATCAGCACTGTGAGGGCTGCTACAGGGAAATTAACTCCAGTTCAGCCAGACTCAATACAGTACCATGCCCAGTTACTGTAAATTACTGGTTTTCCAGCTGTTCCCCAGCAGCTACAAAGCCCGAACTTTTTCCTGGACACTGTATCCTCTGTGCAAACTTAATACAGCCAGTGAGGAAGAGAAATTGCCTATGAAATGCTGCATAGTCTTCAAACTCTTACTTCATGGCTCCTGCCCTGTGCTACTGCAGCATGGGGGATGATGAGAAGAGCACCCTGGGTGTCTTGGCAGTTCAGGCTTATGGACTTCCATGTCCAGCTCATCCTGTTCACATGCAAAATGTGGGCTTGTCCCTATTTTTTGGGCTGCCTAGCCCACAGGCAATTTGCAGATGTCTGGAATCACCATAGATTTTACCCTAACCTGTGCTACTGTGTGTTTCTGCAGTCTGTCCTGTGTGAGTGTTGGCCTGTTGCTTATCCTAAGCAGCTCTGGGCAGACATATTTGAGAATGTCTGGGTTTGTGAATGAAACGGTTTGGGATAAAGAAAGGACAAGTAAACCCAGCTCACTCCTTGTAGCTGCTTGAGATAAACGCTTTGGTTGCTTAACATGTGCCGGCATGTTGGTCTGCAGACAGGGAAGACTTTGTTTATGGAATTAATAACTACAAATTATTTACTATTGCCATTATTTATTGACTAAATATAAGTTGACTATCTCCTTGGGCTGATCTTCACTCCTCAAAGCCTGCTCTGATAAGAGGTGTGTATAACCTCCGTTGCCTAAAGGTCGCTTGGGGGCATTCTGCCTAGGAGGTCTCTCCCTGACTCTTCATTCCTGATGTTCCCTTGCTTCAAAAGGAGCTGTTTTCCTCCTAATCTGTATCCAAGAGTCAATTATGACCTTCTCACACATTTTCTGCATTTGTCGGTGAGCTGTGAAAGCAACACATTCCCATGCTCCCCATCAGGCAGAGTGCATAGCGCCTGTCCCAGTCCCTGCGCAAATCTCTTATGGAGAAATGTGGTTTATTTGTACTAGGCATCAGGTTTGGTGACAATTTCAAGCTCAGAGAAGCACAGAGAGGACACAGAGAGGATAAATAGCCACCTGCAATGGGGCCAGAAACCAGCCTGTTGCTTCTGCGCTCACATGCACAGTACCAGTGTGGGGACCACATATTTCCTCCTGCCCAGGAATGGAGGATGGAGCTCTCTGTGCAGAGCCCCGAGTTATCCTCTCTTTTGGCTTCTTTCAGCACACAGAGCTTACAATATCGCATCAGGAACAATTTATGTCAGCAGAGAAAGGACAGAACAAAGCACTGATGTGGTTTGTTGAAAGTCAGGGAAGCCTCAGTTACAAAGCGCTGTATTTTTGTCATCTTCATAATTTTAAAATTAAAGACTGTTTTTCACCATAAAGTATGTCAGGCATAGCTCCTGCTCTACTCCAGAGTTCACTTTTCCAGGGGAACAAAGCTTACATCTATCCCATTTGTTAGTTTCTCACTTTTGGTCTCACAGTAATTTTAGCACTCATGGCTAATTTTATCCAGATTTGAAGGGAGGACTGAGCCTTCATGAAACACAGGGGCTTGGAAGAGAAGAGAAACACTATTAGGTACCACCTGAGAGGAGTTGGGTATCAGGGAGAGCAATGCTGGCCACCAGGCTTAACTAGTAGTGCTGCTGGTGTGAAATGGCCAGGTATTTCTTATCCCATATCCAGCTTGCCTGGCAGGTACCTCGCAGCCTAGCAGGCATTTCACTTTTCTCCCAACCCAGCCCTGTAATGTGAGCAGTCATAAAGGTGGTTAGAAGGGGAAAATCACTGAAGAAGAAATCATCTGCTGAAAAATACAGAGAAAGGGCAGCCTGGGACTGCTGATGAATGGGATCCCCCCTAAGGCTTGTGAATTAAGAGCATCCTTGGAAAGTGCAGCAAGGATATCTAGAAACTGGAGACATCCTGAAATGCCATAGATAAGCAGAAAAACAAAGGACTTATCAGAAAAGCAACTTATCACGTGAGAAGGTGGAAAACAGTCTGTGAAAACAAAATTGCTCTTAAAGAACAGAAAACATCATAACGTATTGGCTGTTATAGGTGAAACCAGACACTAACAGCATCCATTCACTGCTTGAAGTAGGTTGTCCTACGCCCTCTTATGTCCGTATGCTATACAGAAAAAATAAATTTTTTATCCAAAACTGAGCCCCTGTCTCACTCAGAGCTTCCCATCTGAATTCCACACAAACTGTCTACAGGATCTTGGACTCTCACCATAGATGCCTGGATGACCCTGTCAAGCGAGACTCTCTCTGTTATCTTTCTGGTTCAGTCTGTCATCCCCTCCTTTGGGGGTGGCTGGATGTGTAGTCCCCACCTCGGACTGGTTTGTCCCCCCTCTTTTGAGATTTTCTTCTGAAATCTAATTTGCTTCATATTAACATTATATATATTAATTATTTTGCTAATGACAAGTCGTGGTAATTGGTAAAAGTACATAGCTACTTGGTTGCAACTGCTACTGATTGTACTACAGTACTAATTGGTGTGATCATTGATTGATACCACACTATTGATTGAGACTGCAATTGACTGATGCTAGTAATATGTAATAGCTTGAGATATATATATATATATTCATTCATATTCACTTTATTAATCGTAGGTATATATGCTAGTGGTGATTTTTGTGGTAAATGTGGTAATCAGTAATTAAGTAGAGAGATTAAGAGGAAAAAGGCCTCCATGTCCTCGAGTGTTATGGAATCCTATGGACCCAGTCACGATCTCTACACTTAGGTCAAGACACCTCATCAGGACCCCATGTTCTCTCACTGCAGAGAGAAGCGACTGTCCAGCAGGTGATGTTTTTCTAAGGGCAAAAACACACTGCATGGTGAGACAGAGAGAAATGTCTATTTTTAAGTCTTTTTAAATATGTTCTCTTTTTAAGTGATAGCAGTGGTGGACATAAATTAAACAAACTCTGTGATATGCTGCGGATGATGCATCATCCTCTGAAATACACTTGCTTGATGAGCACTGCTTGACACACAACAATTTGATTCCCTTCGGGTGCTATAGGAATCTGCCTATTAATTATTTTTTCCCTAGACTTTCATTGCAGTTTCCTAAGGTTACGAGTGGCTGGGGAGCTTTGCCCTTGAAATCCCCAGGCAGAGGCACTGGATTTCTGTGCACAGGAGACCAGCATGCTCCATGCAGAAGCATGGGTGAGCCAGGCTCTGCTTTCACAGCTTCCTTTTCGGATCACCTCTTGCAGCACTACTGTGAAAATGTCATAAGGGAGAGAAAGCGTGTGGGGGTTTTCTTGTCTGTGCTCAGTCCTTTCATGAATCTTGCTACTTGGCAACTGTAGTGTGCAAACATTGAAGCCAATGACATGGCAAGCGGGTATTTTTTTCCCCTGGTTTATTCACATGATTTTCACAGGAATTCAGAAACCTTTCTTGCATGAGCACATAAGAAGGTCTGTAGTGGGATCATCAAGGCTAGATGCACCCTGATGTAAAACAGAGTGATGGAGTCCTGTACTGTGGGAGGTCTTTTGGCTTTGGACTACACGACAGGGACACAGTGGCTGCTGAAGAGCCAATGGCTTTGTACTCCCTAGGCTTGTGCCAGAAGGGCAGTGGGGGCCTGGCACTGGCAATGTGGCACTGTGGCAAGAGGGGATGAAACCACCGTCCCTTTGAAGCATCACACTAGAGCTAACTCACTTTCACAGCACCTCGGGACAACGATCCATCTCCAGCCTTTTAATATGCACCAAAATACAGTCAGTTGTGAGCAGGACAGACAAGCAGCTTGGAGAGCTGGTGCCTGACGTTGGGATGGCTGCTACAGCACATGGGGCCTTGGGAACCTCCAACACATACCTTCAATCTGATCAGAAAGATCTGAACCCATGCCTGAATAGAAAGAGGACTTCTGTGAGGAAGCTGTTGTGGTTTAGGAATGGTATTTCCCAATTTAGTGCTCTCACTGTGCTGACACTCACTTCCCCATGAAGCAAAAAAGGCAAGCATTATGGGTTAGGAACAATTTACTGGAAACGGCAATGAGATAAGGAGACAAACAGTAACAGCAACAATACTAATTAAAAAAGTGTACAAAGAGAGAGGGTGACAATGCACAATGCTCACCAAGCCCGGGGCAATGAAAAACAATGGTGGACAGATCTCTGTCTGCCACGCTTTCCTTACAACTGGGAAGGAAGGCCTTTCTTCCCCGAAGGAAAAGTAAGTCCCTTTGCCTCACCCTTGGCAATGATGTAGCATGGTATCAAACAACATAGGGTCTTGGCTTAGTCCACACGGCTCCAGGCTCCACCCCCTCAAAGCTACTGTGAAAAATTAACCCTATCCTTGACCAAAACCAGGATAGAAACACAGAGGAAAACAGCCTTGGGACATCATTTGCAGAGGCTGAAGAGAAGCTGCAAAGATCTATGCCAGGCTTTCACCTCTGCTCTCTCCTCTCTTTTCCCACTTTTCTCCACTCCTCCACCACACTTCCTCTTCTTTTCATCCCTGTAATTTGAAATAGCAATGTTGCTTTTTCTTGCTTAGTTTGATAGACTTTCATATATATTTAAATCAACATAAATGAAACTTATCTCTATATATCATTCCATATTGATAATACAATAAGGGCAATGTGTATATGTCAAATAAGATATGCAGGATACATATCATATTTATGTTAAGTAAATAGCATACTGATATATATTGTATATCAGTATATATATTCTAGGTGTATATAAACGTGTGTGCATATCTTTTTTACATATATACCTTAATTTTTTTAAGGCCCACAGCTTTACTAGCTTTGATTGGAAAGCCTAATGAAACAGATAATTCTTTCTATCATTGGTTTCACTGGAACTTATTAACACTGATTACTACTGGTAAGTTAAATAAGAGGCTGATTTAACTAGGGCAAGGCTCCCATTAGATTTTTATTTGCATTTTCTACCCTGTTAAGCATCACAGCTGCAGTTAAATCGATTGGCACCATCTGTCAGGATGCCTATTTTCAGTTGCCTATCGGTAGAACCTAATCTCAGTTATGTTTCAGTTCATGCTCTAACTTATCTGCCAGTGGCTGCATAAAGGATTCCCAGTTCTTTTGTCAAAATGTAAGCATGAAACAAAAACTGAACAGTGGTCTCCAACAAGAGTATTTTTTTCTCCTTAAAGAAGCAACAGCAGTGGAGCAGACCTGCGTTCTGTGAGATGTTCCAGATGCCCTGTGGAGCTGTATGTAGCAAGAGCTGACTGTATACTCCCTTGGGTAGGCAAGCTCTTCTCTTGGGGTACAATGGTCAGGGCAGGTCAGTGAGGCAAGATGGAGAACAGGAGTTAAATTTTCCACATGATGGAAGTAAAAGTGAATTTTACATTATGTGTAAGACAGCCAAAATATTATGCATGATTTGTTTTTCCAGAGGTACCAAACACTGAAGTCAGGGGAGGTGAAGGCACGAAGAACTTCAGCAAATGAGACCCAAAAGGCATCATCACAGAGAAAACATCTGTGCCACCCAGCACTAACCATCGTCCAGCCCCATGCAAAAGAGCACCCTGTGTTTATTCCAAGATGCCATGGGAAGGCTGCTTCCCATCCAGCCCAGATCAAGTATGTCCACAAAGCTCTCACAGTCTTGAATAAGCAGCACATGCTTGTGTCCTCAGCTCCCTGCCTGCACAGAGACCTTGCAGTCACCTGTGCACCACCAGCAGAATACATTCCACCAGGGTATGCCCTGCCTCAGTGTGCTAACAGGGCATTTAATCCACAGCTGACCTCCAGCTTTGTGCATACTGCAATCCCTGAGGGCAGCTTTGCTTAATGTCACATTTGAAGAACCATTTGAAGATTGAGGCCTCTCTTGAAGCAGTGTGGGAACCTTCTGCCACCTTGTATCTGTCCCTCTCATGGCTTTTTTCTCCTGCAGACCCCCCAGGGCAGGACGCAACCACTTCTGTCTTCGCACAGCGAGGGCACCTGAGGCAGCCCTAAGGGTTCCTCTGGCTGTTGCCATCAGACAGGTAACAACAACTTTGTACAATGTAACTGATTTCAGAAAATGGATTGGGCATACAGTTTTAGGAAAAGCCTTCGGTGGAAGGAAAAGGGCTGATCCTTGGTGCCTGGCTGCCTGGTGATGCTTTGGTGAGCAGTCTGAAAGCACTTCCTGTTTTTTATACAGGTTTCCCCCATGTTTTGCAGAGAAAGTCTGTTTTTCTACAAAATGAAAGGCAAATAGAAGTGTTACTAATTCAAAATGCAAGTCTTCATTTTTACAGCAATCTTCCTTAGAAACACACAAGAATTTAATCAAACTGAAGCAAAACATCTTCTCCATGGCCCTGAGAACAAATGATAGAAATCACTAGTTCCAGCTGAAGGTGAGCAGAATTGATTTGCAACCAGAAGAAACTGCTTAGCTGTGCATGAAAGGCTCAGTTCTGCTGTGCTGACTCAGGAAAATCTGCTGCTTAAACACAAAGCCCAGCCCTTCAGATAAGGTATTTTTCCAACGCTCAAAATCTCTGTTCAAAATCAGAGCAATGGCTCTGCGCTCTGCACATACCAACATGTGCACATGTGTGCACACATCTCCATGGTGGAGCATAAGTGGGCTTCTCACAACTGTGGGAGAGCAGGCAGTCTGACTTTTTAAAGGTATGTCTCTGCAATAATATTCATCATGCTCAATTCAAACATAACTATTTGGCTTTTCAAACTGCCTGGAAAATCAAAGTCAGCTATTTCACCCCTGTGAGCTAGGTCACACCATAGACTAAGGCAACCCAGACACTGCCCTCAAAACCCATATCCCATGGTAAAATATTGGTCTCCCAGAATTTCAGAACCTGGGGGCAGGAGGCAGAGTGATTATTTTTCCTAATGGATAAAGACCATTAGGAAATGTCCTGTCTGTGGGACCCTACAGATGTTTATTAGGACTCCCGTTGTTTCTGAAATGTAGATTGACCTGGAAAGGGAAGTGGGGAGTGGGTGGAAAAAGTTGCAGATGACACCAAATTATTCAGGATACTTAAACTTGAAGCTGACTTCAGAGACCTGCAAAACTATTTCATGGTGTTGAGTGACAGGGCAATAAACAAAAAAAACCTGATAAGCACTAAAAAAGGCTGATAAACACCAAACAACATATTTAGGACAAAATCGATGTACAAAATGATGGGCCTTCCTTGATTCTGCTCAGGAAAGTGTCTTTGTCATCACTGTGAAAAATTCTGTGAACACTCAGAAGCTTTTAAAAGGCAAATTGAATGTTAGGTCTTCTTAGTAAATGTAGAACACAAAAAAGGCTCATCATTGTGCCAATAAATAAGTCTTTGTTGTATATGTACTTTAAAATCTTTGTGCAGGTCTGATTATGTCATCTCAGACACAAAAAAAAAAAAAAAAAAGAAAAGGATGACTGGAAGGATCTTATGAAGATATGAAGATAAGGAGTGGCTTCCACTGATGGAGAGCTAAAGCCTCAGAGCATCCTGAGTCTGGAAAAACAGTCGCAACAGAAGCCTGTGGACATGAGATGTGCAAAACAAGGGGCAGGGTTTTTATCCCTGCCACTGGGTTCTGCAGGAGCCACGAGTGCAAAGATGCCACTCTGGGGTGAGACGAATTCATGGACTTCTGACTCTGTATGTGATTGCCAGGATGCAGCTCCATGACTGCTGGAGGCTGAATGAGATTTTTGTATCCTTTCCCTGTTTTTGCACTCTATTTTGTACCTTTGTTGATGGCCATTTCCACAGGTAAGACACACTTCAGATGGACCCTTGAGCTGACATTCCCTTCTTTTCTTCCATTACACATTCTTGCATTGAGTGTATCTGGACAGAGAAAGTTGTCGAGATGTACAGAGGTAACATAGTAGAGTTTAAGCAAGCTAAAGACAAATCTTGCTTGTGCTCTCTTAACCTAAATGTATCCGCTGAAGATAATCCTGTTTCCTCAAGGATTCATCACACACCTTAGAGATTTGTACTGATTTATTGGCCATGATTTATTCATGAGCTAAGAAGTGGTTGATATAGTCATTGTTTGCAAAACCATTAGAGAAGCCTCACTTTGATGGCTTCTTTCTGGCCAGAATTCAAGTTTAAATAGAATATAAATTATTATATTGTGCCTCAAAGACTTTCCATTTTGATTTTTAGCTTTTCCCTTTCACAGTCTTGAGGTGCAGCAAGCTTGTAGCAGTGTGTGAATGGCGTAACAGTGCAGTCTTTGATGACTTTTGTATGCAGTCTCAGCAGCAGACTGTACTATTTTCCCTAAAATAATTTTTATTATTACATTGTGTAATTTAAAAGCTCATGGAGACCTATTTCTATCCTTATTAATGGTTATTGGTGTCTTTATTCAGAAGTGAAGAAACATGAGACACTCTGACACTTATGGAGTGTGGAAGTCCATCACTTCAGCACTTTGGGGCAGAATCTGCCCTGATCTGTAGGGGCCCAAAAGTCATGTTTCTCAGCTCCTTCTGGAACCTACCAGTTTTTTACTCCTCAGGTAATCTGTCTCCCTCTGGCAGTGCAGAGGGATAGTCAAATCTGGTCTTGAACTGGGTTTTTTCCAGAAATTCTTACTGATTGGACATACGGTGTCCCATTGAAAGCAACTGAGCTATACCCTTGGGTCATCATCACGGCCTGGTAGAATACCTGTTGGTGGATAAAATTGTTGTCTGCTTATTTAACCAGCTTGTTGTTGCCATTGGGTTTTCCTTGAAATTTGTTTGGCTTATTTGAAATAATAGCATGGATGTCCATGAGATTGTCACCATTTTGTGTTAGAAAGATGCATCATTATTTTTTGTTCCCCTAGTGTATTAGGAGAACATTTTTAATCCTGAGGGTTTCAATAAAATGTATAAATACAGCTGACAATAAAACAGCTCTGCTGGTTTCATTTTTTATTGATGGTGCTAGTTCATCCCTATTGAAGTCCGTAGATTTCTAGCAGAACAAGCAGCAAAGAGGTCATCACAGCAGAAACTACCCCCATGTGAAACTGGGTACTGAAAGCTGTACAGTGTCCTCAACACATGCTCCTAGATTGACTGTAGGCAGCTATTTTTAAGAAAGATTACTCATGGCTTTTTACTGTGTAAAAACCATGTGAATTTGAAGTGGTTAATGAGTGGAAGATAATATGTAGAGATGGGGCAAGCCAGCTTGACGCAGGGTTTTATGCAAATAGAGCATCAAGTGTGGTGCAGTATTCGTAAGAGTGAACTGGGGCCAGCAGAGGTTTCTCACTTTAACCCTCTTGCTTTGGGTGTGCAAAGTACCTGCAAGTTTACTCACCACAGCTTTTAGAAACCATCTCTCACACCTTCCTACCACTGTATCCGTGTTTTACCAAATACTTCAATACCCCTTTCCCACTCTTGGCCAGGCATTAAGCAAAAAGCCTATTGGTGCATGTGGTAACAGCTTACTCATAGGAAAATGCCAATAAGCTGAGGAAACACACACAATATTAAAAAGTGGAAAGGTGACGGAAGAGGCGTGATCAATCCCCCACGTCACACTGCCTCTTCTCGTCACGGGAGAAGAAAGATGTTTCAAAGAAGATCATATGTCTCCAAAGGGCTCTGCAATGTGCAAAGTAAAGGCTGTTTCAAGAAATACTTTTTTCGCTCTCTGCCCTGAGACTGGTGGAAAGGCTGATACAAATGCTATGGGGCCTGGGACAAGGGAGGGTGAAGGGGGCGGGTGAAGGGGCTGTGCTGGGAAATGCACCAAGCGTGCATCCCTCAGCCCACAGATCCAGGGAGGGGACTCCATCAGAAAAACTCCAGGGGCTGTGTTACTTTCATCATACCCCTAACCACAAAAAAAGTTTTGCTAGAAACTTCATGCTAGAAACTTCATGCTAGAAACTTCATGCTAGAAACTTCAGTGACTCACCCCGCTGACATGCACTTTGCCCATGTGCCAGTGGGTGACATGGAGAGCCTGAGCTGGTCAAACAAGATCACTGTGTGCACCCTGGCAGAAAATAGTGGGTTGAGATGGTGTGTAAAGTCAACAGTCACTATTTGCTGTACCAGGCAGGGGAATCACACTGCTGCCTCCACAGCACCTGTCATGGCACCTACCACCCACTTACTACCACCTACTTCCCTGTGGCATGGTATAGTAGTCTGGCAGGGCATGGGCATTCCCAGTAGGCACAACTGCTCCCTGGACACATCACTGGCATCTGATCTGCATGCCCTGCCCCAGTTCCAGGATCAGCCCCTGCCTGCACTCCTGAAGCAGCCTGCAGGGATTCGGCTAATACCTGTACTGCACATGGCAGCTGCTCAGACACAGGATGCTGCAATGTCACCAGCTGCCTAATGGCAACCGCCGTTATCCTTCAAGGGTACCAATACTCTAGATATTTGATGTAGAGAAAGCAAGGAGAGAAAACAGTGTTTGTGGGGGAAAAAGAGGACAGTCAAACAGATGTGCTGCTCCCATGTGTGGTGGATGTGTTACCCTGTGCTGAAGGTAGCAGAAAGCACAGACCCCAAGAGCAGCAGAGAAATGTTGAGTAGAGGAGCTCTGTGAGCACTGATGAGGGAGTCAGACCCAGCATCCTGGGACACAGGTGGAAATGACCCCCAGAGGCCATAAGTCCACTCCACCGTCATGGTCATGCCTAGCCCCAGGTTTGTGTCATGGCTTAGTGAGAGTGAGAGTGGCATTTAAGAAAGGACCAGGTACTACAGATTTTGGAATAGAGAGGATCTCCCCTTCCTAAGCACCAAGGCTGGCGCCAATGCACACAGGGTCGCAGGGCTTGTGCCCAGCCAGCAAAAACACTAAGGAGCAGCACAGCGTCACCAGCTCCACCAGCTTCCAGATGTCTCTCCAAATATGTTAGCTAGAGTGTTTCTGGAAACTAAAACCTGAACTTGGATTGAAGCCAGGATGTTGCTCTTCTGCTTTCTGTGCTTTTGAAAGAGGACTTTTCATTAATTTTATTCTTGAGCTGCTAAATGACAAGGTGATTTTGTCATGATATTCCAATTTACTCAACTGCCCGCCCATTTATTTAGCTGTGCTTTGAATTTCAAACTGTGACCACAAGAGGACAAACAGAGGGAGGACTGTAGCCAGTACAGCACCTTTGGTGTACATGTACTCTTTGCAGGGCCATAATCACTGCCCAGCTCCTCTTGTGAGGTGACATCTGCCAGGGTGATTAAGGCAAGTCTGTGCTTTGCAACCGGCGGCTCTGCCTCACTGCGGGTCTGCTCCAGATAATGAAGTTGCCTGAGCTGTTAAGAGACATGCTTTCCTACCATGCCATCAAGAATTGATGGGAAAGAAATTACTGTTTCCTAGCTGACATTAGAGAAAGAAAAGGTATTTTCCCATTTCATCAGTCAAGGACTCTCTGCTGAGTGTAAAGATACCAAGGCAGTGCTAATGTTGACACTGCAAAAAGCTACCAGGAGTCTTGCAAAACAGTAGTGTTAAGGGAAATGCCTGGTCCTAATTCTACATTCCCAGGCTGCATTTACATCAAGAGAAGCCTCTGATGGGGATAGATGAGAATTTCCTCTTGGAATGATTTCTCTCCAAATATGCAGCTTTGTTTTATAAGCTGTCAGAGAAACTAAAATAGAAGCACCGTCTGCTGCACTGCACACCCCAGGGGCTGTTTCTGACCTGGCATGGGCAATCTCTCCCAGGGTCTCTTCCCCATGACAGCATGGCATCCTCAGGATTTAGGGAGAGGAAGCAGATTGCTCTGTGTGGGCAGGGTGGAGGGGACATGGAAGCAACCCAGTCTCCGTGAGAAAGCCAGTCCCACTGCTCAGGTCCCCATACAGAGATTTGGTTGCCAGCCAACTCTGCCCCTCTAGCAATGAGTTTGGGAGGTGGTGGCAAGCCCAGCGGCAGTCCAAAAGTTGAGCAAACTGGGAAAGGGGCAGCTGCTTCTTCCTCTCCTTGCACTGATGTTGCTCCTGATGGCCAGCTGCCCAGACATGTGCCTTTCTAAATGAGAAATTCTTCTTTATGTTTTGGTTTAATCCCACTTAAAGAACCTCACAGAAATGAGACTTTGAGCTTTCACCAGTTTGAGTGTTTTGTTTTGCAACATGCCTTGAAAAGAAGGGAGGAAAACACACATAGCTATTTTCATCTTACTCCGGTTCATTTTTGCTGCCGATTTGGAGCAAAAGCTGGAGTCATTCACTTCACCCTAAGCTGCTGATCTGCCAAAATACCACAGAAAGTCTAACAGCACTGTGGAAAGCAGGAAGTAGCAGAAATTTCTGGAGCAAGATTGTTCTCGTGACCATTCTGTGGCAGTTCTACAGATCCAAAAGTACAAAGTTCACACACAGTTCAAGTATTTCTTGAACATTTTATTGGAGTGAAACTCCTTAGCATTTGCCATTTACTCACTGCTAGGTCTCTATAGCTCAAGGGGTGTTGGCTGCCTCTTTCTCTTTTGTTCCTCAGTTATTCCCACCTTATGTCATTAGCCTAGATTGGTGCTCACATTTACAAGGACATGGAGTTCCAAAAGGTCAGAGTCAAGGGACCAAGCACATAGCAGATCTCCCAGGCTCATCTTAAGTACATTCCTCAGCACAGTAAGGATGCTCTGGTCCTCAACAACCCCTAAAGTAATTGCTGGTAGGAGGGATGAAAATATGCAGACTATGGGGTTTGGTATGCTCAAGTCCTCGCTGTATAGGTCTCTTCCCTATTTTTCTCACCATTTGCAATAAGGAGTTTCTAAACACTAACTCTTGCAAATACCTGTTGAGAGACTCTTGTCCAAGAAATGCAGAAAGGAGGTAGGAGAAATGCCTCAATGAAAAAGAAACCTGTTCAGAAAAATGCTGACTGAGTGTGGTCAGCTAACTCCAGATGCTCGTGAAGTTGAAGTGCAGTGTTGTGCATAGCCATTCTCCTGGCAGTTCATGCTCCCGTTCCCAGCCCATAGCCCAGGAGGCTGATTGCTGGAGCACATCAGGAATAGGCAGCACTGAGGTACTTAAGGTTTGATGCTCCTTTCCATAGATCTTGGCATTGACCAATCCACTTTGAGCCTTGCAGCATCAAAGGGCATGAGCATGTTAGTAACATTCATCTGGCTTTGGAGAAGTTGGGTTAAACTAAGCATTCACATGGACTGTCTCCAAGCTTGGACACATGCAGATTATGTCTGGATTCCTTGCTCATTCTTGATGGCAGCCAGCTGTATCTTCATTTGTGATAAACTGATACTTCTTCCCCTGTTACAGCTATAATTTTCCTGGGTGGGATGCTTGCCTTGTGATCTGTGTTCTTGGATGTTTTGGCTAATGTGATTTGTTCATACTAAAAATAAGGTCAGGAAAAATATTCCCTGCTTTGCCATTGCAAAATAAAAAAATCAGTGTTTCTTCAGCAAATTCTGCTGTCTTTTGATTTACAGTTGAGACTGAAAGTTGTGACTTGAATCTCAACCTAGGGAGAGTTCTTGTATAAAAGCAGTCATTGCATTAAAAACATCCCAGAAAAATTTAAAGGTTGTGAAGTCCACCAATCAGATGTTAGAAAAGGCCAGGTTTTAGGTTTTCTGTTAGTTTCATTCTTTGAAATTCTCTCCCTTCTTCTGCCTTCAGCACATCACACATAGCATTATCCTTACTTACAGTACTGCATACTATTTTTTTTTTCACTCCCTGTGGAGTTGCTTAGGAAAATTTGCTGCCGATCTGGTAGTTAATTCCAGGAAATAAATTCCACAAACTCATTTATATCTTTATGTCTAAGACAACACAATAAGCAGGGAAGAATCATTTGCAGTCCCTTTACATTGTTTCCATTCAGAGGACAAGAGGATTACAGTTGCGTATCTTTGATGCGCCTTGCCCAAAACACAGGAGGAGGTAACTTTTTTCCAACCAGCACTCAACCCAAAAGATCTCTTTTTGGACTTTCCTCTGTGCCACCCTCTTGGCCATGGGGGTGGTGTGTCATGCTGCCTTTTCTCCTGCTTCTGAAGAGTTTTGCCTTCTCCCTCCTTCCCAGGCAGTGATGGCTTTTCATCCATCTTGTTCAAATCATGAGTGGCTTTGCCTGCCCAGTTGGCTTTGGGAAGCGACCTTTTTTTCTCTTAAGTTTTGGAGATCAGGTTTGCAGCAATATGTAGCTTTCCCTTGCAGTTCCTGAGGCTGTTATGACAGTGATTATGCAATTAAGAACACTGTTGCACACTGAACATCTTTGTTCCAAGACTGCCTTTGCAATGAACTACTATGTATTTTCCTCATCCTTTCAAGTCTACATTTGTCGCTGTAGTAGTTGCTGCCTACATATCCATTTGGTTCTTGCATGCTTGGTAAAACAATCAGGGAAGATGTTAAATGTATGAATAAGAATATTTTGAACAAGTTCTGTGTTGTTTTTCTTTCGTCCTTCTACTGTTAAGAAAAATTTTTTCTGCCTTAGGAAAAAAGCCTTAACGATAGCTCTGGGGACTGGAAGAGGAACCCAAACAAAAAAAAAAATAAAAATGCAGGTAACTGCAAGAAGTAAAACCAAGAACAGAACATCGATAGAACACTGAAAACATATTTTATCACAAGAGGGCAGTACATATTAACAAGTGAGGAAATAATCCACATTTCAAAGGAGGCTAATCCCTTTCTTCTAAAAATGTCCAAAAGCTCTGCTGACAGAGCTAAAGGAAAAAAAAGGCAGAAAGTCTTAGCATGAAATAGCAAACAGTGCCTTGTGAAGTTTATTGTTCACTGGGACTGAAGGGATCTGTGCCTGGTACTGTGTGTTGTGATTTTGTAAGAGAAGTGTGAAAGCTCTGGGTGGCACAGGAGGCACTGGTTACCCCCATTTTCCCATTTCCCTGGCAGATAGCAATGCTACCTGGTGAGCTGTCATTTATTTTGCTCATGTATCATAACACTATCAGAATTATCAATGTCACATCAGATATATTTATCCTGGCAACAAAGAAAGAAATGGAGATGGTGTCATACAATTAATTGTGTTACATCAAAGGTTACATCTCTGTCTCTCAGATCTCTGTCTTAACTATGTAAATTTGAAATGTGCAGCGTGAGTTAGACTTTCATAGAGCTGCATAGCCTCCTCTGTGCTACACTGTCTGTTGGTGTTTCAGATGACTTGTAAGCCATCCAAGTGGTGCCTGCTCAGAAGTCATATCTCTCTACAGTGTAGTTCAGCATCAAGACTCAAAAGGTAACTATATGCCATGAGACCATGCAGTGCTGCCAGCTTCTGGCCTCTGTTGGGGAATGAACATCTGGCATCAGTGGCATGCTGCAGTGCAGACAGCTAAAATAACCTCGTGGCTTCCACTGGCCTAAACCAATTTTTACTGGACTCTATTTCAAAAGTGACATTCCTGATACTGTAATTCATGTCTAAATCATATCTCAAAATATTTCAGATATTTACAGGCTCAGCAGTGCAGTAATGCTCCTCTAAGGACCATTAAAAAATAAAGCATATATTTGTCAAACGGAGAAAGGAAACCATGTAGCAGTCAATACAAACTACAGCTATTAAAATTTAGATAGTAAGGGAAGCTAAGGAGAAGTCTATAGCACAAAAAAGGGATAATTATTAATACAAAATCAAGCAATGTATTTGATGCAGAGAGCAAAGTGTTTAGAAATTATACAGAAAAGGAAAATCTCAGCAAATATTTCTGACATATTTCAATAGGGAAGAGATGGTACACTTGACTACATGAGGATGACAAAGTATTTTTCAGTCCATAAATACCTAAGGAAGCAAAAAGGAGTTGTCTGAACAAACATCTGTGCCACTGACAAAAATTTTTGAGAAATACTGTAATCCTCTAGTAAATTACAATAGGACACTTGTGAAGTGTCAATATTGTGCTAATACTGGAAAAGAAACAGAGAATGATATATGAGGTTATTGGCTGAACCTTCCTGAACTTCCTATCACTCTTTCTGAACAAAATAATTGAAAAACTCATAAGGGAGTCAACAAATATAACCTTAAAAATGAGAATGCGATTAATTCCTGTCAGTTTATGGAGGGTAGACCCTACTAAGCAAATCATAGGGTTTTGACTTAGTAACACTTGCTATTTAAAATAAAAAAAATAGCTTAATAATATACTAATAAATTGCACTGACTGGAAAGACAACTGGCTTAAAATATGATTGTCCATAAGAAATTTTCTTCTAAGGGAGATGCTAAAACAGTCCTATGCACAGGCAACTATTCAGACTAAATTCAGGCAGACATATATAAAGCGGATTTTAATAATTGAGGCCTATTTAAGTCAGATACATTTTAATACAGCCAGTGTAAAGCTCTACATCTAAACTAGGGAATTCAGACATACAGAGAAATGACTGAATGTTGGAAAGTGATAACTAAAACCAAAGAAGTCCACAGAGTGAAATTTCCACTGTGATAATATGGAGAGAAAATCATATTACGGTCCTCAGATTTTCTAAAAATAAAATTAGCAAGAAAATGAAAGGAAGTGACTTTATTTCCTGATGAGGTGTCAATAACAATTAACAAAGTGACTGCAATTTTGATATTGATAAGTTGAAAAGAACCATGACAAATACTCAGAATGTTGATAGAAGGTCTTTGAGTGAGAGAATGAGAGTAAAAAAATCTGCTTAGATCATCAGAGTAAAACTGAGAAGTGACTCTATAAAGATTAATAAGAAACTTGTCAGAGGGGAAAAAGGGTAATTAAGGTCTTGTTTACATAGAAGGTGGTCAAGAGAAACAGTCCAAAGGTTTATGGGGTGTTAGAGCCTCTGAATATATAACTTTCAAACTTCTGTGGTAGAATCTGATCCTTTTCATTGCAGCTATTTTTTGCCAAGTTATATGTAGACACTGATCTCTTCTTTGTGGTGACCAGCAACAGAACCCCAGGGAATGGCCTGAAGTTGTTTCAGGGGAGATTTTGGTTGGATAGTAGGAAAAGGTTCTTCACCCAGAGGGTGGCTGGACACTGGAACAGGCTCCCCAGGGAAGGGGTCACAGCACCAAGCTTGACAGAGTTCAAGAAGTGTTTGGAGGATACTCTTGGACGCATGGTGTGACTCTTGGGAATGGTCCTGTGCAGGGTCAGGAGCTGAACTCGATGATCTTTGTGGGTCCCTTCCAACTCAGCTTAATCTGTGATTTTGTGATTCTGTAATGTCTACTCTTAGATCTTCAGATTCCTGTACAATTAGTACCTAAGTTTCCATAACAGAGTATTAATTTCCCCTCTTAGACATCTGTTATAGGACAGGATGAATCACCACTGTAGATTGCTCTATAATGTAGTTTCATTACAGATTCACTGTGTATTCAGCATAAATTCATCTACACTGTGGAAGGCCAACACTGGTGAGTCATGGCCTCATGCACTGTCAACAACACTTGAGGACAGCCACTGCATAGAGCAGGGTTAGCTCCAAAGGATGCCATGGGATTTGAAGAACACTTCTAAGAAGGCACAACAAAAATGACTGACCAGCCCTCATGGGCAGGGCAGTCAGATGATATCTGTAAAGTACAGAAGCATTTTTACCCCACTGACTTGATCCTTCGTTCAGTACATCTGAGAGTAAAGCAGAAGGGACAAAATATGGGGGGAAAAAATTTTCTAGAAATCATAGGAACATCTCTGAAAGTGACTGGTAATTATAGATGTCTCAGCCTTTAGGCAGTCAAGTCTGATATGCATCCTAGGAAATCATGCCATAGAAGTCATAACCTTGGGTAGACAAAACACCACTGTATAGACTAGCCACCAAAAAATCAGTTGAGTCAAATCTCTCCCTGTCTGGGGAACCAAAGAGTATCTACTGATTTGGTTCTATTCCTTTTCCAACATTAATGTGACTGAGGGATTATTTTACTGATAATTGCTTTGATGATTAAATAATATGACTATGCTATCTGGATTTGAGAGATTGCATATGCTCTGGGTGACAACAATTCTAATGTTGACACTGGTGAAGGTCTTTAGACCACACACTGCTTTGTGATGTAGTGCAGTATAAAAGAGGAGTTTGTTTTAGAAAAACCTGTGTTTCCTATGTATGCATGCTGAGTATTCCCTCCTAGCAATTTGTTTATTTGCAGAAAGAAAAGTCTTTGCATTACTGGTCAGACTTTTCAGTTGCTAATTATTATAGAGGTTCTTTCCAAGAGAAGGACAGAAAAGGAGACAGGCTTTCCCCATCTCTGCTCTACATTAGAGACTTCTGCATTTGTAATATTGAACTTATCTAATTGCTGCTTCTCCTTACAGAGCTCAAAGAAAATGCTAATACTTGTTAGTTTACTTTACTATGTGGAGAGGAATTGTGATTTCTTCTCTAAATAAGATGAGCACATGCTTCCTAAACCGAACTTTTTCCTAAAAAATTTGCAGAGATTCTATGCACTGAGTATTTGCTAGTGTTTTGTATTTTCAGAATATGAAGATATTCAGATACCATTATGATCGGGTGGATGATAAAACCCTGAAACAGCTGGAAGAGAAAGATAGTGTTCTTACAGAGGACATGGTTTTGTGAAGTGTGTTATTTGTTGTCTAAAAAAAATAATAATTGACCAAATTTAATTAAATGTGGGTTGAAGTTCAACATTAGAAAATCATTTACTAAGAAATTATACTGCTTTAAAAACACTACTACAAAACAACCATTTTTTTATCTGTTATCAAAGTAACGGAATAGATCATGCCACTCAAATATGTACTGTATTTCCTTAAAGGTAGCAATGCTGAAAATGCAGGGGTTTTAATACTGCAGTTTAACCAGAAGGTGTTATTTATGTGTCACTTATACCAAGAGAGCGAATGTATCTCTGAAGCAGGTGACATTTGAGCATGGTTTCATTCTTCATGGGTAAATTCTCCTTTCATGACTACTGTAGCTGGTAAGAGAAAGTGGTGATTTAGATCTTTATTTTGCAAAACTCAGCTTGAAAATCATGGTTGTGTACAGCTTTAGCTGAGAGCGTTAGTTAATGAAATGCTTTAGAAACACATCCTAATATGTGCAAGTAACTTCCGCCATGAGATCTACCTGTTACTGGTCACAAGATATAACCCTAGAATGAAAACACAGCATGTTCTGATCATTACCAGTGTGAGTCAGATGTTAACTAACAACCACTCTATACCTGCTGCCATGCTGACAATGATCAAAAGTTGTAAGCAGCAACAGGAGACTTTGGTGGTCTTTATTAAGGACAGAAATAATGAGTCTGTTCATGACCTTTTTCCCTCTAAGTGATGACATTACATGTCAGTCTTGACTCTGAGGGCTGGGAGAGTATGAAATGGGCCTTGGGATGTTTTTGAATCTGTTATGGCCACGACAGTTGACTCCAGCTGCTGATCTGTTCTTTTTGTCTCTGCACTGATTACCAGAGAAAGGTCTGGTAATTAGAGATTTCATAACGTGTGCACTATTTCTTTCTCTAAGTCATAGGACCCTTGTTTCAAACACAGATAATCACAGACTTAGTAGGCAACAGGGTAAGGCACCCATTTACAAAAAATGAAGTGGGATAATTGGGTAAGCATATGAAGAACAACTGGGTCCACAGCCTGACAGGGTTGTTATTACCACTCAGATGTGTTTTTCCTCCAGGGATTTCCATTCTTGAGTAGTAGAAAGAGTGAAAGTCATATGTGTTGGTACAGCTATGGCACACACTGGAAACTTTTGTGAATATTTGACCAGTGCATTTTTTCAAAAACTCACAGCTCCCTGAATCCATTTACCCATGATCTATGACTCAACAACGTACAACTGTTGGGATGGCAGCAAATTCTGCTTATCTGTAAAGTCCCAATCTTTTTAATATTTCTTTTGGAGCAATCTCATATTTAATAATGCTCCCAAAACACACCTGTTCTGATCAACTGAATGGATTGGCTGGATGCTAAATGACATGTTCTCTGTGGACTTATAGTACTTCCTACCATGCCTTGGCACGGATTTTTGGAATCAGAGTTGCTAAATGCATGTATTTTTTCCAAAAGTTTAGAAAGCACCAAGATTCAATTTTATGCCTAGAACCTTATGTCAGTTCTAAACACTGACACGGGAAAAATGGCTGGATTATGCTGGAAGAAGTGAGCTATTGATGGGACAGATCACCACACAAGAAGAAGGAAAATTCCTACTTTGCAGACATTTTGAAATAATTGAATTTGTTTGGGCTTGGTAAACCTGAAATGATAGCAATTTTAAGAGTTTTTGAGAAAACAAAAACAGTGTTTACCAGGAAATACTAAATATATCTTATAAAAAAATAATGGACTCTTAGAGTTATATAATATTTATCCTTATGTGGGTATGGCTAAGATATCCAAGCCTAACTCATCATTCTCATGTTAGTCTGATGTAACTTTATCAGGAAATTCTTATGAATTAAACTTGCCCTGCAACTTAAGCTCCATCATGGGGTTCTGGTCCAATTTTACCAAAGTTTGAGTACTAGCCCATTGAAGGACATTCAATGAGATGATGAATCTCAAGAGTTTATTTTATGGTGATGGGATTTGGTCTGCCAGAGAGCAAGACCTTCTTCAGGTCATCTCCCTTTCTGACTCCTTTCTGAAATCTTTGAAGGATCAGGGAGAGTTTCTAAAAAAATAAAAGGGTTTATTTCTTGTTGCTCATGGTCAGGCCTGCACATGAAAAGAGCAGGAAGAAATAGCAAGACCTTTTAAAACACATCAGATACTTTCTCTGAAAATTTAAAGCAGTTCACTGCTGCCTCACATTCATCACTTTCTCTAGATGCCATCATGTGTCACTGAATTCTGAATCTTTAAATTTTGCAGACTTGGCCAGTTGCTTCCCTGAAGTCACTCTTTTATTCCTATGGACTAACTCTACCCTCCATCGAACCAGTAAGTCTTCATAGCACCAGTTGTATTTTCCCTTTCCATAGTTACTAAACAGAGACCATGTCATTATAAGAAAGAATGCCATATCTCTTATCTACCATTGCAAATGCAATTTGAAACCCCTCTTTACATGTGGGTAGAATGAGAAGCTTTTCTGTAAGTCTGCAGTAGACTAATAAAGCTTAAGAGAAAAGCTCGTTTAAGATAAAGTCCAAATGCAGTTTCAAGATAAGAATCTTAGTGAGATAAGGCTGCCACAAAATACATGCCTGTATTAGATCAAAAGTAACTGCTTACTCATTTTTGAAAGCTTATTTCTAATCACAGATGCATAAGACACTTTCCGCTGTGTCTCTCAACTGAAACAACACAGAGTGAGGTGTATTTGTAATCAGCAGGTTTCAGAAGGTGTAGAACTGTATACATACCAGAATAATCTGACAAGAATAGTTGTATTTGGTCATATTAAACAAACTCCAATTTGTAATAAATTAACCTCACAGTGACACAAAAACACCACTTTGTTTTCATGTCCTCTCCATTTTTTAAGGTCTATTAACAAACCTAAATCATGAGGACATCTGCACTTACATTAGTTCCTATATCTGTGCATGTTCTGTTTTTCTTTTTAGTCTCTACTAGGTGCATTTAACTACAGCGGCATTTTGAAACTTTCGTATGGTTTAGGAACCCAAAGTAGAAATGTTATTTGTTGCAAGAGAGCAATGCTTTGCAAAGGTGCAAAGATGGTAATTCTGCAGTTGTGACTTTGATGCACAGAGCTTCTGGATTTGTAGCATCACAGAATCATCAAGGTTGGAAGAGAACTTTAAGATCGTCAAGTCCAACCATCAACCCAGCACTATCACTGTAATCCCTAAACCACTAAACCGTATCACCCAGCAACAGACCCCGACACCTTTTAAGCACCTCCAGGGGTGGTGACTCCACCAGCTCCCTGGCCAACCTATTCCAATGCCTGACCACTCTGACAGAGAAATTGTTTTTCTAATATCTAATCAGAATCTCCCCTGTCTCACCTTAAGGCCATTTCCTCTGGTTGTCTCACTGCAGGCACAGTAGAAGAGATCTGTTCCCACCTCACTGCAACCTCCTTTCAGGTAATTGTAGAGAATTACACAAGCCTTCTCTTGAGCCTGAGCCTTCTCTTCTTGAGACTAAACAAACCCAGCTCCCTCAGCTGTTCCTCATAAGGCATGTTTTCTAGACCTTTCACGAATCTTGCTGCTCTCGCTGGACACACTCCAGCACCTCAATGTTCTTTTTAAAATGAGAGGCCCTGTCATGGTTTAAGACCCCCAAAAATCCAATTCCCGAGTCCAAGCCCCCCTCCCACAACTCACCCCAGTGTGAGAAGGGTTTTCCAGACACAACACAAGACTCAGTATGGAGGGAAGGGAATTATATTACAATCACTACACAAATAAATATTATGATACATTATATACACAATCTTAACTATCTCTCCTTTGATAAAGCAGTATTTACATTGGATCAAATCTCTTTTCCTTCAATAAAAGTCCAGAAGGGAAGAAGGAAAGATCCTTTCCACTTTCAGAGCAGCAGTGTCTCTCTTCTTCCATGCAGCAATCATAGTTGGATTGTTGTAGCTGGAATCTCTCTCCATTACACACAAGGGAGTCTCCTCTCACCCCGTTCAGCCCTTTGACTCCAATCGAAGGTCTCTCTCTCCCATGGACTGCAATGCAGGGACAAGGCTCACTTCACCACATCATATCACGAAGTGCAGGGCATCTTTGTGAAGGTCCCTTTCTCAGAGGATTCAAGCTCCCCTGAGTCAGAATGTCTAGGGCAGCTTTCAGTTGAAAGTCTTTGCCTCAAGCATTCTATCAGAGCTCCTGTGCTCTGTCTCAAAACTGCCAGCCTGGCAGCAGCAGTGGGGGGGGGGGGGGGGCGAGGCCACTTCCCCCGCATTCCATTCGGCTGTCCCGGTCCAGCTTCCAGGACATCTGAGCTTCTTAGTTCCTCTCTCTCTCTGCTGCATGCTGCATTTTAGGGCTTCCATCAAGTAGGAGTCCACTCCCTCCTCCTAGGAGGGGTCTCAAAAGGGTTTGGGGGGTTTTTGATTCAGTTGTTACCCCAAAACTGTCTCTGTTGAGCTTTCTCTGCTCTGTTGCTGGCTCTCTCTCCTTGCAGGACATCTCTCTGCGTTCCTCAGCCTGGCTATGTGCCATGTTGCTAGGTGCCGGCTATTTTCTTGGCTTTCAGCCATAGCTTTCCACTCAGCGCTGTCTCTGCCGCTGCTTTTCTGTCTTCTGCTGCCCATTGACAGTGGAGAAACTCCTCCAGCTTTCTAGCCATAGAACTCGGTCCAGTTTAACACTGTTTCCGAGTTTCTATGACCCCAGCGGGGGGGCTGGGTGGCTGTGGCCCCCAGCGGGGCTCCTGCCCCTTCTCCCCTCATGGCCTAAAACATGGTCACTTCTTCTCCAACTACATCATCTTCCTTCTTTTCTGGTCTGGTGTGATATATTTAAATTTTGCAGGGCGCTGATTGGATCAACATCAAGACACCATCCCCTCGGGGATTACCATTTTTGTTTTTAATTTCAAGGGGAAACCCACTTTTTTTCTCCACCACAGGCCCAAAACTGAGCACAGCACTTGAGGTGCAGTCTCATCAATGCCAAGTACAAGGAGATGATCACTTCCCTAGTCCTGCTGGCTACACTGTTCTTGTTACAGGCCAAGATGCCTTCTGGGCCACCTGGGCACACTACCAGCTCATATTGTACCAGCTGTCAACCAGCACCCCCAAATGTCTTTCTGCTGAACAGTTCTCAAGCCACTCCTTCCCAGCGCTGTAGCTCTGCATGGGGTTGCTGCAACCCAAGTGCAGGATCTGGCACTTTGCCTTATGGAACCTCATGCAGTTGTCCTTAGCCTATTGATCAAGTCTGTCCAGGTCTCTCTGTAAGACCTTCCTACCCTTGAGCAGAACTAGACTCCCATCCAACTTAGTGTCATCTGCAAATTTACTGAGGGTGCATTCAATCCCCACAGATCATGAATAAGGATGTTACACAGGACTGGCCAATTCAATGACCAGTGTAATTCAAATGGGACAAGAGTTAAGATAACAAATTCCCATTATAGATCTTGGGGCCCTTCCAGGACATGCAACATCTCAAGCTTGTCCTGTGATGAGGGCATGGAGAGGGTAACCACTGACTCCTCATTTTAGGGCCCAAGTTGAATAGCTGCATAGGTGCATCCCTCCCCTGTGCCCCCACAACCACCTCCTTCTCCTCCCCAAATGGTGATGGTGCTCCCCAAACTCAGCTCACTCAAGCACCAGCCCAGCTTACAGGAACAGAAGGACTCCCTCCAGCGCTGCTTTCCTTGAGTTCCTTACAAATTACAGCCACATAGAGGACACTCACAAAAGCCAACTATGAAATCAGTACCCAGCAAGTGACCTGGTGGCCACAGGAGTAGAGGCAGAGTGGATGAATAAGGGAGTCAGTTTGGCCTTGTTAAGAAACACAGAAATAGCTGGGCTAGATATTTTGTGGTCGTGCTAAATTTCTTCTAAAAGTATGCTTATTGTGCTGTGTTATTTGTATATGTGGTTCTTTCTGCAGGGGTGGGTGGGTGTTTGTGTACATAGACATATACATATACATGTGCGTGCACAAACACACACATCTCTATGACAAGACTGCTTAACTGCCAATTTTTTAATTTGATTTTGCTGGCAAAGATCAAGTTTGTCTTTTTTATAAGGGTTTTGTCCTTTGACAGATCCTAGTAAGGTGGAAACCATTTAAGCAGAAGGTGTAGGCAGAGTCCTTTCCAACTGGTTGTAAGACTGTCAGAGGGCAAAAGCCTAAAATATCCCGCATTGTCCAGAGAATTTATGTCAAGAAGAAAAACTATTTCTTGTCACTTTCTCCTGGTTTTTTGAAGCTGAACTTGGCTGCTCCTTCTCATGTGAATTTGGTTTGAACAGTATCAGTCACCACACAGACGTTTTGTTTTTCACTATTTTTCTTTGCTCCTCTTGTGCCTAGGTGCAGCAGATTTTTCTTGTAGTACTTTACCTGTAGATGGATAAGATTTCACTCTTGACCATCGGGGCTGGTGTTACTACACTTTCATTTGTCAGTGTATACATAACAAATACAACTCTGCTGTTAGCTAACCCTTAAACAAAACCTGTGACCATCTTTGTGCAATAAATTGCTTAACCAGGACACTTTCCACCTGACTGATTTTTCAGTTGGAAGAAGTAATTTTAGCCTTCCTTTGTCCCTTCTCCCTTCAAATACATTTTGTGAAATCTTTTCCACTCCCTCAGTGAGTCCAAACAGGTTCCAGGGAGATGATTAACTTCTGTAGGCCAAAATATCAGGTAATTAATAACTAGTTCTTCAAAACTTCATGTCTGTTTAGCTCAGAGGCCCTTCCTCTGGGGGTGCCACAGTGTCAGACAAACAGTAAGCCTTCCACCTCCTCTGTCGGAGCTGGCACAGATCCATTTCTGACCAGCCAGCTCCCACAGCCAGCTCCCACAGCCAGCTCTACACTTGCACATCCCATTGCACACATGCACTGCTGTTCTGCATCGGAATGATAGAATAGGATAGAATAATTTCAATTGTAAGGGACCTACAACAATCATCTAGTCCAACTGCCTGACTACTTCAGGGATGACTACACAGGACTGTTAATTCCTGTGTCATGGAGTGCCGGCACACGTTGGGTGGGATGGGAAGGTCCTTCAGAGAGACAGGATAAATGCAATGGACCACAGTGGCACACTGCAGTGGCACACTGCCTCTCAGGCAGCTCACTGCAGAGTAGAGGAATTATAAGGGCTACTGGTTTGGAGACTATCATGCCACACAAGGTCTGGTTAAGAAATTTCTCTCCCACCAGAGGATGTGGCTGAAGTTCCCTAGTCCCCAGTCCACCTCTTCAAGATAGAAATGACAAGAAGGCTTTGAATATTAAATAACTTAGTCTTTTCCATTGTCTTTAGCAAAGCAAATCTTTTCATCTCTGTAATTATAATGCATTATAATGAATACCAAGAATCTGTGTGAACTACTGTCTGAAAACTCCCCCATATATTTTTCTCAATGGCTGGATGGAAAATCCATATTAAGGGTTTAGTTAGCTGAAACTTGATTTCAGCTGGGGAGCATTTGCTGAAGCAAGAGGTCACCTCTGAAAGATGTTTTGTATCATAGAAAGTAGAACGTTACTAAGATCTTAAAGATAAAAATGCTGTACAAAATTTGCTCAACATCAAAGCCAAGATTTGCTTCCATACTTTGCTGTAATTTCTGCGTTTCATTCAGCAGGAATATCGACTCTAAACAATGTTTCAGCCAGGGGTAGTTTTTAATCAGACAAAAGTGCTCCAGGATTGGCAGTATTTTGATTTATGTAAAGCATTTCTATTTTGAAAGTGTTATGCATGAAAACCACATTGCTTTAGATAACTGGTCCAAACTACTACACATATGTTGCCTCATCAAACATTTCAGCAGTACTGTTCTTGTTGCCAAATACACCCTGTAGCAGAGTGCAATACTGAAGAATATGCAAAAATAGTAATGAAGCAATTCATAAAACATCAAACTTCAATTTTTGATGAAATAATTTTAAGTATTTATATTCTGACTAAAGCAAGTTGAAATTCTGGGCAGAGGAAGGAGTCAGGACTCAATTTTTTTAGCCAGCCTCTGCATATACCCTCTAGCTATTTCATAGTGGTCAGGGAGATGATTGAAGCCCACATTAGAAACAAAGCTGTATTTACACCTTGTTGGGATAGAGAAAACAGTCCTTAACATTTTTGAACAGTTTTACATTAAAGTAAGATATCACAGATTTCTAGGAAAGCAACTCATCTCCAGTTTTATTAGGGTTGAGGGGTTTGACCTGAAGAAGCCTTTCAGTTCAAACACCATTTGCAGTTATATGCACCTATAGTTCTTGCTATAAAGGGACCATCATTTGCTCTGCACTGATCTACAGGCCTTTCTGATATCAATCAACAAATTCCAGATTGTTTTCCTCCTACCTGGGGAACTACAGTAGTCTTTTCCCTATTGCCTTACCAGATAAAGGCTATCACAGAATATGCTGAGTTGGAAGGGACCAACAAGGATCATTGAGTCCAACTCTTAATCCTGTACAGAACCATCCCCAAGAGTCACATCATGTGTCCAAGATTATCTTCCACATCCTTCTTGAACTCTGTCAGGCTTGATGCTGTGACCACTTCCCTGAGGAGCCTGTTCCAATGCCCAACCACCCTCTGGGTGAAGAACCTGTTCCTAATATCCAACCTAAACCTCCCCCGAGACAACTTCGAGCTGCTCCTCACATGGCTTCCTCTCAAGGCCCTTCACCATCTTCGTTGCCCTCCTCTGGACACTCACTAATGGCTTAAAATCTCTCTTATATTGTGATGCCCAAAACTGCACATAATATTCCAGGTGAGGCCGCACCAATGCAGAGCAAAGCAGGACAGTACCCTCCCTTGACCAGCTGGCGATGCTTTACCTGATGCCCCCAGGACATGGTTGGCCCTCCTGGCTGTCAGAGCACTGCTGACTCATCTTCAACTTGCCCTTGACCAGGACCCCCGGGTCCCTTTCTGTGGCACTGCTTTTCAGCATCTCATTCCCTGTCTTGTACATACATCCAGGGTTGCCCCATCCCAAGTGCAGAATATGGCACTTCCCCTTGTTGAACTTTATAGGTTAGTGATTGCCCAGTCAACATGGTATTTATGGTCTATGTTATGGTATTATATTTTATACTGTAATATTTTTATTTATCAGTTGTTATTTATTCATCCGAGTAGTTTCTCATCCATGTTGCAACAGGTTTGAAGCATGTGAAAAATATAAATTACTCAGTGGAGTAGTTTAAACCTGAATTCCCCCTCTGCCTCTTCTATACTTATTTTCTTTCCCCCGGTAGTATTTCAATACGCTCTTGTTGGTCTCATGGGGAAGACAAAGCAGTTAGATCCTTGTTAGAAGTTTTGTGGAAGGATATCAAAAAGTCTGTTTCCACTCTGAAGCCAAGGAAAATTGTACTTCCCCGGATCAGTCCCATCATCAGGTTTTTGTGAAGTGGAACTCTTGCTTTACGGCCAGCCTTCGTGTGGATTGATTCATGTGACAGAAGTGTATGCCAGTATCCAAAGGTTGTAACTCTGCTCAGCCCCACTCTAAAGAGTTTTTGGCCTGTAGATGAGCCACTCTTGAGTTTGTGATTTCATTAAATAAATTCGCTTTCTTAAAGGCTAGGAAATTGTAATTACCAAACTAAAAGAATGTTATTTTTTTTATTATAGCCAAGTTGCCAAGCATAGGAAGTGCTACAGCTCAGGATACCCACACAGTTGTTTTTGTCTGCCTTCTGTCTATATGTCATAGAATAGAAACACAGAATAATTTAGGTTGGAAAAGTCCCCTAAGATCATTAAGTCCAATCACAGCACTACCATATTCACCATCAAAACTTGTCTATAAACATCTCATAGTCCCTTTTTTTAAATACCTGCAGGGATGGTAACTCAACCACTTCCCTGCGCAGCCTGTTCCAGTGCTTGACAACCCTTTTGGTAAATAAATTTTTCCTAATATCTAATCTAAACTTCCCCTGAAACAACTTGAGGCCGTTTCCTCTCATCTTACATTACGACTCTTGCTTAAGAGATGTAAGAGTCTCATACGTGACAGAAGAGACCAAACCCACCTGGCCACAACCTCCTTTCAGGTAGTGGTAGAGAGCAATAAAGTCTCCCCTAAACTTTATTTTCTCTAGCCTGAACAACCTCAGTTCCCTCAACTGCTCCTCACAAGATTTGTGCTCCAGCCCCTTCACCAGCTTTGCTGTCCTTCTCTGGACACACACCACCACCACCTCAATGCCTTTCTTGTAGTAAGGGCCTCAAAACTGAACACTGGATTTAAGGAAATCATGATAATATCTCATTAAATTATGTCCCATTTTAATCTTCCTACCCACAGGACTCCAGGTCCAGTGAGGCAGAAGAAGTGCAATATGCAGAGGAAGACCCTGAGTTGCATAGTGGACTCTCCTGTTCATTAGACCTCTCCATCCCTTGCGATAGAAGTTGGAAAATTTGTGCAGTACATGTAGTAAGAAGGATTTCCGAAAGAGAAAGAGCCTGATTTAGGCCATAGCCCACTGCCCTCAAGAACTGTCCGTACTCGACAGGTCCATTTGGATGGCAGAAAAGCAATGGAGACTTCTACAGATAGCTGTGAACTCTCAGCTGTTCTATTAGCAGAGTTTTTTCTTTTACTGTCCATGAAGAGCATTCACAAGCAACAATGTAGTGGAGCACAGTGATTTCATAGATGATGATAAAGATTTGTAGGTTCCAAACAACACAGAAATATCAAGAAAGCCACAAGTTACTAATAAAAGGATAGTACGAGGTAAATTACAAATTATAGCTGTAACCACAGATATTAAATGATTACATTGAAATTTGTGTTAGATGTACCAAGTGAGATTGATTTCATTTCCTGTGTTAAGTGAAGTGCAATATGAATAAGGAAAGCATGAATCAGTGAAGTTCTATGTTCTTGAATTATTTTTCAGATTGCAAATTTTATAGCTTATGGAACAGGTACTCCTGGAAGATAGGTCAAGGCATATGGGTGACAAGGAGGTGATTAGTCACAGCCAACATGGCTTCACCAGGGGCAAATCATGCCTGACTAATCTGCAGATCTTCTATGGTGGAGTGACTGTGTAAGTGAACAAGGAAGGAGCTACTGATGTCACATACATGGACTTTTGTAAAAGCTTTGACACAGTCACATACAACATTCTTGCTGCTAAATTGGAGAAACAGGAGATTGAGGAATGGATAAAGAACCATCTGGATGGCTGCAACCAAAGAGTTGCAGTTAATGGCTCAATGTCCAAATGGAGACAGATAACAAATGGTTTTCCTCATGGGTGTGTATTAGGACCACCACTGTTGAATATCTCATTAATGTCAGGGACAGTGGCATTGAGTACCTTCAGCAAATCTGCAGACAACACCAAGTGGAGTGGCAGACTTGATAGGCTAGAGGGAAGGCACGTTAAGAGGCTGAAGGAATGGGCCCATGCAAACCTGAAGAATGGCCAAGTACAAGATCTTGCATCAGTACAGACTGGGAAAAGAATAAATTGAAAACAGACCTGTGGAGAAGTACTTAGAAATGTTGATGGATAAAAATTGGATATGAGCTTGCAGCTGAGAAAGCCTGTCTTACCCTGGGCTGCATAACAAGTGTGGCCAGCAGGTCAAGAGAGGTGGTTCTCCCCTTCTACTCCACTCTCATGAGACCACACCTGGACTGCTGCATCCACCTCTGGGGCACCACCACAGAAAGAACCTGTTATGACAGGTCCAGAGGAGAACCACAAAAATCGTCAGAGGACTGGAGCACCTCTCCAGTGAAGAAAGACTGAAAGAGTTGGCATTGTTCAGCCTGGAGAAGAGAAGGTTCTGAAGACTACTTTCTATATATGAGGGGCTTATAAGGAAAACATAGAAAGTCTTTGTACCAAGGACAATTTTGATGAAACAAGGCAAACTAATTTTAAACTTTAAGAGAGTAGAGTTAGATTGAATATAAGGAAAAAATTTTTTTACACTGAGAGTGGTGAGGCACTGGAATAGGTTTCCCAGAGAAGTTGTGGATGCCCCATCTGTGGAATTTTTCAAGGCCTGGTGGTTTTCATTGAGATTGTTAAAGATTTTCTAACAGGGACAAAACAACATGTCCAAAACACATTTTGCTGAAATCTCCATTCCTAAGGCAAAATAGCAGAAGAAAAGCAATTCAGTCCAGGTCTGGTGTCTCAACACATCTGGATTAGAAAGCAAGATCTGAAAAACTACAAACCAAAAAGTGTTATGATAAAGGATTGTGGGGTTAACCTTGCAATGTAGGCATTGCTGATTTTATTGCACGATGCGTGGCTATGATAAATAATATTAACATGCATGACAGAGTTATGTGTTATGCTACAGTACCTAGAGGTCAGGTGATTTTTCTAGGCAAAAGATGCTAATTCTCCTGATCTGCATGCCAGCTGCTTACCTCAGACCCATCTCCAAAATGTGTCTTCCAGGGAAGCCAGGTTTTTTGAGGGAAGCAGCAGCTACAGGAACAGAGACTGGAGTTTAGTGGTCAAGCATGCTGTTAATATCTGACCAACAGCTGCATACAAAGATAGCTGCTTGATACTGTGTCTTGCACCAGTGGAGGTACTATTTACCAAGAGAAACTGTTCCAGGCAGTATTTTGTCTCTTTTTATCTTGGTGCTTTCACGAGTGTATTGGTGTGATGCTGGAGAGAGTTGAGAGGGAGAAATAATGCTTTTCCCATAGCAAATAATCACTGACTCCTATAACTTGTAATACATGAAGGACATGGTAGAAATATCACAGAATCACAAAATCACAGAACCACAGAATCGCAGAATCACAGAATCGCAGAATCACAGAATATGCTGAGTTGGAAGGGACCAACAAGGATCATTGAGTCCAACTCTTAATCCTGTACAGAACCATCCCCAAGAGTCACATCATGTGTCCAAGATTATCTTCCACATCCTTCTTGAACTCTGTCAGGCTTGATACTGTGACCACTTCCCTGAGGAGCCTGTTCCAATGCCCAACCACCCTCTGGGTGAAGAACCTGTTCCTAATATCCAACTTAAATCTCCCCTGAGACAACTTCAGGTCACTTCCTTAATTCCTGTCCCTGGTCACCTTAGAGAAGAGATCAGTGCCTGCCCCTCCTCTTCCCCTCACAAGGAAGTTGCAGACTGCAATGAGGTCTCCCCTTAGTCTTCTCTCCTCCAGACTGAACAGACCAACCACTTCTCATACGGCTTCCCCTCAAGGCCCTTCACCATCTCCGTTGCCCTCTTTTGAACACTCTCTAATGGCTTAAAATCTTTCTTATATTGTGGTGCCCAAAACTGCACACAATGTTTAAGGTGAGGCTGCACCAATGCAGAGCAGAGTAGGACAGTACTCTCCCTTGACCAGCTGGCGATGCTTTGCCTGATGCCCCCAGCACACAGTTGGCCCTCCTGGCTGCCAGGGCACTGCTGACTCAAATTCAACTTGCCATCGACCAGGACCCCCGGGTCCCTTTCTGTGGCACTGCTTTTCAGCATCTCATTCCTTATCTTGTACATACATCCAGGGTTGTCTCATCCCAAGTGCAGAATATGGCACTTCCCCTTGTTGTACTTTATAAGGTTGGTGACTGCTCAGTCCTCTAATTTTTCAACATCTCTCTGCAGGGCCTCCCTGCCTTCAAGGGAGTCAAGACCCTTCTAGTGGGTTGCAGCCTGTTTTTCAGATCAGCGATGCTAAAGGTAGTTTTGACTCATCACATCTCCGGTTGCCCCAGAAAAAAGAACTCTCTGTGCCTCTATGGGGACTCAAAATTTCCTGGGTTTTGTACAAAACTGGATTAGATAGTGGTACAAGCTTCCTAGTACAGGAAGGAATGGGCCATACTAATTTTCTGACTGGGATTCCTATGGATCACATATTGCTTGTAAACTGTGAAACAGGAGGCTAGGCCCAAAAGAGTTAACTAAGAACTTTGGGCCTGCAAACAAGCTACCAACATCCAAAACGATCTGTGCTCGTTCTGTTCTACTTACTGGACCAAAGCTTCAGAGAATAGTACAAGAACATGTAATGGCCTAGAGGCAATAAATTAGAAATATAACAGGATCAGGTAGACATTTGAATAGGAGAAATAGGCCTGGAGCCAGGGCTTCTTCCAAGCTTCAGTGAGCGGGTCAAGAACAATAGAAGAGAAGGAAGGTCAAGCTGAGGAAAATGAGTTGAAGCCCCCAGACCCACCAAAATTGAGGGCCAAGAGAAGCACCGCCCCAAGCCCCGCCTGAGCTCCACCTGTACTCCGCCTGTTATTAATATGCATAGATAGATGTTGTAATCACTTGAATATGCATTTAATCACATCTGAAGATTGTATAAAAATGCTGATTTTGTGTGAAACCTTCGAGCAAGTTTGTCCAGCGCGAGCTGGCTTGCTCCCAACGTTGAATAAACAAATACCTTGCTGCTTAAAGATAAAAAAAAGTCTCTGAGCAGTTTCTGGGACCGACTTTTCGGATTCAACTGCTTGAAGAGACAATAAAGAAAAGCTTTGTTTGAGATATTGGATGCCATGCAAGTTGCCTTAGCAGTTTTATCTTAATGATTTAATGGTTTATTTCTTACTTTTGAAAGAGAAATATTTTTTCATTATTCTGTCTAAAATTTGCCATGGTGTTTTTGAAGATTTGTGCTGTGTATAGGTGTAAATAATATCTACAACTTGCGTAAGTTTTTTAATTGGTCAACAAACTGCCAGGAAAAAAATATCATAAAAATAGGAACATACTGAAAATGACAGCAGGGGGATAAACCATACAAGCAAAATGGAAAATGAAAATGGGTGTTGGGAAATATTTTCAATATTAATCATCTCAGGATTTAATATTTCCTATTTAAGTAATCCTTTGCTTTACAAGTAGTACCAAACCTACGGAAACTATATTTTAGGAGACTTAAAGCAAAACATGTCACCAAGTGACAAAGTTTAATTTTAACTCAATATTTTTAACCCCAGGGTATATTATTTTAATTTTTAAATGTATTTCACACGTTTTATAAAAAAGGTTAAAGCCTTTGTCTCACATGAACACACAAACTCATTGCAACCTGCTCAAAAATCCCCAGCTTTAAGAAACTGCATATGAAGCAGAACCCAAGTAAAGGTTAGAAATTTTCATTTCTTCGAAGAACAGATAACAGCTATTGCTAGGTGTCTTGTACTTCTTTTCTTATCATATATACAGATGTAGTGCTGGTAGTTTCTGAATTATTACTTTTAATGTAAACAAAAAAGTTAGATACCAAACAGATTGGTTGTCATAACATTCCAGCTCCCAGTAAAGTAATATTATTAAACTCTCTTCACATTTTTATGCAGAAATAACATGTGCCACAAAGGTGCTACATTTAAGGCAGAGCAGGTCATACTACCTAATGTTTACATTGCTGGGCTCTTCCCAATGGAAGACTTTTTTTTTAATGGTTTATAACCCTGTTAGACACAAACTGTTCAGTTTTTCCATGCTAGTAGTCCAATCCAGGGTGATTATTTATTTTTTCTTATTTCACCAAAAACTATTTAATCAATTCCAAGAAAATGTTAGAGGGAAGAAAACCCTGGTCTGTTGGTTTTAACAGAACCAGTTGATCTTTCTGACAGCTGTTATGCTTCTCTGCCAGATGAAACATAGTAGTGGGTGCACTGTGTGTCAAGATTCCTTTCTTCTGCTGCTTTGAGAGCTGAACCAACCATAGCCAACGCATAAACACTTCAAGAAACTGTAGTTTTATAATGGTCAAGAAAGTGCTGTTTCTTTCAGTTTAGGAAACTTCTATATCTTGGTGGTCTTTCTCTCCACCAAGCAATCTGCAACCTCTTGGTCCTTCCGGCTCTAAGCAAGCCATACATGCACCGCTCTTGCAGGTGGTGGGACTGGAGATGCACCATTCTCACAGAGCAGCTATGTTTCTCCTGGTTACAGCTCAAAAGACAGTACCAGAATTTTTCTTGTAACAGTTCTTTCCATCTCCTCCAACCAAGGATAAAGCTCAAGAAAAAAGTTTCCCCAGCTAGTAGTCTGAGTTCATTGGAAATAGACTAGAGAAACAAGCGGTTTTGTCAGAAATGTTTCAAATTTTCAAGTTAAAATGATTTGAAGAAACTATTCAGCTTCAGCACATTGCAGGGGAACACAGAGGAGATTCCAACAGGAATGAGTTGACATGCTCACTAGAAATCTACCAACTTCCCTGCACCCACCACTCCCATGCTGTGCCCTCATTTGCAGCCACAGAGTGAGGATCCCTGTAGGTTGCTCTGCTCTCCAGTCTTAGAGAATGCAAACATCTCCACTTCCAAGTGCTCTGGGCTGAGGCTGATCTTGTCTCTAATGAACTACCCCTCAGATTTACATGGTACTGGAGATTCCAAATCTCATGGTAAATGATGACTAAAGTTCATTTCTCTCTTTGTAATCTTGTTGTTTCTCACTATTGACAAAATCGAGTAGATTCTAATGTGACAAGATCCCTGCCACCAGTTCTGTTGCAGCCAACCAGGATTAGATTTGTTTTGGGAACAGCAGCACAGGGAGCCCTGAAATATGTTCTTGCAGAACTTCTATTTGGTCAGTACTGTCATGTTCTTGGCTCTCGGTTCTGATTGAAAATTAATTTTTATCGACATTACAGAGCAGTTGTGAGGATTTTTTAGTTTGTTATTTTGTATGTGTTGGATGCCCCAAGTGATGCAGCAGCAAATAAAAAGACTGGAAGCAATGCTGGGGTCTGACATGGCAGGATGTATTGTGCCAGGGGGAGGGAAGTGGATGCTGATGGCTGTTCCTGGCATGAGCTTTGCACTGGGCCGGGAGAAAGTGTGCCAGACCCAGACATGCTGAGATCGGGGGGTGAGGGGATAGCCGCCCACCCAGCACAGTGTCTCACTGCCTGGGGCTTACCAGAGAGGTTTCTATCAGTTCCCTGGTTCTCTCTTTCCTGGGACCTTGTGTTTGCTTATCATGTGGCATGGGCCTAAGGGTGCCATAGCACCTAACTCTGCCCTAGGGAAGCAATGGGAGGGGAGAGCTTCACAGACCTCCCCGAAACTCAGCAGGGGGTTTTGATGAAAAAAGGAAAAATATCAACCAATCTCCTTTTCCTCTGATTCAGAATCAGGTAATAATGATTTGAGTCATATGGGTAATAATGAGTTTGAGTCATGTGGGAAAGAAAGCACATCTGCCACTTGCTTTTAACAGCTCGTAGTCGAATTTGCAATGGTTTTGGTATCTTCACTACCTAAGCACTACTTACTGACAGACATAACATCTGTCCATACACTAGTTTTACCAAAAAACACCATGAAGGTTTATCTTCTTCCTAGTCCTATTTTCCATGGCAAGGTTATACCTTACCCACAAAGCAGTCCACTGTTTCTGAAGGATTTAAGGACTCTTACATCAAAGAGAAGTATTTAGGAAATATTTCTCATTCTGCATGTTAAGGAAACTTTCCTGTCTGACCACCAAGGGGACACTCCGGCAGTCACTCTCATACCACCTGAGCTGGGACCAAAGCCCCTTCATGGCTACACACATCGCACAGTCAGACCAGGTTTCCTTACCGGCTCAACCCCAGGTTTCCCATAGCAAAGGCTCAGACGTTCAGATTCTTAAAATTATTTAATCATGGTGCAATAACTAAATAACAACAGCTCGAGCTGGTTCCTCCTCGAACAAAAGAACCCCTGGGCTGTCATACCCTTACAATCTAAGCGCAGCAAAGTCTGGGGGTCCTCGGCTCCTACCGTGGTTCTGAGTGTCCAGTCCCCTGCCTGGGTCACAGGTCCCCGCGCCCTTTGTTATGCAAAGAGCTGGCAGTTCACAGCCTCTTGCCTCGGGCTCCCAGCCAGAGCTCAGTCTGCAGTTCTGCAGCTGGCACTGCAGCTGCACACCAGCTACTTGCACTGAATGTATTCCTCAATAGAGGATTATCTGTAATGGGCAGTGGTTACACATCATGTTACTTTTAGGTTATGTCTTAACCAGAGGTTCCCTTGAGCCAAAGGAATTAGTGCAGAGTCCAGCAGTAGGCCTCCTGCAGCAAACCAGATGGTCTGCAGCAGTGATCTTGTCGCCCTTAAAAACTTGCTATGGACAAACAGGAAATTATTTTATGTGTAAAGATGAGAATTTATTGTCAATGTAATTGAAATCTTAATAGCTAATTAAGGCATCTGTATTACCACAGATCTAATTATTATGGGAAAAGAGAGAAAAAGTAAATGAAGAATTCTTTTATGGAGGAAAAGTTTCAATAAAGCCTATACACTTAAAATTCCTATACACACACACCCTGGCTATTACCCCTTTCTTTGGTGTTGTGCTCAGCCCTCCACACACATGTTGATGGCTTCACTCTAGGAAGAGGGGAGGGATATGGCAAGTTTCCACAGTCCAAGTCTGGAGTAGAGAGAAATATGGTGCTGATGTCAATGGCTTCTTCTTCCTCACTCTAGGATCTGCTTTGAATTGTTTTCATGTTCTACATGTTGCTCTTCCTTCATGGGTCTGCAAGTCCACACTAAATCTGATTTTGTTACACATGGTGTGTTTTACATGTGTTAGTCACTTTTTCTTGTTCTTCTTCTTGTCTTAGTTATCCCTAAATTCAATTTTGCTCAACTCCAGGTCTATGTTTCTTTATCTGACCATTGGTAAGTTGCTTATGGCTGTGGGGTCTCCAGTGCCAGGTGTTATTGCCCAGTCTTGTACTCCTTAGCACCTCATCCTGTGTACCCACTTCCCCCGACTCTGAACGCCATCAGGGATGAGGTATGCACACCATCACCGGGCAACCTGTTCCAGTGCCTCATCAGTCTCAACGTAAAAAAATGTCTTCCATATGTCCAACCTAAGTTTACCCTCTTTTATTTACCCCTTGTGCTATCACTACAGACCCTAATAAAAAAATCTTTCTCTGTCTTTCTTATAAGCTTTATAAATTGAAAGGCCACAACAAGGCCACCCCAGAGCCCTGTCTTTTCCAGGCTGAAAAATGCCAGCTCCCTCAGCCTTTCCTCATAGGAGAGGTACTCCAACCCCTCAAATCGTTTTCGTGGCCCTTCTCTGGACTTGGTCTAATAAGTCTATGTTTTTTTTATGCTGGGGGATCCAGAGCTGGACACAGTGGTTCAGGTGGGGTTTCATGACAGCAGAGTAGGAGGGAAGAATCACCTCCCTTGTCTCACTAGCTATACTTCTTATACAGTCTAGGGTATGATTGGCTTTCTCAGCTTTGAGACCAAATTCCCAACTCATGCCCAATTTTTTATCCACCAGTATCTCCAAGCCCTTCTTTGCATGGCTACTCTCATTTAATTCTTCTATTCTGTACTGATACCGCATCAGGTGCAAGACCTTGCACTTGGACCATGTTAAAGTTCTTCAGATTCACATGAGCCCCCTCCTCAAGCCTCTCAATGTGCCTTTGGATGGCATCCCTTCCCTCTAGCCTGTCAACTCTGCCACTCCTCTTGGTGTCATCTGCAAACTTGCTGAGAGTGTGCTCAGCAAGCCACTGTCCACGTCATTGATAAAGACATTGAATAGTAACCGCCCCAATATACACTCCTGAGGAGTACCACTTGTCATTGGTCTCCATTTGGACATTGAGCCATTGACTGCAAATCTTTGGATGCAACCATCCAGACAACTCCTTATGCACCAAATAGTTCATCTGTCTAACCAAATGTCTCCAGTATAGCAGCAAGAATATTGTGTGGGACCATGTCAAGGGCTATACAGAAGTCCATGTATGTGACATTAATAGCTCTTTCCTTGTTTACTGACACAGTCACTCCACCATAGAAGACCTCCAGATTAGCCAGGCATGATTTGCCCCCAGTGAAGCCATGTTGGCTGTGTTTAATCGCCTCTCTGTCATGCATATGCCTTGATATCTTGTCCAGGTCTATCTGTTCCATGCTCTTACTTAGCACAGAGGTGAGGCTGACTGATATTTCCCAGGGTTACCATTTTAACCCTTTCAAACAAAATGGATGTATGTTTCCTTTTTTTCAGTGACCAGGGACTTCACCTGACTGTCATGACTTTTCAAATGTGATGAAAAGCAGCTCAGCTACTACATCTACTCAGGATCCTGGGTTGCATCTTTTCCGGTTACTCGGATGGTCTCAAATCTGATCTTCTTTTATAGCGGGTGGGTCTTTATTGTCCCCATTCATGCCTTGAGATTCAGGATCTCGAGACATGTTGAAGAACAATTGCCATTGAAAACTGAGGCAAAAAAAAATTGTAGCATATGTGACCCCTGTGATCAGAAAAAATTGCTGTTTCAGATAAAGCAAGTGAATATGAAGCTTCAGGCATGCTAAGACAAGTTCAGGTAAAGCAAGGCCTGAGGTTTTGTAAACTCAGTGCAAAGTCTGTGGCCTGTTTCTAGGAGTGGCAATACTGTATATACAAGGCTGCAGGGCCACACTGAAACAGGGGTCTGTGTAACTGAATCAGTCCAAAAGTGTTTCCCCACATAATCATGAATGTTCTGAGAGCCCTTTTGGTGTTGCTACCTTGCCTGAGAAGATTCAGTTCTTGCACATCTCGCATATCCTCTTGGAAGGCCCACTGAATTCAGTAGGAAAAGTAGCCATGAGTTTCAGCCTATTAATTTTTGCACAGTTTTTGATTCTTGGTGTACTAATGCCATCAGAGTCAGAAGAGAATATTCAGGCAATGGATGGGCCTCCTGCACGCAAGATGCCTCCATGTCCCTACAGATAAAAGGTTGTACAATAAGTTAGAAAGCAGTGCTGTCCACAGGGCACATCATGCCCCTACTAAAAGCGAAACAGGAGAATTCAGGCAGAGTCATTTAAAAATAACAACAATAAAGGTGGTGACAACAACAGGAACTATCAGGATATTTTCGGTTTGCAGTAAACTACTGTCTTTCTGCAAAGGTGACTTCTGCATCTGCTAACCTGTGGGCAGCTTTGGTCCAAAGCCTTTGAATTTATGGTGAGTAATTTTATTATGATGATGAGGCAGGAACTAGTTTTCAGTGAAACAGATGATGAGTAAGCTGAAACAAGGCAGTTTTCAAGGAAACACCTCAGTCAAACATGACCCAGTGCAGCCGCAGAGGTATAAATGACTTTGCTGGGCTTCTCAACAAAGAGAAATGCATAACCACAGGAAGCGAGCACCCCATTTCATGTTAAGAGTTTATTCCTTCTGCTCCTGAGCAGCTCTACAAAAAAGGGATGCACAAGGGAAACCAGGGGGTTTTCAGACTTTTCAGTAGGTTTTCTTTTACAGTAAAGAAGAAATAAGAAATCCCAACCCAGTAGAATGGTCATGGAAGGCACAGCCCCTGCTTTGTGTCTTCAGTTTGGTTCAGCTTCTTGCTTATTCCTCTGCTATTGTTTTAACAGAAGTGAAAGCATTTGACAATACACAGACTAGCAACATGGGAAAGTTGCAGAAGAAAATTATTTTTAACCCCCACATTTTTGCACCATTATTGGTTTTTTTAAAGGAAAATATGGTCATTGTCCATTTTAAGCTTGCCTGTGCTTGGCTCTCTGCACACCCAAGCTCTGCACCTGCAGAACACTGATCAATGGCATTGAAGCAGTTCCTTCAAAGCTTTTTCACATATTTCTAGATGAATTTCCCTCTGCACTTGTCTTTAGCAGTTCAGTTTAAAAGCAGCTTTTAATCTGTTCTTCTTCCCTAAGATACCCTCTATAAAATCATATGAGAAAAATCTCCCCCAAAGCCTGATGAAATTTTGCAGAAGCAAATAAGTTACACCTGGCAGCAGGAAGAGATCTCTTCACTTGTTTTCCTTCTGGAGGAGCCAGAGAGCTTAAAATGAAAGTAATGCAGCAGGTGGGATACTTTTCCAGCTTTCCCTTCCTCTCCTAAAGAGGGAGCTAGAAAACTGGATGGAGTTTTTTAGGGTTTTTTTTGTTTGTTTGTTTCATTGGTTGTTTTTTTATTTTGAGGTTTAGGTTTTTTTCAACTAATCTCATAATTAGCTGCAAACCATTAATTCAATTAATTTTCTAAAATATTTTTAACAGGATCCACTTGCATCCAGTGATTCCTTTAATCAAATTTTAGGTTGTCAGAAAAAAAAATGTGAGTGGCAAAGTGCTAACAGAAAAAACCTAATTAATAGATGTTTGCTTCATCTCTGGGTTTGACTTAAATGTGGTATATGTGGTTTACTGTAGCTATTTTGTATGTATTTTATATCTTAAAAATAGTAAATAAAAACAAGGGAAGTTTTCCTAAATGCCATGCCACTATTCCCACAATGACATTGAAGGTCAGATGCTGTATTTCTGCAGTAATGTCACTGCTCACGCACACCTCAATAACTCCAAGTCTCTGAGGTGTCAGCTTATATATTATTATATACACATATACATACATATATATAAACATTATATACATTATAATGTCACTGCTCACGCACACCTCAATAACTCCAAGTCTCTGAGGTGTCAGCTTATATATTATTATATACACATATACATACATATATATAAACATTATATACATTATAATTATAACATTATTGACATTATATATAGTTTGGATCGTGCAATTCTGAGAAAGGTATATTGAAATTGACCGATCCAATGGCTTTCTATGATGGACTGACTACATCTGTGGACAAGGGAAGGGCTACAAATGTTGTATTATCTGGACTTCTGTAAAGCCTTTGACACGGTCCCCCACAACATCCTTCTCTCTAAATCGGAGAGAAGTGGATTCAATGTGTGGACTGTGAGACGGATATGAAAGTGGTTAGGCGGTCACATCCAGTGGTCAACAGCTCAGAGTCCCAATGCACATCAGTGACAAGTGGTGTCCCTCAGGGGACAAGTGTTATTTAGTATCTTCATTAATGACATAGAGGAAGGGATCAAGTGCACCCTCAGCAAGTTTGCAAGTCACACCAAGCTGAGTGGTGCTGTTGACACACCTGAAGGATGGAATGTCATCCAGAGGGACCTGGACAAGCTTGAGAAGTGGGCCCACGGGAATCTTAAGAGCTTTAACAAGGCCAAGTGCAAGATGTTGCACCTGGGTCAGGGCAACTTCTGGTTGCCTGCAGGCTGGGGGATGAACAGATTGAGAGCAGCCCTGCTGAGAGAGACTTGGGGATGCTGGTGGATGAGAGGCTGGACATAAGCCAGCAACGTGCACTTGCAGCCCAGAAAGCCAGTCATGTCCTGGGCTGCATCAAAAGCAGCGTGGCCAACAGGTTGAGTGAGGGAATTGTGCCCCTCTGCTCTTGTGAGACCCCATTTGGAGCACTACATCCAGCTCTGGGGTCCCCAGCATCGACTTGTTGGAGTGAGTCCAGGTGATGGCCACCAAGCTGATTAGAGGAATGGAGTACCTCTTCTACATGAAAAGGATGAGAGAATTGGGTTTGGTCAGCCTGGAAAAGAGAAGGTTTTGGGGTGACATAATTGTGACCTTCCAGGACCTGAAGGGAGCCTACAAGAAAGATGCAGAAAAACTTTTTACAAGGACACTCAGTGACAGGACAAGAGGGCTTCAAACTGAAAAAGAGTAGGTTTTGATTAGATTAGGAAAAAATTCTTTACTGTGAGGGTGGTGAGGCACTGGAATGGGTTGCCCAGACAAGTTATGGATGCCCCACGCCTGGAAGCATACAAGGCCTGGTTGGATGGAGCTCTCACCTGGTCTAGTGAAGTGCATCCCTGTCCACAGCAGGAGAATTGGAACTAGATGATCTCTAAGGTCCCTCTCAACCCAGGCCATTCTATGATTCTATGAAATTGGAATATGATCAGAGAACAACAATCTACATACATCGCTTATTGTATGTGAAAAATATTATTTAAGGTAAGAAAAGTCCTAGATGAAGAACAGATGAATAGGAATTGTCTTTAAATATACCACATTAAGAATTACTCCTAAAAATTAGAGCAGCCTCAAGCTGAAGAGGAAAGACAAGAACATCATTACTTCAAAAATCAAATAGCATTGTGTATGAAGAAGATATGTGTGGTTTCTACCACAAAAAAGGCTATAGATAAAATTACATCAGAAATCCCTTCTAATTCCTGTTTCTCAAAAGAAAGTGACAGCACTGGGACAAACAAAAGGGTCATTTCCAAGAGATTTGACTCTGATGTGTACAGGTATCTTTTTAATTGTAGGCAGAAGACTGGTGGTAGCAGTACATACCAGAGTTGAACCCACCTTGGCCTTCTAGGATGAACTTAATAGATTTTCAGTTCTTCCCTTAATTTGAAATTGAGCTTCTTAAAAAATAATATGAAGCCAATTTGTTTACTAGTGTTATACATCTGTATCCTGAGCAATTAATTTTCTTCTGCTATTCTGGTGGAGATCTTGATTTTCATTAATATAGACATCTAACTGAGGGTAAACCTGAAGAAGGCTAATAAAAATATTAACAATATTTATTGTGACGGTGGTAACATCAGCAAACCTACTCACTTGCTCTGTGTTTTCCTCTATGACTTTTGCCAATTATCTAATATTTTTTTCTTTCTATTTCTTCTTCTAAAGACAAAAGTAATAGTCCCTACCATCTCCTGTAAAATGCTGTAAAACCTGGCAAATCAAACTGCAGTGTTTGGATGAGAAGATTCTATATCCTAGAGCATGTCTGTTAAAGAAAATCCCATATGTAAGGTGCTGAAGATTTAGCATCTGGTAAAGAATGGTCAAAAGTCTCTGGAATTTTATTGTGGTTCACCTTGAAAGAAATGAATTGGCAGTAAAATCAACCACACTTTTAGGTTTCTTGAATAAGGCAGTCGTACACTTCCTCTTTCAGGGATGAACTATGAACCTACTAAACTCTCTATGAGAATCTTCACACCTTCTTCTGAAAAAAAGATAGGCTTCGAATGCTTACCTTTCCTGTTGAAATCGCCTGATTTATGCAAGTGTTGATCGAGCCTATAGTCATTCACGGTGACTTTTAGACAATTTCCTATTAGTCTGTTGTGGCTTTGTATGCTGCAAAATCAGCTGGGGAGTTTTAAAAAAGGTTTGAAAGGAGGTTATGGGACTTGAGTGCCCTGTCACAAGTGGAATTTGTATACTTTACATATATGTCTGGAATTAAGGTGTTATGGAGAATTATTGAAAAAGTATTATGAAACACTGGCAATAATCTGAGAAATATACTTGAAGTCTTGATTTGTCTGGCAGGGTTTGCTCTCTGTAAACCTATGGTTTGTGCTGTTAAGATTTTATTTACATTTGATTCACTACAGAGTATATTTCTCTCATGAAAGTGAAATCCTAAGAAGAAAACAACACATTGCCCAAAACCATATTGCTTTACTTGACTGGAGAGAAGCAATTTATAAATCTGGGTATGAAGTTTATTATACCCTATGTCTGTGACACAAGTAACACATCTTTTAAATTTAAAAATAAGAAGTCAATTTCTTTTCCATTTTACTATCTTAAAGTCACTGTTGCATCTCCATTCTGGCCATGATTCAAACTTCACTAAAGGATTTCTATCCACTGAAATCAGGAAATATTGGATTGGTCCCTAGTACATTTAACAGAGATATAAAACTTTTTTATAATGTTTAGCAAACCTAAGTAGCTGCCATATATGCCTTTTTGTGGTTAATTAGCACATACTCTTGCTGCCACAAAGTTTGCTGGAGGCGAAGTCTTGGGGTTTTTACTCTCTTTCACAAATGAGTTCCTGTATTGTATCTTGAAACTCTACCTGAAGACACTGGATGAGGTTTTCCTGCTACAGTTAACTTGCCCATAGCAGCCAAAGAACACAGGAAGTTTCCTCCTGTGGTTGAGAAATTATCCCTTATTTGCAACTGAACTGCTCTGCTCCAATGAAGCATAAATATTATATGTATAGTACAATGCACTGCCTCATACTAGTAAACAGTGAGAAAAAAACTCAGTTGCTGGTACCACTATTTGACCATTTGAAAAGGCAAAGTAATTGCATTCTAATTCTTTCTGTGTATATGAGCTGTCTCAAATGGCTTTATGGGCTTTTATGTATTTACATTTAGATATATTCAGGTATTTAGTAGACAGCAATGCTAAAGTCACTTGCAAAGTAGAAGAAAATCATAAATGATCGGGGAAGATGCCCAAAGACATGGCCATTTTAGAAAATGTCACCCTTAGCATTTCTCGTCCCCTTTGGCTGGCAAAGCCTGTTCTTGTGATCAGGTGGTAGCTGTAGTTTTTGCCGAGGTCAAGCCTGCTGTTGCTCCTCAGCTCATTAAGGCCTTCTTTTCCATAAAGCCAGTGGAAAAATGCTTCAAAAACTTAGTAAGCAGGTGAACTGGATTGGGTCAGTTTTGCAACATCTAGTATCGATTTCATTTGGGAGTAACTTAAGCTAATTTTTTTTCTATAACATCCTTAACTGGGTATTTGTGCGGTTCAGGTAGTTTGTTTGTTTTTTACTTTTCAAACTGAATTAATAATGTTTGCCTTCATAAATATTCGCATCACAAAATCCCAAAATATTGTTTACTGAGCTCCTGAAGGCCAACACTGCAGAAGTAAGCAAACTAGCAATTTTTAAGGACAAATAATAGGTGATTTGGTTTTGTACCTCATTCCCTCCCAGAATTTTCCGTTAGGAGACTTACGTGCTCAGGGTGTTCAGCTTGTACTTTTCACTCCTCTGAAAGCGGCTGGTTACAACTCTGTAGCTCAGCTTCACAAGCACATGTGACTTTTCTAACTCAGGATCAGGTCTTCAGGGACCCTGTATAGATTGTGAGATTTGAAAGCTGTACACACATGGTCTACCTACCTCCCCTTTCTGACTCAGTTTATAACATCAGTTTGTATTATTCAAATCACCAAGGCCATCATGCCAAAACAGTAAGAGAAGCTCTCTACCCCAAAGACTTTCCCTTAGTGTTACTAGGGAAAAACACATGGGGATGGACACAGCCAAATAGGAAAGTGGGCACATATGGACAACATGACCTGGAACACTGACAACTGTGTATCTTTGTATACATATATGTAAGTGGGATGTTGTAGTGTTTGTGCCTCCAAAAGGGGCCCCTGGAGCTAGGTGAGCTCATTTCCCGGCAAAGTAGTCTCACAGGGTTGTTTCATTGTAGCAAGTCGAAGGCCCCAGGAGTAACCTGGCCAATGTACTAATAGACTTTGTTTCCTGTGGGCTTCCCGCGTCTGTGGGGACACAGCCTGAGCATAGTGTGACACAAGTGAGGGAGGGGTGAGAAGGGAAAAATGAATGGGTGAGCCAGAAAAGGGAGAAATGGTCAGGTAGAAGGAGGTGGACAGTAGTCACGAAGCACCTACTGAGCAGCCTGTAATAAAATATACACTTTACCCCAGGGGTTTGCAACCGTGTGTGACTGGAGAGAGGCCAGAGACCAAAAAACAATAATGAAAGAAATTAATCTGAGGAGCATATGAGAGGACACCAAGCACTTGGTACATATGAAGACAAATAATGTTAGACACAGAAGATGGTGTGAGGAGGAAAAAGTAGCACAAAGAGCATTGGAGTGGTCAAGGGCAGTGTAGTTAAGGCTGGAAGAAGGAACCTGTGAAAAAAGAGAGTCATGAGGACTCCTTGTCCTCTTCCACTTGCGGCTGAGGTGGACAGCAGCCAGCCACAGCACTGGCAGAGGAGTGTTTCCACAGCAGAGCAATGGGATCTTCAGCTTCAGTGACCACCTGGAATGCTCAAAGCTTATGCCTGTCCTGAAGAATCAAGAGGACCTCTGTTTAATATCTGCATCCAGTGTTGGCATCATATCCTAAAGTCAGAAAATAGAGTTTTTCTAGCTCTAAGAGCTCTGCTTATGGCTTTTGGATGAGGTTCACATGGAAGAGCACCTCTTTGTCCTGCCAGAGGAGAAGAAATGCCCCTGGTTCAGCTTTTTGCTTTGTGCTAGTAGTCCCACTAACCCTCAGAGCAGCATGCTATAAGGTAACAAACCAAAAGCTTAATTTTTTTCTGCAGTTTAACTTTTTCCACTATGTCTTTTTCCTTGTGGGAATTTCAGTAGAACGAATGGCATTCTTTGGAGATATGGTATACATTTTTTTCTGAGAGGCACAGGCTCAAAAACCTGTGTTAGCATCAGGCAATTTTGTTTCCTGTCATTTATTACCCTGCTAGTACGAACACCTTTTTTTTTTTTTCTGAAGCACATAACTTGTGGTCAGCTGCATCTGGTACTACTAGACAATTACGGTAAATTTACATTTTACCAGTTGAAATTTCCTGTAAGCCTTCTGTGGGCTAGAAATATAAAATGAAACTAAGCAAGCATGTTCTAACAAATGAGAAATATTATTTTATTTGGTTTATTTTGTTTGTTTTTTCATAACAGTATCTGGACTGACTGCTGTCATACTACAACTTGTGATAGGGACAGAAAAAGCCTATTGCAAATAACAATTTTAGGACATTGTTCTCTGTCACAATAAACCTTGATACTCTGCGGGGACTTATGGGTGGGGATGTTTCTAGTGAACAGTCTAGGAGCTTGCGAAAGATCTGTTTTACTCTATGTAACATTCTAAGCTGTGCATAAGAACAAGAACATCATGTTTTCTTACTTGTTATCTCACATTAACGTGTGCAGCTCCTAGAGGCATGGTCCCCAGGGCCAACATGACTTAAATGAAGTGATGGGTGCCATTAAGTATATGTTGTGTAAAGTATCTATAAGTAGTAAGTAGTATATGTAGCTGAAACATTCTGTAAGGCTTCAACTGTGACTAGAGATTTCCTAGTGAGGCACATACAATGAATAATGCTGGTAATGAAAATTATGGGTTTTCTCCTTTCCAAGGGAAAAAAGGAGGTGATCAGAACTAGCAGCATCCATATTTGTGAAATTCTTTCCTATGTCCCCATGTTCACCGTCCAGAAGAGAGGAGGATTCAGTTTGTTCAGCTCTTTGCTCTCCATTGACTACAGACACCAGGAAATGTGCAAAATCTTTTTTTCTCAGATGACACGCTTTCCTCAAGTTGATCTTTCACGATCAGGCACTGTGCTGATCCAGGAGGGAGGCAGAGACTACTGAACCTTGCAGCCACTGGGCTAGCTGAGCACTTTGCCTGCGCGGAAGGCTGAATCCAGATACCACTACCTTGACTCAGTTTGTGCTCAGCTGGGTGATGTAAAGGGATTTGAGGATCCACCATTTGTGCCGTGCTTGGACAAATCGTGTGGTGTGGGCTTGTTCAGTAATCACGTATGGGAGCTTTACCTTGGAATTGCATAGGTAGGTGTAGAAACAAGCTGCATGGTGCTATATAGTTCCACATCTCTGCTGAACAGTTTGCTTTTGCTTGGAGGAAGTTGCTTCTGCAGTGAAAAAGTATTAGGAACGCTGCACGTTCTCTTGAAAGGGTGGTGGGTTCTGGGCTAGGATAGCAGAAAGTTGTGCGGTGAAGGCACTGGTGACCTTTCGAACAGGCTTTCAAAAACAGGCTTTCAAAAACTACTTGCATGTATTTGCTCATGTTTTAGATATTTTTCCAACTTGACCTTTTGAAAACAATCTATTTACACATCCCACACACAGCGAGATCAGCAATGTGAGGCAGTGAGGGGTGGGAGTAGATATGCAGAGCTCAGTGGCATAAAACCATCACACTTGCACCATGCCAGCCATGCTCATACTCTTCCCAGATGTGTGCCAGGGGCTGACCCACTGCTGGGATGTGGTGGGGCTTTACGCACCCTCGTTGGAGCTAGTGTAGAGGCTGTGACCACGTGTGCTGGTTTTGGCTGAGGTAGAGTTAATTTTTTTCACAATTACTAGTATGGGCCTATGTTTTGAATTCATTCAGTGACAAACGACTTCATCATCTGCCAGGAGTTCCCAGCTGCTAGGTATGACATCTCAGTGTCCCATGCCCTGGGTTAGATCAGTCAGCAAAGGGCTCTTTGCCATAAAGGGCAGCATATGGTGTGCAGCTGTGCCAGGATGAGGTGGCTCTGAGACATCCCAGCAGCTCTTCTTCCTGGTGCATGGCACTGCAAGCTTTTCCCTTCCATATGACCCGGAGTGCACACCTTTTCATAGCCATTTTCTGCATCCTAACTGTATGAGAAACCACAGAAGAGCTCGCTATCTTGATTCCTGATGTTATATTTGCATGTTGCGGGGAACACATTCATAAAGGGGTGTACCCAAAGGCTTGGTGTTAATTGGTGCCATAGTGCTTTTAACTTAGTCACATGGATCTGGTAGTGCCGTCCTTGTGCATAGGGGAAAAAGCTTCCCAAGAAAGTGGGTTTCTTCACTGCAGTGTCACAGAAACCATATGCAACAAAGAGATTTTTATGGTAGAAGCCTTTTATAGCATAGCTGTAGGGCTAAAATCCCAAAGATAAAGTCATCATGCAAATATCCATGCACATATGGGCATATATGGGTAGCCCAGACTCATCCCAGACTCTGTAAGTGGGAGGTTTTTGGATGCGATTTCAAAATTCCTGACTGTGCTGTGTTCCAGTAATAGTAATGGAGTGAAGCCAAAGTTGTAACCTGGCTTGGGTGAGGATAGATCTGCCTCCAAGGTCTGCCTCAGCTGCAGACTCTTTGCTTTCCTTATCACAGTGTGTGACTTCTCAGTGTAGAATTAACTTGAAGACTATTATTTTTTTGGGGAGAAGGGAGGAGGGACTTCGGACAAACTCAGTGTGCAAGATAAACTAGGTTAGAGTACTTTCAGAAGGTCATACTGTACATGACAGTATGTCATGTACATACATGAGGCCAGGGGGACCTGGCCTCAGCAGGTGAAGTAGAAGATGCATCACACTAAAAGCAGAGTGGCAGAGTGGTCTGTAAGCAGGGGTGAGAGCTGATAGCTGTCCATTGGCCCCCAAAGTCAGTGGAGACTATAGAACACCATATAGGGAAGAGTTCAGTGGTCCCTTTTCCAGCATTCAGTACACAAATGTAAAAAGGACTTAGTGAAGCCTGGAGTGCATATGTGATTTGCATTCCACTTTCTCAAGTCTCAAAGAAATGCACAAATGGTTTCATACCACATCAAAACCTTCCACTAAATACAATTTAGTACTTGGCATTTAATTGGAAAGTACAGCTCTGTAGTTTGCATGTACAACTACAATTTAGAAGAACTTAGTCCAAGGTCAAGTCCTTGTACCACATGTTAAATGTGCAATTTCAGACTGACATTTATGGGGAATTAACACATATGAAATCTAACTTCACCTGTTCTGAATTTCAATTATTTTATCCTTCTTGATTTAGCTTTCATTTTCACTCACCTCAGCTGATGTTTATAATCAATTCTTAGATTCTCTTGATCTGATATTTCTTTAATCATACTTTTCATGTTGTTTCATGCTATATCAGTTAGATTCAGGGGTTAATAAACTTGGCCTCAGTTCATCATGAAAAGACATGGAAAGAGATAATCCTATCCACATATACAACCACTGGTTTGCTTTTAAAATATCCACCTTTCCAAATTATAGATATATCTTTTTCTTCTTGTATTCCACTGCATTAGTGTTCTCAGTCTTTCCTAACTTCACCCTGGCCAGACTCATAATCAGTATACTGATACATGCAACAGTTAACTGCCATTTTTTGTCTCAGTATCTTGACTTTTGTGATACTTCCCTTGCCCTAACCAAAGCATCATCTGTTTGTTTAGGCTGAGGATCTTCCACTGCACTTCACAACTTGTTGCTGTGCTCTGTCTGAATGACTAACACCAACTTCAGTTCAGTACGGTCAAATGGAGTCATACTTCCTTCTAGATCCAGGCTAGCAACCTTTCCTCAGGCTTACAAGTCAGATATTTCTTTCAGGTCAACTGTTTATGAGTCCTCATATCCCAGTTGTCACTGAGTCTTGCAAGTTCTACAGAATGCACAAATACACTGCCACTAAACACAACACTATTTCCATTGTAGTGAGTTGACCCTGGCTGGATGCCAGGTACTTGCTAAAGCCACTCTATCACTCCCCTCTGCAACTGAACAGAGGAGAGAAAATATAACAAAGAGTTCATGGGTTGACATAAGAAAGGCCCTGGAGAGATCACTCACCAATCACCATCATAGGCAAAACAGACTAGAAGTAGAGATATTAATTAAATTTAACAGAATCAGAGTAGGAGAATGAGAAGTAAAATAAACCTTAAAAACACGTTCTCGTCACCCCTCCCTCCTTTCCAAGTTCTACCTCCTACCCTAGTGGTGCAGAGAGATGGGAATGGGGGTTACAGTCAGTTCGTTAGAGGTTGTTCCTGCCACTGTTCAGGGAGAGGGGTCCTTCCCCTCTGCTCCAGCATGAGATGCCTCCTACAGGAGACAGTCCTCCGTGAACTTCCCCAGCGTGAGTCCATCCCACAGGCAACACAAAGTTCTTCACAAACTGCTGCAACATGTGTCACTTTTCCACAGGGTGCAGTCCTTTAGGCACAGGCTGCTCCAGCATGAGTCCCTCACAGGAACACAAGTCCTACCTGAAAACCTGGTCCAGTGTAGGGTGGGCTTTCCCTCCACAGGTCAGCAGGTCCCTGCCTGGATCCTGCTCCAGCATGGGAATCCCACAGGATGACAGCCTCCTTTGGGCATCCACCTGCTCTGGTGTGGATCTCCTCCATGAGCTGCAGCGGGACCACAGGATTCAGGGGAACCTCAGCTCCAGCACCTGGAGCACCTCCTCCTCCTTCTCCACTGACCTTGGTGTCTGCAGAGTAGTTCACACATTCTCACTCCACTCTTCTCTGGCTGCAATTTCAACTTTTCTGGCTGCAATTTCAACTGCCTAATAACTTTTTTTCACCCGTTTTTAAATACGTTATCACAGAGGCGTTACCATCATTCCTGGTTGGCTCAGCCTTGGACAGTGGTGGGTCCGTCCTGGAAACTTCCAGCAACTTCTCACAGAAGCCACCCCTGTTGCCCCTGACTACCAAAACCTTGCCATGCAAATCCAATACATCCATCAGCTATAAATTAAGAGCCAGATTTTAGCTGTCTCTTCATTTTCATTCTTATTCTGCTCCAGCACCCTTTTTCTGGCCTTCAGCAATGCATCTTATTGTTTATGTTGCTTCAAGATGTTTCAATCTAAGCATTCTCCATGTGCTACATTAACCAGGTTGCCATTCTCTTCGCATCCCTCAGCAGATTTCCCTTTCTCCTTTGTGCCAAAATCTACCTGTATGCATTGGCGTGGCCTTTTACCCTCCCTTTCATCTTCTCATCTTCTGTGTGCTGTAGAGAAGTCTTCTATCCTGAGGCCATTTTATTGCTCCTTCACACATTGAACTGTATCATGGTGTCATGGTTTGACACAAGTTTCAAATTGGTATCCTAAACTTGGTGCTACCATGTTTCAGTCAAAAGCTAATGAAACAAATGTGTGTACACAAACTGGTGAGACCTACCAGACCTACCAATTTTTATATATTGTCTTGACCTTTTTGATAACAACTCCCTGGATAAAGAGTTCACTTACTTGAGGCAGTTGTGCCAATAATATGAAGTCAGTACTGGCCTGCTTTGAGGCCACAGCTTACTGTATACACAAGACTCAGGAGCAGCCTGTGGTTTCACTAGACACTTTTTGTAGCAGAAAACCCCCTCACAGAACTGTAGCCTCTGCTGTGGGGAAATTGGTTAGCCTCATATGGCACACCCTAATCATGTTTCCCAACAGCATAAGGCAGAGGCAAAATACCAGAAGATTTAACAGCTTCTAGCTGAAACGTCCTGTGTCTAAAAGTGGAGAACACAAGGTCAGCCCATTTGCCTCTGGACTCCAAAATCAAATAGACATTTTCTAGCCAACAGAAATAACCAATTTAGTAAATCTGGGGTATTTTCTACAACTTTTTTATTAGCAGGGAAGTCGAGAAATGAAATGCAAATCTCCCAAGGTTCTCACTGTAGCTATGAATTTCTCTTGTAAACTATCTTGCAGCCTTGTTCTCTTCACTTTAGGATAACTACCTTATCTCCCTTGTCTTGAGAGGAATATGAGTGAAACATCAAATATCTAACCTGAATGCATAAGCATCTTGAAACAAAAAGTAAGAAAAAAACTCCCTTTTTATTCTTGTCCTTCCAAAAAAATGATCCCAATGAAACCTTGTAACGCAGGGTTACAGCTGGGAATCTCCAAATTCCATCTTAAACAAAAGTAAATGTTTTACCTTTCTAGGTAAGGTCTGGCACAAAATTTAGCCTTTATAAAATGTAAATTAATATATTCAAAAATTCTACAGAAGTAATGAAATTATTCCCATAGCTTCTGCAGTTCAGTTTGCCATCTCTTGGGAATCCTGTTTGTTCAGCAAATAGGTTTAATATAGGATGGCATCATTAACACTGCAGGGACAATTGTTGAAGAATACGAACATGAGTCATTTCCACCTGAAGTCATTCATGTAATTACTGCTCCAGCTTAATAGCAAATGAGTAAAGCAAAACAGCCTACAAAATACAGAATTAATGAAATTACATACTAAATCCCTTTGTTAGTGTAAGATATCAAACATGGATAAATCAATACATATAGGTCTCCACTAATGGAAAAATGTTATCTCCCCTGGAAAACGGGTGGGGGTAGGAGACAAAGGCTTGAGGAGCTAGATGGAAACATTCAATGAATTCAGCCTGTCCTGAGGTAGCAATGTGGATGCTATATCACTACACACACACATACACACATACAACCTCCCATCCTTAGTGGCAACCTCTGAATCTGTGTTGATTTACCCCTTGGCTCTGGAAATGGTTATTCACCTGAGCATTAAAGATGATCACAGCTGTGAGGTGAACACTCACAAACACTTTAAATCAAAACCCATTTAACTCCAGCCACATTTGCCTTCTCATTCTTCAGCTAAGAGAACCTGTTTCCATGATGTTTGATTGCCCTGCCTTTCTGCGTTTGCAATACAGATGTGTCTAAGCAATTTTTAATTACCCTTTTAATATATTATTTTATAATCAGATTTTTAAAGAATATGAACATGAATTTTTTCCTGTAAAACATTATCCGTTATTAGGCGACACAGCCTCCATGTCCTTGTAATAATAATCACCCTTGACTTGACATTAGCCACTCCTCTCTACTGTTTTCTTTACTATCTTGGAAAAGTAACCATAAAGTGGTTGTTGTTGCCTGTATTTTTAATTACTTTGTTGTCTCTTTGCTTTTATGAGTCAGCCAGACAACTTGTTCAATAGCCCTATGACTAATTTAGTGCCTTTGTTTCTACAAACAGCTGCACCAAAGAGCACCTTAATAAGATTGTTTCAGTGATACTTTAATGTGTTGCATTTGAAGTCTTTACTCCTTTGCTGCAAACTGTGCTCACCGCTTAGCTTTGACCACAACTGAGTAAGATCACAGTGGGATTCATTCCTCTTCTTATTAGAAGTTTGTTCACCTCAAAATTGTTACAGTCAGCTAGACCATCTCTACTTGCAAGGGTTCCAACAAGAGCAGGTATGTAATGCTATATATTAGACACATTCAGGGAATCCATGGTTCCTTTGAGCAATACTAGCTGTGAGCTATATAGCAGTTACCCTCCATTTCATGAGGTCTATGATTTGGTTTTCTGTTGGTTTAGCCACCCTACAAGCTGAAGGTGGGTGGGGGTTGGAGGTGAAATGCATGTAGTGCTCCTGGCAGGTGCTTTGCCGCTCAGCCCAGAGGTGAATTTCTGTCCATACAGCTCAGTAATTCTTAAAATTGTGTGTCTGGTGAAAAGAAAATATGGCTTGCCTCTGGCACTCTGAGATAGGTGTGGTGATACAAAACCAGGTTATCAGATGGTCATACTGCCTGGGACCTTTTCTCCTGAATTTTGTTGCAGACTTTCACCACAACCTTCTCAAGCACAAGAAAGCTAGTATTTCCTCTTCAATAATTCTATTTAATGATTTAACTTGAGTGTGTACTCCAGGTACTAAGTATAAATTAATAAATCCTGCTGCAGAAAATTATCTTTCTTCTTGGGCTAACTCTCAGTCAGACATTTTTAAACTCCAGACCATCTATCCCCTCTCACTCCTTCTTGGAGGTGAAAAACAGTAACTGTGCTCATGCTGGTATGTCAGAATAGCAAAAGCTACTTTGATGCTGAATTTGTTATACATGTGTTTGCATATTCTTGTGGCTGAAGAGGTACAGAAGGTCTCTTCTAGCTCAAACAGAGACAAACTGAGAATAACTACAAGGAATAAAACAATAACAGTAAAAAGGAACAAAACCCACACACTTTCCTCTGAAGATTAAACAGAATAGCTACAGGTAAGAAAGAGCCAGACAAGAACTAGAACTCCCACACTGATATGTTAGACTCATTATTTCTTATGTGAGTAATAATCTCTCCAATTGATGGATACCACAAAAGATGAAAGAGACAGAGCATTACAGTGTCAGCTCAACTGAGTAAGCAACCAATATTTGATAGGAACTCACAGGGTGCTAATAAGTTTCATAAACCCAGGATGCAAGTGAGTGTGATAAAATACAATAAAGAACAGAGAAAAGATTAGGAGAGTCATAATAAAGTCAAATAATTGTTTTTAGAAACAGCTAAAGCATGTCCTCCTAAGATATGGAGGGGTTGAAGGTGGAGAAAGGGTGGTTTGGACTTTTCTGATAATAGACATGTATGTATTAGTACAAAAAGACATAGAGATTTCCTTTGTACTCAGCCATCATTATTTGGATCACATCTCATGGGAAGCAGTAGGCCTTGAAAGAGATCCATAAGAAAGTATGAGTTTGGACCCTATTCATTGACTGATGAGGGCTGGGCTCTGGGAAGGGCCAAACAGGGTAAAAAAAATCAGAGAACTTTACTGGGAGTGGGAGAAAGAGAGAGACAGGTGACCAGAAAGAAAAGTGTCTGGTTACAAAGAAAACACAGGAAAGCAAAGGAAATTTGAAACAGAAACAAGGTTGAGGAGAAAGGATAAAACCATTCCAAAGCCTTGCTCATTTTCCTGTCTGAACTGCTAAGCAAATGCTCACCTGTAGCTTATTTACTCTGAATATAAAACCAGAGAAGATACAAGGAAACCCAGGTACCAGGAGGAGAACTATCTATATGGCAAGAAGGTCAGGGCAGATGTGTTTCATATTTTGTCTCACCCAGAGGAAAGTGCTGACTCAGACTGAGATTCTGACTCAGTATTCCCAAGATCCCTGCCACATCACTGTATTGCGCTTTCAGAAATGCCCCTCAGAGAAATACATACAAGCTCTCTGTCGTGGAAATGATAGATCACGCTCACAAATAAGTAAAAAAGAAGTCTATCCAACATTAAAAGCATCCTCTTGAAAATTCTGCTTCTCTATTGTCAGTCATCTTCTCACAAGTTCAGAAAGTTATCAGTAAAGCCTCTTTAAAACAGAAAATGGCCAAGCAAAATTGAGAATCTGTGAATTGATGCTGTACATGGTCTAAGAAAATTTAAAAAATGTGAAATGAGTGCTATATGGATTTAAAAGTGTGCCTAGAGCTATTAAAAATTGTGGAAGAAGGACAGACCTTCAGATTAGAGCTATTCCTTAAGTTTAGTCAGAGTCTAGAGACCAGATGTCTCTTCTCATGCCCTCCAAAAGTGCCTCTGGTTTGAAACAGAGCTTTTAGTGAGTGGCTTCCATGAGTAGTCAAATACCATTTTTGTAAAAAGTGCAAATGGAATTATATTTGTGGTTGCAACTTCTTTTTTTTAAGGTTGGTTGGTTTGTTTGTTTGTTTTAATGGCATGTGACATGCTTATTGAGGAGCAACTTCTATCACTGGACAGAAACTACTTTAGCTGAAGTGACTTTTACTCTTCATCTAAGACTTTGTTTTTCTCTGTGCAGGTTAAAAGATACCTATTTTGTCCATCTGTGTGTAGCTTATTTTGGAGATAGAGACACAAATGCATGAGAATTTCTTCTTTTAATTGCTATTCTTTCCCTACAGTGTGTTCATGTAGCATTTGTGCAGTTGGTCTACACATAATTTTAGAATTCATAAGAACTGTCTGAAAATGAAGAGCTAGCTTACTAAGATCAGTTCAAAGTTTTAAAATTAATAATTTTTTCCATTTATATCCTTGCAACTAGCCACCTGTGATAAACACCATCTGAAAACCACATCATGTTTTGCAGCATTCAATAAGCAAATGATTTTTACAAAGTCTATGGCAAAAAAAACCCCAGTTGTTAGACAGGTAACATGAAGCTCACCAGCTGGACTTTCATCACTGTGTGTTTGCTTCAGATAAAAAAATCTCAACAATTTTTTATTCATTCATGATTTTTATTAAACTGCTCTATTGATCTACAAAGAGAACAAGCACATGAATGACATAGGGTAGTTGACAGCATTTTATGTATTTTCTACAAATCTCTGAAAAGTACTGTATGTATTTTAAATTAATAGTTTACTGGTATTTGATGTAATTTGAGAATTTTGTCATTTATCAATAAATTATGACCTTTCTATAAATTCACAGCCATTTTATTCCACATATTCTGCTGGGCTAAATGTGGGAAAGGACTTTAGCGCATTTATTTGTAATCAAAACCAAAACAGTTTAGCTTTACAGTGAGTAATCAAATCTTTCTCTCATTGAGTGAAAGATGTTCCCTGAGTATCTGACCAAAAGCGAAGCATGGTTCAGGAACCAAAAGTCTGTAAGGGTGGACTATCCAAACTAAGTAGAGCCTATGGTGTGTGGAAGGTTTCTGATGATGTGAAATAACTCACATTCTTCATACTTCCCGAGGTTGCATATCAGGTTCAAATGTGAAGGAATTTTGAGACCATTTAGGGAAGATAAGAATATTCTCAGCAAATAATGTGAACACTGATAGTTGTTTTTTATACAAATTCATGAAAGTGCAGGCTCTATTCTAAATTCTCAACCTTTTCTATACTTTTTCATTTGTTAGAGTCATTTGTCTGGGCACACCACTAAAGATATGAATTTTTTTTTTTAAAGCACTTTATATTGATATCCAGAATCAAGTTTCCCAATGCAATTCACTTTTAAATCAAAAGCAATCTTTCCATTGACTTTTGTCAATTTTTTAATCAATCAACCTTTAACAAAAACCTCAAGCAGCACCAGCTGCACAAGGAATTATATACTGCAATAAAGAACTGCACATGATTATTGCAACAAATTGGGTAAGACTGAGTTCTTTAGCATTTGTTTAGCCTGGTAGCCAAATTTTCAGTGTGGGTATTTCAAACTCAATTTAGCATCATGGTTCATTGAAATAGTGTAGTCATGTAAATACAGTTCAGGTGGCGAGGAAATAAATGTTAGTTGATTGAACAGCATAATTTGCATAATGTTTCTGTTCAATGGTCCTTCTAAAGGTGAAGCTAAAATGGAAAGTCTAAATTTGTTCTTGTAAGAACATAAATCATTGACATCTACAGTTTTTAAGGATGCAACCAGAAATCTGTGGTGGAGGACACAGGACGACAACGCAGGGAGACACGAAGTGGACCGAGGACAGTTGTGCATGCCCCAGAGGGAGAGCTACCAGTGAGCAACGTCTGTTGTTTGACCTTCAGGAGCCTATGAGAAAGGTGGGAGGAAGGGGGGGGAAGCGGAATTTCCTTACCTCTAGTGACATTAACAGTCTGAGGATAAAATAAAATTGTGAATTGTGGAATGACTTTCCTTCGGTGTCATTGGCTTTGGGTTTACTGTATATGACGATACACTTCTCAAGAATAGAAGCGGTTATGCATATAGATATATTTTATTGAATCTTGTTTGATAACATAAATCCAACCTGTGAAGAAGTACTGAGTGTCACTTATTCCTGTTAAACTCACAACCCTGAATTGACTTAGAGACCAGGTTTATCTGACTGGTACCTTTCTGTTTTGTAAGGTCAAGGTCATCTCTGACCAGTGATTTAGGGGGAAATCTCGCAAATTGCACATTTGCTTGAGAGGTAGCAGTGAGCATGGAGTGATGCAGGAGGTTCCTTTCCTCTTTGTGTGACAGGAAATGGAGCCCTCTTTGGTTTTAGTTTCCCTCTGGATGATGTGACCACCATACAGACACAACTGATTTTGCCATGGATCAAGAGATTACTCTGTTTATTTCTGCAGGTAACATTTTGGCATACGTCTTCCTTATTGCTTGTTAGGAAGACTTTGCTTACTGTGGGTGGACACTCTGGTAAGAAAAGAGTGAAAGAGGAAGCTGGAAGACAGTTGGCCTTCTTTTGCTATCTTGCATCAGGGCCAACTGCTACATAACACACCCAGAAGTCATATTTGTTGCTGTTGCTAGGCCATCGTGCTGCTCCTCACCTACTTCAGCAGCCTCCTGAATCCCATGCATTGCAGAAGTTGCTGTTGTCACTTCTATGCCCCATACAAGACAGCAAAGAGGTGAGAGTTTTTTGTATTATTTGCTATTTTGGGCTGAAAACCCTGCACTTGTCTGACAGGTTTAGATTTTTCCACCTCCAGACCTTTGTAGACTTTTTTATTATTCCGGATTCCCGTTGACAAAAAATAATCCCATGGTCACTCCTGGACTAGTGGAGGAAGATAATGGCAAGGACAGATTTAAGCTGACAACCTTCACCCTGGAGTCTTACAGGACTCAAGGGCAAAATAGACAAAGTAGAGACTTTGAGGAGTGCGTGATACCACCTGCTCTTGAGTTTGCCCCTCCATGAGGGATGCACAAAGTAGGCTTATTGGCTCTTAATTTTCTGAAAGGCCCCAGAGGAACCTCAGAAAACTGCAAACCAGTAATGCTGACATCCCTATCACACAATTCCCAGACAGATTGGGTCCATGGATAAACGTGGTGCAAAAGAAAATAATAAATATGGCATTTGTGACAGGATATACCACACTTTTTTGTTACACAAGAGTTTACTGAAGAGTCGATGAATACAGACAAGGGGGAGCCAAAACACTACCATGTCTTTGAAGCTCCGAAAGAGTCTCTGATGAGTCTCACTGTAAAGCTACAAAAGAAGTTAGGCTATTACATTATCAGGAATTCCTCACATAAATATGCAACTGGTTAAAATATAAGAAAAAAAGAACAGTTAATAGTTTCTGCAGTTAAGTGGGTTCAGTCATGAAAGGGCTTGCCTGTGGCCTGTGCCATTGGTCAGGCATTGGAATAGGCTACACAGGATGGTGGGATCACCATCCTTGGAACCTTTCCAAAGGCATGTGGATGTGTCACTTGGGAATATGGTTTAGGGGTGAACACAGTGGTGATGGGTTAACATGTCTTTTCTGTGATTTAAAATGTAGACATCAGCAATTTGAGAAAAAGGGAAAGCTGTGAAATAATTAAAGTTGCTGAAGTACTAAGTTAATATTATTCATATTCACAATAAAGTTTGCTGATTATATATATGAGTTATTAATATTCATAACCAAGTTTACTGACGTACTAAGTTATGCAGGATACAGAGAAGAGATCCACCTGCAAAGAACTATTTAAGGACTTTGAAATATAGAGTGACAAGGTGATAAAATGGCAGATTAAAATCAGTCCTGATAATATGGAGGAATAGAGAGTAAGGACAGAATCAATTTGCTGCACAAGTGATGCGTAAAACACAGTGGCATGCTCAGACAATTCTGTCTTTCCTTTTGAATTTTCCACTTTCTAGTTTTAACTACTAAGTGGGAGATAATATCTTTTCACTCCCTAGCATGTGCATTTATTAACCCTCTCAGATTGCGTAGCTGGAAAATATTGTGCTGACCTTCAGTAAAAAATGTCCAAAGCCTCTGCTATGTTTTTCCTTGTAAATATTTATGGTAGCCATTAAAATTCTTTTCACACTTAAATTTAGCTTAGCTGCAAGTGCCTTCCTCACTTGGATATAGTGAGGAATGGCACACAAAATGAGATCCAGGACCCTGGTGAAAGTGAGAGAAGACATGACAAGTTTTCACGTTACAAGTGATTTGCCTAATTTGTATGGTGTACAACTGTATATCATACAGAAAAGGTACGGGATGGGAGGGAAGGGGAGAGCAAAGGATGGGGAAGGAATAGGATGGGGTGGGGTGGGATGGGATGGGGAGAGGGGAGGGGATGGGGATGGGGATGGGATGGGAAAGGGACAGGATAGGATGGGGAGGCAAGGGGAGGGTGGGAGAGGAGGGAAGGGGAGGGGAAGCAAGGAGAGGGGAGGGGAAGCAAGGAGAGGGGAGGGGATGGAAAAATGTGGTCTTGTGGAGGTTGATTTTTATGATATTCTTCTCTAGCACTGTTGTCACAGTAATGGAGCAAAGTGAGAAATGTTCAGCAGTTAATCTTAAGCACCCTGTAGAAATAGGTTGCACAGACTTACACTGGGTAGAGAAAAGTCAGGTCAATATAAGAAACTAACTATTTAGATTTCTTTGAATGATTGGTTGACTGGGGCAGCACTGGTGAATCTGCACTGTCTGGTGTCAGGTTTAACACGAAAGGTTTAAAGATGCTTAAAAAAAATTCCAGTTGGAAAGAAGGATTCTTTGGAGGAAAAGAAGAAAATATCCAACCAATCAACTAAACAAACAAAAAAAAACCAAACCAAAAAACTACTGAGAGTGTACAAACACATTTTGTCAGCAGTACCAGCTGCCAGTCCACCTCTGCACTGCTCATTCCTTCCCTACTTCTCTGCTACCAAGGACTAGCATGAGAGGAAGCTGGGAAATTGTGTGACTGAGCAATAAACTCCCCCTCAAAACAGTTGCTGTTTTGAGCCAGGGCCCTACCCTGCCCTGCCCTGCCCTGCCCTTCCCAAACCTTCCCTTCCCAAACCTTCCTAAACCTTCCCTTCCTAAACCTTCCCTTTCCCTTTCTCTTTCTTGTTTTTTCTTTCACTTCTTCTTCATTTTCTTTCTTTTCTTTTTATATTTTTATATTTTTTTTTCAACAGAATTTGCTACAGCTGGCTGTGTGTCCCCAGAGGACAGTTAGTCTCTTAATACCTCATGAAAGAGCATGAGCACAGAAGGACACCTTGCTTATGTTAAATGCTTACTGAAGCTTCTCATGGTTAGTCCTGGAAGAGGAGAAATCCCACAGAGTTATCTCACTTGCATCTCACATGCATGTCTGTGATGAACATGAACAAGAACAGCTGTTTCCTTCAAAACCAGTTCAAGTCTCCAGGGTTACTGAGTCACTTTGTTACAACTGTCAAATGAGAATTTGAATGAAGGTATCTTACAACAAGGGAGACAGCTGGGCCCATGGGAGTAAGAAGGGCTGCAACAATTACAACTAAACTTGTTGGACTTACTCTTACTAAACTTGGGCTTGATAGGGTGCTATTTCTGGAATTTGCTGATTCAAGTTCGGGAGGTAGTTGGAAGTCTCATGTTGGCAGGAATGTCAAGGAAAATCTGCCCCATTCCCAGTCAGCCCAGCCAGTCTGCCCCAGATAATTTGCCTGGTAAATCCCTGATGACCTGAGGATTTGGAAGCCCAAACCCAAGCCTGTGAGAGTGGCCAAATTCCAAGCAGCCCCAGCTTGTACCACTCTCAAAGAGCCTGGTATAAGGGTTGATCTCAGACTAGGCTCCACACCTTTGACTTGCAGAGAAATTTGGAAGTGTCTTTTATTTTACATCAGAGTAGCAACAAATTTCAAATGATCAATGCCTTCTTATAAGCAAAATGATATTTCCTTATCCAGATACAAGTAAAACTTGGGAATTTGAGACCCTTCTGCCAGATTTCTTTTAAAACATTATCCATTCCCAAATCTTGGACAGGCAGGAGGAAACAAAATGTGCTTTATATATCTGGGCAGGACCATCTTTTGTGACAATGTAGAGCAAGATTAGCATTTTACTTTTCACAGAGATTATGGTGAACAAACATGCAAGCACACTTTAATTATTTTTATATATATATATGTATTTATTCTTTCATTATTTAAAATCCAAATTTCAGGAAGTTTCTATTGAGAAATCCAAAGTTTTTAATAATACTCCAGTACAAAAATATAGTCCTTAGGATAAAAACTTCCATACTACTACCTCCAAATAAATAAAATTAAATCAGACACATTTAAATTATTCAGTATAAAAAAAAAAACAGCATGTTTTTTAATCTGAGAGTTGAAGTTAAGTCAGTGCAGTACAGTTAGTCACAATCCCTTGCGGTGTTAAGTAGACTGGCATCCTGGTAACTTCAGTGCATAACAATAGTAAATACCAGCAATTAATCATCAATACTCTCCTTCAGAAACGTGCGTCAGCATTTGCTTATCTTTAAACATGTTTATTTGCTTGATTTAGATTTAGACATGTTTAGTAGTAAACAGACATGAATATGTTTTTCTGAGTACAGTAACTTCCCCCTATTGATGCTTGTATCTGCATGCCAAATAGACGAATGATAAGACTGATCTTGTAACAACCCTCTCTAAAGACAGCACCAGATGGAAAGCTGGGTACCGTATCATGTCATTTCAAGATTTCCATATGGAAACTGGGTAAGTATTGTCTCATTCTGTATTTTCAGGTCAACAAACATGTAACAAATAGACAGAATTTTAAGACAAAGTTATTTCTTACATAATAGTAGGGCATATAAATACTTTGATCAGTATTTCTTTATAAATAATTATTTAAAATACTTAAATATTAATAAATAAATGTATAAAAATTCAATAGAAACCTTAAAATAAAAAAAGGTGTGTTACAAAAAGATTTGCACAGTAACTCAGTACAAAAGAACATAAGATGGCATTAGCATTTGCACTGCCTCTGAACCAGTCTTCTTTTTCTTCCGGAAGAACTTGTAGTATCCCCCAGTTTTTGTAAGACACTGAAGAGCTCATTCACAGCTTTACGTTGAATTTTCGAGTCATTCACCTGTTAAAAGTAAAAAACAAATGGAATGAAAGTTATATCAAGAACTATAATCTTTACTGATCACATCCCACAGGCTACCCTGCCACTGGAGTAAAACCGATGGACATCTGCAGTTTTCAATTACTCTTCTATCTAATTCCTACAGCAAAGAGCCACTTTGTCACAAATTTTTGGTTTTCACTTTCTGTGCTACCTTGCAACATGCCACAGACCAGCCATATTCTGCGAAACAGAGCTACTCTGTAGTTACAAGCAGCTAACTCCACTGGGGTATTGTCTGCAGACCTCTGCAGAGGTCAGTGGTTTGTGCCATTGGCACTCGCTCAATAAGCCAAGTGCTTCCAAAGCCATAGAGCATGCCCTAGCTGGGCACAACTTTCCCACCCAATTTCTAAACCACAAAGGCTCTGTCAGTGTCAGCTCTGGCATGCAGACTGAGTGGAGGTGCTGTCAGCACCTTTCTGCCAAACTCCAGCAAGGCTCAGGGATCTACCCCACACTGTAGACATGCAGCAGCCCTTGAAGCTGGAAACATTAGGTTTCCCAGTGTGAAGTGAGCTAGACAAGCGTTACCATATGGGTTGCTGAAGCACTATTGACTTGAATCAAACTCAAATCACAACTGGAAAATATAACATGATGAGCCTTGGAGGCAAAGGAAGAGCCTTACCTGAAGCTCTGTCAGGTTCTTGAGATATTCCATCTTCTTTGAGCCATCAGAAAGGCTTTCTTTCAAAGTGTAGAGCTCCTCAGATATGTTCCTGACATGTGCCTTTGACTTGTCAGTGGTTTCAAGGATTTTCAAGTACATGGAAACAATCTGACTCAGGATGATCCTTTTTTCATTTCTCTGTTGAAAAATACAATCAGAAGGAAAGGTCTGTGAGTGCTCATCAGTAGGAAAATGAATGAAGATAAAACATAGCATGCAGGGGTTCTCACTGCCACTTGAAACAAGATGATAAAGAAGATGTAAATCACCCCCAGGCTTGTCTGTATCGCAGATCATTTCATGGTGCACTACAAAGCACCTTGACCCTTATAGGAAGCATTTTTATGGGGATTTTTTTCTCATTTCCAAATTACCAAAGGGAACTCTGCTCATGCTCATTCTACCGCAGCTAATTATACTGGTTCTAGGAGCTGCTTTGTACCAAAAGAACCCTGCAAAGTGCCTAAGATGCTTTTTCATATCTGTTTCTGACTCACTTCTGTCCAGTTTGACAATTTCTCCGTAAAGATAGATCCACCATCACCTACATCTGAACGGCTTGAGTTCTGCAACAAAGAACAAACATATCTGTTATACAAACAATACTTATCACTAGGCAAATTTCTGTTCTCTAATCAAATAAGTAGTAAAATCCAGATTTTTGTACCACTGGCCTATAGCTATCACAATGCTTTCACTTCTCTAAGCACCAAATCCCATTGCATGGCTGTCTAGTATCAAAAATGGCATTAGTCTGCTTTTCAATGCTTCTTCTGCTATAGCTTACCTAAATAGAGATGTGGAACACATCTATTTTCCCAAATGCTTTTGCTATTGACAGATGAAAATAAAAGCTCATAAACACAGCAACTGGCTAGAGAATCATTAGGCCTGAACTTGGCATGTCTTCTGGTAAGTCAAAGTCCAGCAGTATGTAGTCATCTGTGGCCTTAAATTCATCCAGTCTTAGTAAAATCTCATATGAAAAAAGAACAAACTAATTTTGCTACAAAACTATAGTTTATAGAACTGGTGAATAGGCCAGTAGCCCCCAATCAGGCATGAGCATATGCAAGATTAGTGGGCTACTGAGAAGCTCATAGGGACAGCGTTTAACCATCCGATGTTAGCCACACACTGTGTCAGATTCTAGGAAACAAAGAGCAATACAATTCTCCTACAAAGGAAAGGCAAATTGAATCACTTCCTCTTCTGTGTCTTTTCTTTTTTTTCCTTTTTGTATACAACAGTGACTATTTCCTTCTTTTGTCTGCTTAGTAATTTAAATACAGTGAGTGCAAAGGGAAAACTTGCAGGCTGACAGAAACCTTCTAGCCTGATTGGCTCCCCATGCTGACCACACTGCCAAACTTTGTTTTGTTCTTCTGAAAGGTGGCGAGCACCTGCTGTGAACCAGAGTTTTAATGTCAGTGCAAAAACCTCACCACAGCTCAGGATGTCTTCAACAGAGATATATATATCCTAGTGAGACTCTCTCTGGTCTTTGCTAATAACAAATTTAAGATATTATAAATTTTACATCCACTTTCCGACCAACCTGCAAACACTGAAGTATCACGCTAGTCTTCACCACTTCAGAGTGGTTCTTTGACTACTGAATTTCAACTGTTGTTTGCACAAAATTATGACAAAATCATAACTGAAAATAGCAGCAGACTGTTGCAGTTGCTTTCATGCATTTAAGGAAAAAAAACAACAAAAATATATGGAGAATAAAAGCTGTTAATTAGAAGTAACTCCGTTATAGATCTGCTATCTCTATGACTAATCCCAGCTGAATTGAACTGTGAACTACTTTAATGCCTCCTAGATGAAGGCTGGTGAATTAACATTACAGTTATCAAGTTACGAAAACTCTACCTGAAAAGAAAGAATATCATGCCAGATTACATTCCTATGCCAGATCACATTCCTATGCCAGATCATAGTCACAGATGTGGAATTGGAATGACTGGAAGATGCAAAAGAATAAGAAGTAGGAACCACCTTTGGGCAATACACTACTGCTACTAATAATAAGCAACAAAAGTGCATTTGTTAAAGCAAAAGTTCATCTCCATTTTTTTTATATTGCTAACTAATACTAAACCCCCCAATAACATTACTAACATAAAATTTAAAGTCAATAAATTACATCTAGTTTGAATTAAAGAAATATTCATACATTCTCCAAACATTGCATTAAGATTTCTTGCTATAAAATATTCCATATAATCAATTATTACCCTCTATTGGGACATACTGAGTATGTCAAGCAGTGCTCAAGTTCAGATGATATGTAAAGCACAAGCAGAAGGAGAAGAGAAATGCAGTGGAAAACTATACTTACAAAATCAGCTTTCAGTTTGTCTATATCATCTTGAAGTTGAAGCAGATTTAATCTATTTTCAACACGTCCAGAATAAATCATGATGATAGACAGAACAAACAAGCTGTAGGTTTGGAAAGTCATTTTCTTGGTGATGGTTCAGTTAAATGGCTCAGATAAGTTCTGGGAGATGTCAGTTCTAAGAGCAGTGTACTTCAACTTCTAATAGTTAAGCCTTCTATTAGAAGAAAGTAGACGAATGAACTTCATCTGCCTGTCAGTGGTATTTATACCTGGTCTAGAAATTTTTTTATTTCGTCATCACAGGCTGTGTATATTTAGACCAGATAGTGTTAGATAAGAACCCTTCATTTTTGGCTGAACAAGGGAATCCCTCGAAAGCATCTTTGTTAAAGCATGGTCCTGGAAAAAATTTCAGTGGTTCGTCAATGGGTAACATTTACGTGGCAGATTCTGAAGTTTCTTTTACACGTGGTTGGGGAAAGGGGGAAAATTATGGTACTGATAGAGTGGTATGCATTGTGGCTCAAGCATATTCATACATGCTATCTGAAAAAAAAAAATCGTATTTTGTGGTTAAAGGGTCAGTATAACAGTCAACTCATTTCTGGTATTCTTTTAAAGTAACCACTGAGATTGCCATGGCATTCTTCAGAGTCACTTAGAGATTTAAACACTCTTCCTACTGTTGTCCTTTTGGAAACACTGTTTGCATTCTTTCCATGGTCTAAAAAGTATTTCTGCTGTTTTCTCATTCTTTACCTCCAGATTCAAAATAAACTCAGGGGAAATGAAGTTCTAGCATGGATGAAATTATGTGTCACATTAAATTCCTCTATGGTTGTCTACTCTGGGAGAATATTTAGTACTTAAGGCATTAATTTCTGCTTGGCAATAATAAAGTTCCCCACCTTCCCATTCATTTACACTAATGTGTGTAGGATATGAAAGACATGGAAGAAATAAGCCCAGGTGAAGAAGACAGACAGGATAATCTCCTCGTGCATACAGAACCCTGAAACAACTGTATTAATGACAGCTGAGGAAAATGTTTTTATATGTTTAAATGCTGCTTTGATGGATATAATCAGATAAGAGCTTACTCTGAAGAGTCTTATGAACAAATCAGATAATTTTAGGCTGTAGTATATTAATGCAGGGTAGGCAGGAGCATAAAAGGGAAAGAAAGAAGGAGCCTACAGGGAAAAAGAAAAGAAAGTAGACCAGGAAGAGGGCACTTGCAGGCTCAGTTCATACAGGTGAAGTGAAAGATATCTGTAGTTCGTAAGAAACAGATGAGAATTAAACTGGCCCCCAACAGATATATTTGAACTCTTCAGCACAGCTCTACATGGCTCTTAGGTATTCCTTGCAAGAAGCTCTGCTGTTCCCCAGCAACTCCTCCTATTTCAGCAAATGACCACTAATACCACTAAATATTTTTCATCTGCAGTTTGATCATCTGTGGAAGAGATCTAGGCTACTAGAACCATTGCAAACAGGGAATTGCCATTTTACAGGCACAAGAAGCAAATTTCACCAACAATCGCAGGCCCAAAAGCTGAATGCTACATCTCTCTGGGAACAGCAGCATAAACAGATGGGACACACCTCACAACAGGTACAGTGGTACTGCACAACAATTAGGGCTGTAATCTGCTTGGGATAGTAGCACTATGCAACACACATCTTGGTTTTAGTTTAAGAAGTTAAAACTGATTAAACAATAACTTGATTGCTGGAAGTGTTGACATGAAGGTAAGGTGATAATTCAAGGATGCTTCAAAGATCTGTAAATAAATGCAAAGTTAACATGCCCACCCATGGCAGAGGGGTTGAAATAGATGATCTTCAAAAGTCCCTTCCAACCCAAACCATTTTGATTTTATAATTCTATGCAAGAAATCAGAATCATAGAATCATTTAGTTTGGAAAAGACCCTTAAATCATTGAGTGCAATTGCTAATCTAGCACTACTAAGTCCATCACTAAACCAAGTTCCCAAGCACCACATCTATATGTCTTTTAAATACCTCCAAGGATGGCTTGGAGGTATTGGATGGCTTGGCAAGAATGGTGGTCCCACCAAGATTCAAAGTGGACTTACAGTTCAAATTGAACTCACGAACATCAGCACACTGAACAGATCTATGAACAGACCTATGAACAGCACACTGAACAGGTAATGTTGAAACATCTGGATTGCTATGCAAGGCAAGCAGAGTCAAATGACATATTATGGCACAGCTACATGTAGTTTCATACATACAGGAAAATAAAGCATATTTTACAAGATGGGGCACATACTGAGGTTCAGTGACTGGCCACGAGTCTATAGAGCAATTCTTTGGCAAAGTGCTGGAAGAGACACGTTAAGAGGCAGAGGGAAACTGATTCTAGTCACATACGGCACTCTTTATGCTGTCAGAAACACACGGCTAGAAGGTAGACTGGGTCATCAATCCAAATTTTTGCCTAATTTGGCAAAAAGGGCTTAATTTGAGCAGTGCTTTTCTGTTGAATTACTGGAGAGTGTGTAAAGAAGAGCTGCAAGCAGGGAGTTTGGGAAGAGATTCATTACTTAAACACTTTGATCTTCTTAACATGTTGAGGACAAAACACAACACAACTGAACGCAATGAATTGCTGTAATTACCCAGCCAGGCAGAAGATTCCAGGAACTGATATATTAAGTCAGTAATACTGCCCTCTACAGAGAACTATTCGCCCAGAGTGACTGTGCTGGATTAGACTGCCCTGCTAAATCTGTCAGACATGCATCTCATCCAGAGCAGGCTGTATCTCCCAAGTGACCCCTCTTTCATCTGACACTGCTACTAAACTTCTAAGAATAAATGGGGGGTGAAGTATCAGAAAGAAATTATTTTTCCAACTCAGCTTTTGTAGATGCTGAGTTTTGGGGGGTTATATGGCTAATTTGATCACTAAATCTCCTCACATTTCAGGAGGCCACTGCCATGCATCCAATTTTGCAGGTAAGAAAATAGAAGGACAGAGCAATGGTATCATTCATGATCATTCAGCATCTAGGAAAGGTAAATCTAGGAACAAAATAGGGTGTCCCAGTCCCATTCTGGTCCTTTACCTACTCTGCAGTGCTACAAGTATTGTATCATAAACTGAGGCAAGAAATTAAGCAAAGAACAAAGAAAGCCATGACATCAAGCTCTGTCACACTATCTTCTGAGTGCGGGTCTGACTTCTAGGTACGCTCTCCTGCCTGTAGAGGCTACATTTAGGCCTTTTACTTATCTCCACATTCAAATTATCACATAAAGTATTGAATGTTCTGCGATAAATCATCAGTTGGACAGAAATGTATTTTAATAGAGAAATTTAGGATCCCTTTTCCAAATCCCTTACATTTGAATAAATGGTGTCATGTTAATGTTGACATATTTGTCCCATAAGGTTCTCTCCTGTTGACATACAATAGCACATCTCTGCAAATCATTTTGAAATTAGGCAACGGCCTAGAGCAGACGGTCAGAACATGAGAGTCCTTGAGTCCTACTGGTCCTATGTATCTTCCAATCCTGTTTTGTTATCTATTCCACCCAGAAGTGATAAACCAGGTCACCATTGCCCAGTGTATGTTTTGTTGCCCAAGAACTGTGAAGTGTCAGATTGAAGAGAAGGCCCAGGTTTAGATGGCTCCTCTGCTCTGCCTTTCCTGAGAATAAGTGGGGTTAAAAACCACACAGGGGAGGATCCTGAAAATATCTGCCCTTTATGACACAAAGTCAAGGGTGTAAGAGTTTCCAATATTTTATTTGTGCTTCTTGGCAGATATCTACTGAGTGCATGCTGGAGAGGATTGAACACCCAGCACCAACACAAGCTCTTTGTCTGAGCACTACTCCTAATCTAGCTGAAAGAGATGTCTGAATGCTATTGAAAAGTCCTGTGTTGCATAGAATTGACGTGGTCCTCATGTATGACTCCGTGGTCACAGCTGGACCATCATCTCTTCCAAACACAGCATGAAATGAAACTAAGGCATTTTTTCATTTTTCTACCTGGAAGTCATCTGACTCTTCATGCAAAGCAGAGGTTTCACACCCTTCTGTTCATACAACACCTTAAACCAAATACCCAATGATGGCCCTGCAAAGTCATGTCAAATTTCACCATGACCACTGATTACAGCTTTTTCCCTTTCATTTTTTGTTTTATGCATACTCCTCAGGGTGCTGGCAGAGTGGTTAGTAAGCAACTGCCCATGCTAGTTCAGCAGAACCCCACCAGACTTTTATTTCTCTAAAATTTAGTGACTTCCTCTATTACCACTGCCCAAAGGAAGCAGCTCATGGTTGGAAAACCCTCTCTGAGTTGTTCTGACTTTATATCACACTTCACCTCTTAGTCTCCTTTTCTCATAAAGCAACAAACTCCTTTGGTTCCTCCTTCACAGTGCTGGGGAGGAGGGGTGAAGGGCAGGTGTTGACACACTTGAGGGTGTTAAGCGATGTAAACCTTGCCTACACCTTGTACCAGTGCTATGTAATTACTAAGCATTGTTATTCATGTTACTATTTTCTGCAAAGCCTTGATAATCAGGCTTCATGACTAGGGGGGACTAAGGGGACTTACAAGAAAGCCAGCAAGGGACTTTTTGCAAGAGCATGTAGTCATAGGACAAGGGGAAATGCCTTCAAAGTGACAGAGGGAAGGTTTATACTAGGTATTAGGATGAAATTCTTTACTGTGAGGGTGGTGAGATACTGTAACATGTGGGCCAGAGAAGTTGTGGATTCCCCATCCCTGGAAATATTCAAGACCAGGTTAGATGGGTCTCTGAACAACGTGGTCTAGTGTAAGGTTCCCTGCCCATGGCATAAGGGTTGGAACTAGATGATCTTTAAGATCCCTTCCAACCCAAATCATTTTATTATTCTATGACTTTGCAACTGACCCTTGTAAACACATTGTAATACTGTCATTTTCCCATTTTTCCTACAGCAAAAAGAAAAAAACAAATTAACAAAAAACTCCCCCCACAAAAACACAAAATCCCCCCAAAACAACAAAAACAAACACCATCACCACCACTACCAACAACCAAACTAAAAATAAAAATAAAAAAAAAGCAACCCACCACTCTCCTACAAATAATTATATGCTTCATCAATGTTACACATCATGAAGAATGTAGTTATCTATTCCTTGTGACCACTGAATCTCTGTGATTTAAAGGATGTTTCCAATGATCAGTAGGGATAATGTTGGCAGAAAACATCTACTGTGTCTTGTAAGAATAAGCTTCCAGGGCAAAGGGAAGCGCTGAAATGCTCAAAATTACCTGTTTTGACAATTTTCTAAACAAAACACTGTATTTTGCCCATTCCAAGGACTTTTTGGAGATTCTATTGTTTCAGAGAATTGAAAAACCAGTTTGTACCACCTGAAATGTGACACAAGGAAGACCCTTTGGTCTCCATTACATACTCCCGTCTGCATGCAACTGGCAATGTGAAAATGCGTATTATTGATCCCTCTTTCCAATAACAAAATTGCTCACACACATTAACTGTTGAGTCTTACAACGAAAGGGAAGAGGAAACTAACACTCAGTGATGTTAGACAGATTTCCAGATAGGTAATGAGCTGATGGGTGCAAAGTGATTGGAGTGAAAGTTCAAAATTATTAAAATCATGGTACCTTGAGTGACACAAGCCATCTGTTTTGTAGTTCCCTTAAGTTTTTTAATTTGGTAAAACTCATGCAGGATGGAAAGAAGTATATAGATTGGGGAAACCTTTCCCCATCAAACACTAATTATTCATTTCTGAATTATCAAGAGGAACTAACTCACCCCCTCATGGTCTGGGTACTCATCCATCCTGTAAGTAGGACTTTAAGCTTTTACTTTGCTCAAGAACAAGAGGATAACCATGAATAGTTGTTCCGGGCAGGCCTTTCTCCAACACCATTGTGGACTTTTTGGTAATTCTTAACTGTACGACTATCAGCTCTCTATTGTCAAGAGACTCCAGAAATAGCATATTATGAATATTCAGGACACATGTTAAAATAATTTTCTGGAGAGTATAGAGATGATAACAAATATTTTTCTCAGAACATCTGTCCTTATTAATAGCTGTTAATGTCCCTGTTTATAAAATCAGCATAATGCTGCCTTCTATTCCTTTCCTTGAAAGACTGTTCAACTGACATATTATGAATCTGGAAAGAGGGACCTGTAACATACATTTTCTCATTGCTGATTGTGTATGGAATGCAACATGTAATGGAGACCAAATATTCCTTCTTATTTCTTGTGCCATATTTCAGATTGGTACAAACAGGTTTTCCAGATCTCAAAAAATACACAGTCTGCATGTATGAATGTTATAGGAACTATAAGCTAATAGTGGGAGCTAACCATGAGAAAGGCAGGTGCAATTCTGAAATACTATTTTTTTTGTAGTAAAGTATGGAAAATAATGATGGCATTGTAGAAGACAGTGATGGACAAACATGGTGTGTGTTTTTACTCTAGGATTCTACTGTTTAGAATCTGTCCACGTATCCAACTCCTGATTAAAATCTATTGCCCATAAAATAGATAAAATTCCAAATCTTATTCATATTTAGTTTGAGTCCATGCCAATGGAAAAGCAGCACAACTGTTGGCACAGCAGCAACCCGAAGTATGGCTGGTATTATAAAACATACCACCTGTGCTATAATCACAGAGTGTCTACAGGTTTTTCTGCATAAAATCTTCCATTTTCACAAGATCTTCTTCATTTTTCCATGAGGAGTAAAATACTCATGAGGAGTAAAATACTCTTGATAGTTTTCTTCTTTCAGCACCATAATATCCTTTGAAGGTACTGCTGATTCTGAGCATTATATTATGGATCTTACAGTATTTTTTCCACTTTAAAACCTCAGCTTCTTGTCTTAAGTGATTTCATGAATCGCAGGGTTTATTTTAGAGTTTTGGTGTTGGGATTTTTTCCTAATCACTTTTTAATCATCATGGTTGCAGGAAAAACAGGGAAAACAAGAATTTCTAAAAGCAGAATAAGGTAAATAGAAAAAGATATGATTTAAACATAATTGTTTCAGTGTTCTTTCATAAGACCTTTGAAATACATTTTCTAATTTTTCAAACTCTGCATATTCTATGATTCCATAATAGCCCTACTCTTCATAAGACAAGCATGCTAGTATTTCCATAACCTTTTCCACAAATATTTCCATGAGTTTTAAGGTAATATTTTAATGCACTTTGAGAGAGTTAATTCATTAAGAAAACAATTCCACTGTAACTTGGTATATTGTCTGTGGTTCTGACTTTCTGATGTTTCCTGTGAATATATATGCATATGTCTATGTTTGCTGTATATTAATAGATAGAAAAAATATCACATGTATTGCTCACAGTGTCTTTCCCCAATTCCTGGTAAATGAGTGTAAATTTTCCTCTATACTTTAGTAACTCTCCATACCGAGACCTCTGGTGTTTTCACACAAAGGTCTACTATTCGGTTTCATTTTCAAAGGATCAGATCCACCTCTGAAAGAAGCAAGAAGCCATCTGAACTTCTCTATCCAAGTATGTGTGATAATACCCCATGTCTCTTTTTCAAAAGATTTTTAAAGAGACAAGACCAAAGGATGCTGGATCTTGGATCAGCTGTTGATTTCTATATGTGCTAGGTCAGTCCGTTGACCTCATCAGAGGCCAGCATGCAACCTCATGAAATAGCACAAACTCTGCTGACAATTCATTGCAGATTGATAACATTGGAAATCATAGCCCTCAATCAACCTAATACTTCGCATACATTGTCAATACTAAATCAAAATGGTACTTTTCAGACCGTCAACCTGTCAGTGAGCCAGCCCTGCTCATATTACTCTCATTATGTTTGTAGAATTTTCTCCACTTATTGGGTTTTGTGATTCATTCCTTCTCCTTACACAGATTTTCTGTGCTGTTGGCTTTTATTTGCATTGGAGCTTTTTGGTCTAGTTTTTAGCAAGGAATTGAAGTGCCATTCGAGTTTCCATTTTACAGTTGCATTTGTTTTCACAGTTTAAGTACTTTATCATACAGACATTTATTGTTAGAAATTAATATTTGTATTTAAATTTGGAAGAAAACAGATGTGAGAGCAATGCAGTGATGCTTTAATTTCTTATTGAATATTTCAAGTTGAAATGTGATCATGGGGGGGAATCTGATAATTTTCATGTTATTCCCTACAAAATTTATAATAATTATAACATATATATGTGCAAACACAAGTGTGTGGGTGTGGGCACATGTTGGTGGGTAAGTCAATGATGTGTTTGAAGCATCAGTAAGAAAATATCCATTAAGTGTTTGAAACCAGCCTACAGAGTGGGCATTTTCTGCCACAACCATTTGGAAACATGCATAGGACATTTCCTAGAAGAAATCTACTGCGTGGTGCAATCTTCTCTTCTAAAACAGTCCAAGAGACAGTTTGGTGGGGATTCCCCTTACCCACCATTCTCTTTAGTGCCATTCATAATTGTGTGACTAAGCAAGCTAGTCATTTCTACTCACAGAAAAAAAGCAAATCAGATCACAGGTTTGGTCCTACCTGTTTTCATCCAGCCTCCAGAACACGTACGAGAACACCAGAAAGTCAGGCATACAAGAAATTCATCGATGGATAACATTTTACTTAGAACAGAACTTCATGAGAGGAGTCTGCTTGCGAAGACTTTCCAGTTAGATTCCAAATTTAAAGTGAAAGAAGAAATACGCAAGACCTTTGCTTTTTAGTAGTTAAAAAATGAAGAAGGTACTTCACACCCTAAGAACATTTCCTCTTCATCTCCACAGGAAATAAGTCTGCCTATAGAAAAGCTACTGTGAGTCAAGTGCAGATGCACTTTATTTTAAAGTTGTGTATCTTCCTTTTTCAAAGGCCTGGACTAACAACTGTGAAGTGCTCTGAATGAACACCCACTAATCCTCTTAAGGCAATGTAAAGACTGAACTAGCTAGTAATAACTATTTTTAAATGAAAAAACAAAAAAGCAAACAAAAACCCGAACCAAACCAAACCAAAAACACAAAAACAAGAAAGGAGAGAACTACATTTCCGTTGCTTTTTTTAAGAGTCTAATGAGTATCTGACCCCAAACTAAGATAAAGCAAGTTTTTAAAAAGATAGTGAAGCAAACAAATATTTTGTTTCCAAAACTACAAAAGCATTATTTTCAAAAATAACAAAATACAATCTCAAGTAGCATACTTTAAAGTAGTCAAAATGTAGGTACTGTGGCAGGTTGGGTTGCTAATCTTTTTTCCTAAGGAAATGAGACTTAGGCAGTTTTATTAGATGTTAATTCCTTCCTTGTCAGTAACTTCTGAGCAAAGTCAGGTATTTCTTTTGAATTCGAGAGGCTCAAAAGTCTCAGAGCTAATTAAACTCCTGCCACCTTCATTAAATTTGACAGCTAAGCAACAGCAAGATTGCTCTACTGATGAGGGGCTGTACAAGCATCTGGACAGACAGCACTGGCCACTTGGATGATAAAAGAAGAAAAATAAAATACTGAAGTAAAAATGTTGTGGTCCTGAGCGAGCCAGAGCTAAGAATAGTGCATATGAAAAGAATGACAAGATCAAGCTGGAAAGCTGCTTGAAGCATGTTCTTTGTGACTGAAAGCAGTCGCGTGGGCTTGTGTAGTAAGTGTGGGGATAACAAACACCTGGCCTGGCTTGATAGCTCAGACTCGTATTCTGTATATATATGGGGTAATAAAGTTACAAGTTAGTTCTGCCTGGACAAAGTCTGTCTCAGCATGGATTCATTCACTGCAATGGGCCATGTGTTCGTATTTTAAATTCTATATGAGTCAGTTACCATAAAGGGGGGAATAGGTTTCCTAGCACCACTGTTTGGTTGTTGTGAAAGAGTATTAATTTTATCTATTATTTGAGAGTTATTAATATCTAGGAAAGTCTATATGGCAATTATGAAAAACTTCCAAAACTTACGAAAAAGAGTTGTGAAAGGAACTTTCCCCTCCCACTTAAACTAATCTTACTGTTTCATATTAATGTGTAAAGGGCTCTAGACTCTTACTTCATCCTTCTTCTATATGTCTGGTTTGCCACATCAGCCTATTCTGTGTATTTCTGTGCAGTAAAATTGAAGGAGAAACTGTATATGTGTCACGACACTATTGTTGGTTTATTCTAATCTAGTTAGTGTGGATATCTGTAGCAGAGGAGCCGTGACACACCAGGTTTTAGCTGTGGTGGTCTACCTCTGCCTCCATGTGCACAGGTAAAGTACAACAGCCCTTTCACAGCTTTGCATAAGTAAATATACAAGTTGAGTTTCAACTTCAAAGGGCTCAGAATTCAGGCACACCAACTCTGGTTTCCATCAGTGCACTTGAACTGCTCTTGCCTTTCCATAAGAGAATTTCCTTTTGGAAAACCAGCAATTCTGGTACAATAGTTGCTAAAAAAAAATTACCAAAGACGTTTCAGACTGGCTTATAATTTTTTTCCTGCCCATATAAGTTAAAATGACATATCAGTGAGATACTCTACGTTAGTATGCCAATTGTTCTACACATGGCAACTTAAAACAAGTCTCCTGATCACCACTCACTGAAATTTGAGTTGCATTTGGGAGCACGCTTGGAGTCTCCAAAAATTAGTTCCTTTCAGATAAAATAAATCTGGTAAATGTTTTCAGAAACTCTCTTGGTGTTCTCCAATTGTTAACATGAGCTCAGGGCACAGGACCAGAGTAGAGCTAGTTCAAAATAATCTCAAACACAATCTGGAAGTTGGGTCCTCAATGCCAATTTTTTTAACTTACTAATCTGCTCCTATAGTATTGCGCATTTTGCTAATGAAAACGTAAGTTATCTTGCAACAATTCCTAATCTTATCTGAAATGTTTAAGAACCCAACATGAATGGTCTAGTGCACCCAGCTTAGTCTCCCCAGTAGAGACTCACCCAGTATAGTCTCCCCAGCTCAAGAGAGACACTGAAAAGTGGAAGAAGGTTCTACCAATGGCCTCTAATGTGATTAGAGGGTTGAAGATCTCTGCTTATGAAGAAAGACTGAAGGAATTGTGTTTGTCTGACCACAAGACAAGAAGGTTCAGGGGTATCTAATTACAGTTTTCTACTACCCAAAGGGTAGTTACAAAGAAGATGGAGGTATTCTTTTCACACAGATGCGCGATGAATGGACAGGGTGCAACAGGCTCAAGTTGCCTCAGGAGGATCTTCAGCATAAGAAAAAGTAAATGTCAGAGTGGGTTTCCCAAAGAAGTGGCAAAACTCAGTTTCAAGTATTCAACACTGGGTTTGATAGGGTCCTTAGGTAACTTAATCCACTCACAGCAGAAGGTTGGACCAGGTATCTCCAGGGCTCCTAGGCTTTTCTGTGATACTATTCTGATGAGAGCAGCCAACCCAACCACTTCCTCAAGAACCACAACAGGATAGAAGGACCCTGAAGGACGGAGAAGAGGCCTGATCAGCAGTGACAAATGCCTCTCAGGTGTCAAAAAGGGGCATGAACTAACTTCCCAAATTCACAACAAATCAGCCCATTTAAAAACAGAAGTAATCATAATGAAAACAAGAGGAGCATAAGGAAAGAAGTGAGGTTGATGCAGATTAAGAGTGGGCTGGATGTTTGTATGCGTTCAAACCCCAAATTAAATAGAGAATTCATGTCAATTTTTAATAAGAACAGGGACATTAAGAAGCATTGGTGAATGTAATAGGTGAGAAAGATTATTTTGAGATTTACTGAAATAAAACACAGAAGTAAATTCAAGATGACTGAGGGCAACAGGAATGGAAACAATCTCCTCTAAGGCAAAAGCATGAGCAGGAAGGTAGAGTTAAAGGTTCTCCCATCAAGGAAACAAACGGAACAAACGGGCGCATAAAATTGCAGTTGCATTAGAGAGAAATTTTAATCCATCCATTGAAGATTGGTAGCATTTCAGATTGGAGAACACAAAGTGTAATAGCTGTCACTAAGAAAGGGAGAAATTACAAGCAAGGCAGAAACAGATATGTTGTCTGACAAGAGTGATGTGCAAAGTTTTAGAACAAATTATGAAATAATGAACCATTAAAGACAAGGAGGGGAAAGCGTGGGTTCAATCAAAGGCAAACTGAAGTGAGAAGAATTTGGTTTACTCAAGGATGGAATTAATAAAATAGGGAGATACATGATTGTGTGTCAGTCAGGGTGTGTGGCTTATAGTCAGAAGAAGTTGGGAGGACACCCTTTGGAGAAGGATAACAACTCCATGGTGCCATCACTCATCCCAGGCACCACCCAGGCAATGCTGCAATAGAAATGGATGCTATGAATGTTAACTGGGCAAGGTGTTTCCAGAAGATTGAGGAAGGGAGCAATGCCAATGTACAGTTGTGTGTTAACCCAGTGCTACAGATTAGTTCAAGCAAGAAATGGTCCAGAAAACAAGTAGAAAGCTCCTGTTTCATAAAAGAAGTCTAGAAGAGTCTGCCTTGTTCAACTTCAGATAAATAAAGGCTGAGAAAAAATCTAATTGTTATCTGAACTACATTAGAGTGGGTAAACAGCAAATTCAGTAAGTGATGTAAGATAACAGAATAAACTGATATTAGAGAAAATGTCTATAAACTGTCTGTGAGAAAATTTAGACCAGAAATTAAAGACTTCTGGCAATAAGTGTGAAGCTTTGCAACAGCCTTTCCAAAAAAACAAAGAAGGGTTCATAGGTACAAAACTTCAAATCGCCTCGTTCCAACCCTGTGCTCGGTATCTGCACAGGGTTGCAGATACCAACTTATAAAGAAACTTAGACATTTCATTTACAGTCTTAAAAGTGATCATTTGTACCAGTTGGTCTGGTGAATGGCTGTCTTATTTCAGCTAGTTAGCTAGTTTCAGGCTAATTGAATTTCCTGATTTTAATACTGAAGAGTATAACTTTGCTGTGCTTTCTTCTGTCTTAGTGTATCTTATGAAGTCAGTTCTGTAGATGAACTACAATCTGGTTGATTTTTTTTATCTTCCCTCTCATAAGTGGGATTGAACTGATCTGTTTAGTGTCTTGTACCAGAGGGTACATTTTCTTATGACTTTTCCTTAAATCCTTTGCAATATTCCAATATTTCAAAGAAATGAAAAGCTGGAGCAGAATATCAATAGTGAAACCACATGCAGAAATTACTGCACTCTGTTTCCTCTCAGTAGTCGTCACTCATGGGTGAGTTGAGCACCTATGTTCACTTTATTTGCCATACTACAACATATGCAGTTTATAACAATTCAGTTTTTTTACACTCAGTGAAACACTTATTCTGGAGTCGAGGTCTGGGAAACACTTTAATAGATTGCAGTTATCCAGTACATTAGTGTGGCCTCCTCCCTTCCTTCTGTAAAACCTCCCCCAAAGAGTCACTTGTTTTTTCTCTATGCAGAAGAATAAGCACCAGAATCTTGCTTCCCATGGTCTGAAATCAGATTGTGCTGAACATATCTATCAGTTGAGTATGGTTCATGTCAGAAAGATGTTTGCCTCAATTACCCTTTGGTATCAGCAGACCTTTTCAGGAGTACAGGGCATGCAAGCCCACTGGTCTCAGTGAGGCGAATTCACTGACTCAGATTGCAGCTCTGCACCTGATGCTACACCCCCTTTTTGTGTCCTTTTGCAACCCTGCAATTTCTCCAAACTTTGAATGCTCTTGGTTATGCTTAAGTGGAGTGGGAAATTTTTGTAAAAAAAGCCTCAACGTTTCATAGAGTGAGAAACCATCCTCCATTCCCACACAGACCTCAAGCTTGCCCCAAGACTTCAGGAACAGCCTGAAACTAAGAAGCATGGTCATCCTGTTTTTGTTCATGTCGTGGCCCTCTTGCATGCAGGAAAGGAAGGAGAGAACAGGGGAGCCTCTGTGGAGCAAGGTCAACACATGGTACCTGCCCAAGAGACTCCAAATTGATGGTTGGCATGGGCTGCCCTTCTCCTTCCCCACCTCAGTTGTCCTCTGGCTTGGGATTCACATCTGCAAGCCCTCATGGGTATCGTTGTATATGAAGCACTCTTTCCCCTACTGTGGGTAGAAAACAAATTGTCTTTTCCACTGACAGCCTGCGGTTTCTCATTCACAAAGAATTTTTTTCCTCACATCTAGGAGGCTCGCTTGTAAATAGTTTTATCAAATGACTAATTTAAGGTACCTGTGGTTTATCTCTGTGAGCTTTCTTCATCACTTGGAAAGTGCTGCTAGTTATTCCTTAATCGCTATACAGGAACAGAGAAAACATTTATACTGACATGACAAAATTTGTCTAGGAGACGTCAGTGGGTTCTTCGCATGTGGTTAGGGGCAATGTGCTGGGCTGGCACAAACCACTTCATCTTTCAAGCTGTGAGGGAGAAAACAGGAAATAATTGGTGATGCTTTATTAACGATGGACGTGGGCTACAAGCTTCACCTAAGACAATAAAACCATCACCGTATATTCTGCTGTTAACTACTACTCATTGAACCTTTAGGAGAAACAAGCAAACAAAACCCCTCTCTGCACCATGGCTACTTCAAGGAAGTTGTTTCCTTCTCATCAGCTCGGTTGAAAGTATGGCTGAATAAGCAGCACTGGGAGAAAGTGGAAGGAAAAGTATCTATCAGTTAACATGAAAAAGTGATGCACGCTAATGACCCCAAACTCTGTTATGTCAAGTGTGAACGTCTTTTTGAGGTCTTAAGTAGAAGAAAAATATGATAATTGATAAAAGGGCAGTTTGAAAAGCAAAACCTGTCCACATTTCAATATATTAGTATCTATAGCACCTACATACATCTCTAGTATCTAAATACAACCTCATTCATAATCTCTGTTCGAGTTCCATTCTTTTCTCTGCAACTCCAGCTGCTAGAAACTTTACTTTGTACCATCTTTAAGTAGATTTTTTTTTATGTGCAAAATACAGCAACATGCTGAAGTTACAGATAAAAGCCAAACACCCCAGGCTCCCCTACTGACCCATCATCACTCCTCTTCTACACTCTTCTTCCTCTGATTCCCTCTACCTCTATACATCCTCTTTCACTAAACCATATTAAATTTAGATTTTCTCTGGTTTCTACCTCTGACTATTCAAAAATCAGGAAACCACAATCAGATAGCTGATATTACTTAAACATCTTAACATGACATGTTCTTCTGCTGCTATGCCAGTTTGCTGACAAAGAAAACTGGTTTTCCCCCACCAGAAGCCAACACATCTCTGAAAAGGGCACCATAACTTAGGGTGAGAACAGCAGGCACTTTGGGGCCATTCAGAGTCAATGGCCAAGGATAAGGGAGATCTGTGTGACCCTTTTATGGGCCACACACGAAAAACCTCTCTGGCAATCCCCATCCTGCAAGGAGAGGAGTAGGAGCAAGATCAGGATTGGGCTGGTTTCCACCCCCAGGGCCTTGGACCAAAAGCCTCAGTATCACTTGCAAGGGACCTGCAACCTTCAGAAATAATTTACCAAAAGTGAAGCATCTGTGACTTTTCATCTGTCTTAATTCTGTTTTAAAATTCATTCAACCCTTTCCTCTCACAGGATTTGACATTTGCCTGCAGCTTGTCATTCACCTCACACAAACATTTTGTGATCGGACAGTTGCTCCTTGTTCTCCTTTCTACTATGGACACAAAGCCCCTTGCCCTTCAGCTGTGGCTCCATTCAGCTCTGTAACACTTTACCCTGACCAGGAATGATGCAATAGTCCTTCAAAGTCAGCCTTCTGTGGCTCCTATCAGAGATTTTTCAAGACCCAATGATATAAAGCCCTGTGCAGCCTGGTCTGATCTCCTGGTGTGCCCTGATTTGAGCAGGAGGTCAGACCAGAAGCCTCCAGAGGCCCTAGTCAGCCTCATTTACCCTGTGGACCCTGTGGCTTTCTAATCATTTCTACCTTTCAAAGATGCATTTCCCTCCAACCAAAGGGCTGGAAAAATGTTATCCATAATGTTTTGCAATTCAAACCTACTCCTGATATGTCACCAGCACCAGACTCCACAATAGTCTCCACCTTCACTCAATGGTATTATAATTCCATTACCTTCCTTTTCCCTCTGGCAATGCTCCTCGTAGACCTACTAACTGCCTTTACATTTCCAAATCTCTCTTCCACTGGAGCCAACAGAATATTAATGTCAATCTAAATATTTATTTTTAAATGAAAACTGAATTAAGGTAAAACCATTCTCTACACTTGTTCTTGGAGAGTGAGTATTCTACAGCTCAGCAGCTCCCAGTAGTTTTTAGGAGGTGATACCCCAGTGGCAGTCATTATTTGCAATATGAAGAAGCTTGGCTAGAGATGGGATACACTCTAAGGTGACCACTGCAATGGTAAGTCCTGCTGTAACACTTCCATTCCTGTAACAGCACTGCCTGCCCAGGCACCTCTTCTCTTCAGAGCCCCAAAATTGCTGCTGGGGAAGCATCTTAATAATAACTAGATCAAAAGTCTGCATGTTTCCCCTTTGGCCAAGCATCTTTGCAGTAAAGAGCCCGCTACTGCAGTCTTTAGAAACCGGCACATGTTGCACAAAGAAACAGGGATGAAATGGCCACATCCAACATAAGTTATATCGTTGTCCAAATCTCATTCTTATTTCCAAGTTTTAGGAAAAAGTCTTCTCATCTAATCTTCTAATTCTTCTAGTGCTTTCTGAGAGAAGAGATCCCAATGTTTGTCAGGAGAGGTTTAGGTTGGATATTAGAAAAAATTTCTTCTCCAAATAGGGTTATCAAGCACTGTAACAGGTTGCCCAGGGAAGTGGTTGAGTTGTCATCCCTGGAGGTATTTAAAAGACTTGTAGATGTGGCATCTGGGGACATGGTTTAGTGATGGACTTGGCAGTGCTGGGTTAATGGTTGGACTCAGTGATCTGAAAGGTCTTTTCCAACCTAAATTATTCTATGATGTTGTAATTCCATGAATCTATGACTACATTATAACATCACCTCAGGACTCCAGCTGAGATCAGGAATTTGCTGTACGTGGTTAACGTTACAGCAAAAATTACTTATTGAGTGATAATCTCTGGTCTGAATATTTTGCACTTCAGAGAAAAAAAGAAAAAACACTTCAGAGAAAGCAGAAAACTATCTGCTTGTCTATGATGGAAATTCTTGTCTTTGCTGACTGTTCCTGTATTATTTACATAACACCAGAATTACATGTGCAGCTGCTACTTTCCACTAGATCAGTGTTTTTCAAGAAATCGTGATCTAGTGACAATTTCAATACACAGACACGTTTTTCATGCTTGCTTTTGCAGTAACAGTCATGAAATACCTTTTTTTTCCATGTACTAAGAATCACTGCTTCAAAAAGACCAAAACACTGTGATAAGACAAGCCACATTAAGCAAAAGTGACAACAAATAACACTACATGGGCATTAATTTCCTTCTAAGGATTTCTGTATGCTAAGCAAAGATAAATTACCTTGGGCTATAAATTGATAGACAGTTTTTCTATTTTCCAAAGGAGAACAGTACTTTAATAAAGGAACTCGTCTGTGGTCAGAATTCTGCAGTAAAACTATAGACTGAATTCATAGCTGGTTTATAAACCTAGTCTTTGGCTGTATGCCCATCTTTCTTCCCCTTCATTTTTAATTTCAATTCTGTATTTGTGGGAATTGAATTTAAATAATTCAATCTTTCTAATCCAACTCTTTCTAATCTCAGTTTCTGTCCAAGGAATCTACCTATGAAATATGCTCTAACACTTTCTCCATCAACTGAAGTCAGAAGTAAACTGAGACCAACATGAGTCTTGTTTTCGAAGAGTGACACCTAGAGTCTCATCAGTAGAATTAAAATGTGCTCCTTCACTTGTCCAGTTTTAAAAAGCAGTTTCTTCCACACTTATGACTTTGACTTGTCTGTTAAAGGTCTTTAATAGGAATTATTTTCCTGTGTTCTTGCGAAGATGCAACACAGTATTTGTTGCTAGGTAGCCTGCATATGGCACGTGTCACTTATCGCAAGAATTTTGTTTTGCAGATGCTATTTTTGCCTTTCATTCAGGCATGTTTAATTGGTTTGGAAATGTGATTTTCATTACTGCATGAAGGGATGTATCATGTCCAGAAGTGTTCTCGTTTTACAGACAAGGCGACTAAGAGTGGAAAGTGTCCTAAGCCATATGGAAAACGAGGGCTAAAATACACAAGTCCTGAGCTTTCATGTCATAAAATAACTTGATTTCTTTGTCAGATGAGTGGAGGTAACTGGTCTGAGCCTTGCTGCAGCCTGACCTCAAACCCTGCTGCAGGAGGTCTGCTGATTGCCCATGCTCACTACAGGGCTGACATCCATGCATGCAGCACAGTGGTGAAGAAGTTGTTACTTGCCCTTTTCAAAGTTCATCTGTCTCTTCGTGTGTCACCCACTGACTGGATGTGGTAGCTCAGCAAAATTTCCACAAGAAAAATCTTTGGCAACCTAAATCACTGGAAACCATTGCCCATGGACCCTCTCAATTAAATGTGGCAGTTTTTCCTGTTTGCAGGAGTCACTGGCTCTCTTCTGTGACAGAGAAGGAGCAGTGCCTTCAGCCATAGGGGCCCCCAGATCCCAGCTACTGCTCACTGACAGTGGCAATGACCGGACAGTGATGTCTGATGAAGGCTGGTGAAACCATACCCATGGTCAATTTTCTCTTCCATACACCAGAGTTTTAACAAAAACCATTAAAACCAAGAGCAGACTTAAACTTCACAAACAAATGGGTAAGTTGTGTGAATAAATCCATGAAAAAGGACATTGATTGAAAATTAAATTACATGCTCAAAAAAGACCATGACATTAAATGTATAATCTTTATCACTGTCTATCTAATTAACCATTTTGTTTTCAATCGAAAAAATTATTTTGTATAGCAATCTCCTTCTATTAGTTAGACATTTACCCTGACATTTACAAGCTGATGTTGAATATTGACTCCACAGGACAGTGGGACTACAATGTAGTTGTTTGTCTGCAGGACAAACATTTGAAATCATGGAGTTATGCTCTTAGGGGTGAGCAGGTGAATATACACTCAGGCAGCCATATCTTCCTTTCCTGCTGCCCAGCTCACCATGGAACAACCGTCACACCACGGGAAACATTTGGGCTCCTGCTCCAGCCATGTGTGGCCAGGATGGGCCCTTCGCTTTAGGGCAGTGGTGTCCTGTATGTGCCAAGGTCTGTCTCGGCAGTCTCCTGTTAATTAAAGCAGTGGGCCAGCCTTTTCTGTTTCTTCTCCCTGAATGTGCTATTTTGGCAAAAATCAGCTTCATGAATTCTAGAAGAGTGAGTCAGAAATGTGTTTTGGTCTTGTTAGTCTCCTAGGTCTCATCTTCCTGTGTAAAGGAGAGAATTTCAAATTACCAAAAAAAGGAAATGCAATAAGATCTAAATAATTTGGAAATGATTCCTCAGAGCCAGGAATGTTATGTTCAGACTTTTGTTTATAGTATAGTTTGTTCAAATAAAGTACAGTTGCCTGGTAAGGTACTGCAACAAAACCTAATGTGCCATATACTGCAGCTCCCTCTAGTAATAAAATACAAATAATGCCTCATTGCTAAAGGGTGTCCCATTGCTAAACATGCGAGGCATTGAGTTGGAGCTGGTATTTTTATCTCCTCACCTGTGCCTTTTATATATTAGTCTGTGTATGTTGTAGATTGGCAGGTCCCTCTAAAATTTAAAAATCACTGGTAGGGCGAGACATTACGTTTGTTGTCTCAGGGAGTAAGAACATATATGCATAAGAACATTTTTGTTAGGCATCTCTACTATCCTTCAAAAGGAGAAGGTTTAAATTTTTAGTGCCAAGGAACAATTTTAGTAGATTATATGTTACTCTTTGATTAGGTTCCTTTATCTTTTTTCTTTTAATTGTGGGGGTTTTGTGAATTATTTACTGACTAGTTTTTATAGGAGAGTTTACAACTGAATTTATCTGACAAAATATTCTTGCTCTTCTTTTCTACTTCTGCCATGGGAACCTGGGCAGTCTATTCCCAAGCTCTGTTCTTTTAAGTCAGTGTCTGAGGAACATGGAGATCAAAGAGGATGTGAAAATCATATAGCTAAAAAAAATATGAACTCTGCATAGAGAAGATTTCAGTCACTATCTGACTCGTTATGTGAGGTGTAACATTGGTTTATTCATGCATCCTATTTCCTTTTGTCTGCATAACTGATTTCCCAGCTTCAGAAGTGCAACAAGCAGTGGAATTTACTTGAGAATTGTCTATATCAGAGATTGTATGATGTTTTCCTCCTTCTAGAGTTCGAGTCAGCCCTTTTTTTTATCAGACCTGTGGGATATACACAATCAGGTGAAAACATGGTAAAAGAAGAAAATGTTCAACAAATAGAAACTAGCATCTATGTACATTTCTTTATATAAGTGTTAAACCAAACCACCTCCAGTGTTTATCCCAATGCATTAACAGGTGCGTCTAGTCAGGTCCCCTGAACTGAGATATTTAATATGTGATGACTGAAATCAACACAGAGACATCAAGGGGCCCCTGCAAAAGATGTGTACAAGTGCCACGGCACTGACTGCTGAACTCTGGAATACGCTGAGCACATGAAGTGCACACTGGTTTTGCTTGTCCCAGTACCACAGTCAGTCAGAAAGCATTTCCAAAGAGCATCCACCATTGTACTTTGTCCTATATTTCAACATGTAACTAATATGATTCTTTGACGTTAAAGTAACCTGAAGCAGTTTATGAGGCATCAGAAAGGACAAGTCACACACAGTTTGCAGACAAGGAGAGGTGAGGTGGGGTTGTAAGGAGCTACTAGAATACAGGCTGGCGACAGAAGCAGGTCATAAGCTGGATTTACTCACAGCTTTCCCCTTTCTCCCCTCCAGGACACTGGGCAGCGATTTGCCAGTTTAAATAAGAGATGATGTTCTTCTCTCTTGTAAACCCTCACCAACCACTAACAACTCATGTGGATGAAAATCAACAGCCCATTGGCAGCAGTGGTGGCCCTTCCAGGAGTTCAGGAGTGGGAATAGCTAGGCTGTCTCCTACTGCTGTAGCTACCACAGGTGCGTCAACCGCAGAGAGTTTCTGAATGGTCCCTGAAGGAATGAAAACAAAGGTGTGCTGATCGTTGCCCAGTTAGGGAGCACATTTAATTGGACCTTGGAATCAAAAGACCACCTGTCAGAAATCAGCCAACACTCCTTGACTGCAGAAGGCCACAATGCAGAAGAGGAACTTGCTCAGATTTGTTGATGTCAGCACACTGATGTACGTATTCAATTCTCCTTACATAATAGAACTATGAGATTCGAAATTTTGCAGAATCTCAGCCCCATGGGAGTGCCAAACATATAGATTTGGGAATATGTTCATAATCCTGGTAAATATTCAAAAATGTGAGAAAATTAGAAATCCATCTTCATTCTATACTATATGAGAGACATTTTGGAAACCACTACCATCAGCTTCCATAAATCTCTCTTAAACCTTTTTACAATCCTAGTCAAATCAATCCATTTATTGTGTTTTCTGCATGTCTGATCTCATGTAGATCATGTGACATTTGAAGGCCATGCACAAAACCTCGACCAAAGTTTTTACATTAATTGGTGTATGTTTATTAGGGAACAATTATTGTCTTAAATTAATAATAAAGATAAGCAGTGTCTATCTATATTGTTATATAGAATGGCTTGGGTATACTGTTATATATCTACAACAAAAAAAACCAAAAGAAATATAGCTTAGGGGAGAGATTTTCAAAACTGTTCCTCATTTATTTGAACTGTATTCACACAAGGTGACACAAGGCATGTCTAGATCATGCCCATGGCACATGGGACATTGTGTCTGATCCTTAGGGTAGCAGATTCCAACTTAAGCTGGCGTGATGTGTTCGGGCGCTGCCTGTGTGGCAGCTGGTAGGCAGGCATGCAGGATGAGAAGGACAGCAGCATGCTGTAGCTGCTCCAGAGGCAGAGCAGGCATAGTTGCTATGCCAGGCTAACTGCGAAAATTCATGAAAATCCCTCTTTATGCTGCCGTGTTACAATCTCCTTCCATGGGACGCAGTTACTGACAGACACATTACACGTCTGACTCTTGATTCATTTTCAGACCTTTTGGGTAAGGATCTGTTTTTAGCACAGCAGCAGCATGTTGTCTGTCACCTCCTCATTCTTCATACGATGGTTTGTATGTAGGCCTGAATCCAGGGAAGGAGAATGTCCAGCTCATGTATGGCCTTGTAGATTCCCTTATTTCCGAGCTGTTGAGAAGATAAAGGTATTAGAAAAGAAACTACCTACAGCCCTGGAACAGCACAGAGGGGAGCCAGTGCCTCCTGTTCTTACCTTAAAAAACATTCTCCTTAATTTTTTGACTGCAGAAGTTAACCTTGTGGATGGAGCACATGGAAGCTGAAGGATGAAAAGAAATCCAAAGATGCTGATGTAAAGAAATAGTGGTGAAGAAGAATTGAACCCACAGTGTGGCACTATGGGACTACCAGTAAAATGTGTGAACTCAGCATCATTTCCACTTCTCCCTCTACTTCAAATGTATTCTTTTAACTGCATGCTTCCTGCCAAGTTGAGTTCACAACACAAAAAATTGGTAATATGAGTGGGTTTTCAAAGAGGAAGATACTTTCTTCCAGGGGGAAAAAATTGGAAAAACCAGGTGTTTTCCAGTCTACAAACAAGGACAACATGTTTGAAAAAGAAAAAGGCAAAGGTCCTCAACTCATATGGAAGGAGATGACTCCACTGAAATGGATGGTCAGACCTTTCTATCTCACACATAGTACTTTAAAAAGGAGCAGAAACATTTTCAAGGTACCTTTTGTGCTTCCTAAAGGCATGTCACATGATGAAAGTGAAAATAAAAGCAAACATTTAAAAAAATGTAAATAGAAGTAAATTTTTAAAAATTTTCTAACCAGGACAGTTCTTTCTGACTTGGGGCTTTTTTTTTTCTTGATTATTTTTTTTAAAGTCAGCTTGTAGGATGCAGATTTCCACAAAAAAAAAAGATTGGTAGCAAAACTCACTTTTAATGACTGTGCTAGCTTTAGTGGTGATACATATTACAAACTCTATTCTTCCTGCATAAACAGGTAAATAAGTGAACTGGTAAGCTAGCTTAACTACTGCAAACAATACTCAATATCTGCTCAAGGTCTACAACAATGAAAGAGAAATTATTTAAGATACTGCAGGGAACATATTGTCTTTCTACACTCCACCCAAATATGAGAAAACACTTCCATAATCCACTACTGATGTAGTCACATAAGTCTGACCTCCAAAGCAACTCCATACTGTTCTCAGCAATGCTGAGTAGGGCACTGGAGCCAAGAGGTTAGTGATGCTACATGTGGATACTCCCAGTATCCAAGGAAAAATGCCTGTTCCCTTTGCCATGTAGTCTTACACTAAATGAAAGAGTCTGATTTCGCTGCAGAAAATGGGTTCAGAGATTTTAAAGTCTATGTATTTTTTAAAAACAGAGCTAGGGTCCCTGTATCATTGGAAAATACTAAAGCTTCTTTGTCCGGACAAAATGTCTACCAGGGTGAGAATCATAACATTGTAGTATAAGGTATTTGAAAGTGGTTTGGAGACAAATATTGTTAAGATATTTAAATAGCATGCATGTCTCTAGCTGGCTGAATTACAGCCTGAGTTTGTGAAAGAGTGTAGGGTGGATATATATATACAAAGATATCACTGTTATGCTTCATTATGTAGAGAACTTTATCCTTGAAAGGTAACAAATTCATTACATAAGTATGTTGTCAGGGTGGAAATCCCTTCAGATAAAAATCTTATAACTCAACTACATAAAAAACCATTAAAAAGCTTATGTAGGTGGGTGAATGAGTGCTAATTTATTGAGGAATAATATGATAGAGAAATCTCAAGCTTGGTGTTAGCAAAGGATCTAGTACTTTAATTCCATTCACAGTTTCTATTATTCTTTCACATGGTTTTTTTATTGTTGGGTTTAAATTAAAATAAATTAATACAAAGAACTCAAGTGTTAGTTTCCAGAAATGAGATGTCTCCTAGAAAATCAAGGCAAGCCATCATTTCTCAAAGAGCTACTGTTTTTCTACTACCAGGGGAAGACTTATCTCTCCAGCCAGTACTTTCTTAGATTCAGAAACATAAGTTATTATGTTTAGACTTGTGTTGGGTAAAACACTGGTACTAATTATGAAAAAGAACAAAAGAACTCTGAGAAATCTGCATCATTTTGTCTCCATACAGCACAGAAACAAATGTATTACTAAGCTGTCCAGCAAGCTACAGTCATTGGTGGTATTTTAGAATAACTGATATTCTGAATTCAGTCACAGTTGACAGTCTAAATTCCTCAGTGTGTACTGGCAGTTGCATGGAGTGTAATTGCTTTTCCAGACAAGAATGAAATCTCTGTAAGTATATTATAGCATCTGGAATTATATTATATTATAGCATTCTGGAGTTATAGTACAGCATTATCTGGAATTTTGACAGACACAGATAACCACAGCAGTATGATAAATGCTGTGAATAATGGCTGGAAATTGTAACTGTTTAGCATGGTTTTAAATGTAGAACCTGAAAACTGGTAAAGTTTTCTCCCATTGGGATTTGAATCTTTTTACATTATACAAATATCCCAGTTGGCTTCTGAGCTACAACTCTGCAAAGAGATCTCTGAAGCTGTTTATTCTTGCATAGCAAATATTTGTGTGAGCATAGAATCAATGTCCTTTTCTTTCATGCTACCATACAATTCAGATTAGACAAAGTTTAAATTCTTTTAATTCATAAACTTCACTAATTCATTGACTTCTCATTCTGGTCTCACTTTTTAAAATCACTATAGACATTTGCCTGGATATCCATGGCTATATTTCACCCTAAGTCATGCTACACTTTTTGGGACACTGTGACTTGTGAGGATTACAGGTTTAGGGAATTAAAGAAACATCCATAGGATATGTAAGTTGAAGACACACTCCGTTGTTATTGGTCTACCATTAAAAATAAGATGAGAAATGATTGACAAGTATTGGGGTCATCTTAGCATCCTACCTAGTATGTATATTTGTGTAGGCAAATTGTCTTTTAACTGCACCTGGTCCACTCTGGGGACATTTTGCCAGTGGGCAGCATCACTTCCTGAAAACCTGCTCCAACTGGGCACAGGGGAAATGCTCCAATGTGCTTCCTAATTGTGATTCCTGCTTACTCATGAGAGACACCACCAGTTCTTTCAAAATTCAGTGTGGAGGAGCAGAGAGGACATATGAGTAAAGGTTGCACACTTCCAGTGAGTACGCTGTTGAAGAAGGAAAACATCACCAGTGTTACATCATGGAAACTTGAGGAGCCACATCTCTCTCTGTGATCACCCTTCCTCTTTGCAGCTTTGGTGATGAGAGGGTAGCACAAGGTGATATAATCAGTAGGGAAATGGCTTTCTTCCATAGGATCTCCACCACCTTGACCACTCCCCACAGGCTCACTCTGGGAAGAAATCAGCAGTGTTAAACTTCCCTGGCCTCAGTGGGGAAGCCCTCGTGAATTTGGGCCCTCTGTGGTGTGGGACACACCATGACTCTGAATCACCTATCTGCTGAAAAACTGACAGGGAGCCCTTCTCTAACTTTTCAGATGGACAAAGTTAGTTCAGCTCTCTGGAATATACTCACACAGGCATCCATGTTCACTTGCAGGACCTGGAAGGCATTAATAATGTACAACTTGTCTCTTCCTACCTCAAGACGACTGAAAACGTTTTTCACATAGAAGGAGAGGAGCTGATCTCGAACACTGCAGTTTGTCTGAAAACGAATCAAGTGATGAGTTTCCAAATGAAAACCTCACAAGTCAACTTCAGCTGAAAATTTCAGCCTCACAAAAATATGCATGTTTGGAAAGCGTGCAGTGAATAAAACCATTTTTATGTACTGTAGTATCCCCTTGTACTGCTTCCTTTTTGAGCTACAACTAGCTCAATCTAGTTGTAGTTTCTGAAAGAAAGACAGGAGGGTATTGTGCTGGCAGGCACAGAAGTATTGGTATGACCAACCATGAACAGAAATGACAGCAAAAAATGTACTTAACACACAAAGAATAAATGGAAGATGAATTGAGAAGTTAAGTTAGACCATCTTGTTCAAATTGTAGTAGTCATTGTGGGTATCATCGTTCCATTCCTCCACATCATGTCCAATGCCATTTGATATGCTGTAGGGTATCCTGCCCACCCCCAACTGCTACTCCAGAAGAGACTAGTCATCCTGTCAACCCTGTGTCACAACTGCCTGGCCCAGCGGTTCTCTTGGGCACCCAAAGTTAATTCAGATTGATACATGCCCTATTTTTTTGGCAATAGAACCAAGTATCAGGTGTGAAATTCCCATCAGAAGGGTAATGCAACTGCATATTACACCACCCAAATGTAGATGTCCCACATGTAGGTCCCACAGCCAGGTGAGGAGCCTTAACTTCCAAGGTAATCAGTGAAATCCAAGGGACACTGAAGACCAGTCGGTCTGTACTTAAGGATAAACTTACTCAGTTGGCCCTGCTGACTAGATCTCCGCATGAAGAAAACTAAAATATCTCATACACTTGTAGTCACCTACAATTACACACCCCACAGTTTGTTCCTCACTCCCTTGCTGAGTCTTCCTGGGAACTCTGATCTCTCTCTTCCAGTGCACCTGCAGAGATCTAAGCTCAAAGCAGTTCCTTGGGTATCCTGACTCTCTGCAGCATCCCCTGGCTATCCATGGTACTGCATGACCTCAACAGAAAGCTGCCGGGACGGTGGCTGTGGCCCTGGCCCTCATGTGAATGGGCTGGTGCTTGAGAGCATTGCTGGGGAGGCTGGTGTGCAGCCAGGGGCTCACAGGAGGAGCAAATGCTACCATGAGCACACACTCCTACCTGACACAACAAATACTCTGCACCACTGCAACTACCTAGAAAAAAGTGCCTCCAGGTAGGCTTTCCAAATTCACCTCTTTCTCCCTGTACTGTGATCAACTGTCCCCTCATGTGAGAATATGTGGTATAGAAATAACATTCTTCCTCTAAGCAGAGGACTTCATTAAGCATATGGCTTTCATAAATGTCCATCTAATTACACACAAGCAATTTTGCATCACCTGTAATTCCTTTGATGACATATCCTGTCCCTATTGATAAAAGGAAAACCAAAATAAGAAACTGGAAAACCAGTATAAATCTTACCATAAACAGCATTTTTGTAGATTTTTTAAGCAGTCTTGTGGTCTTGATGAGATCCTTCTGTAAAATACAATGTGCTAGTATTAATTAACCTGAGCAGAAGAAGGGAGACAGAATTTCAAGTCTGGTTTGTACAAAACTTAGTAGTAATAATAATAATCATCATCCTTCATCAGGATGAGGACTCAGTAAATCTGTGTTCCAATCCTAGCCTAGCTACAAACTTCTTCCATGGTAAACTCATCCAACCTCTCTATGCATCTTCTATGCATCATTTTTTCTCGGCTTTACAAAAGAAGTAGCTACATTACCATGTCTCTTAGGACTGTTAGAGGTCATTCAACTTCTTAAAGTTTTCCAGGAGTTCAGTAATGAAACTGGTAAAGAAGCATCTATAAATAAAATAAACTTTTTGACTAGTGGGATCAACTTACAGGAACAGATGATTTTAAACTAGTTGCCTTGATATACAGGTTCTCTGTCACCTGGGAGAGGAGTTCTTTTCGGCAGTATGCTTTCCTGTAGGTGACTTTTTGCCTTCCACAGTGAAAAGACAAAGCAGAAATAAAAAATGCCCAGATCTGAAAATAGAACATATTTTCATCTTTGCTCCCAAATCTTCGTGCCTCTACAGTCACAGCAGCATATGTGACACAGCCAGACTCTTAGATGACAGAGGTTAACCTAATTTTGTTAACCCTCAAAGCAGCTTCTGCACCAAGATGCTCACGTAGATAACCTATTGCACATGTGGTGGCTGATCAGTGCTCTTGCTGCGCTTTTTTATACATCTTGCTCCACTTTCAATAAATTTGACCACAATCATCTATGACGTTTTTCTAAACGGTATCTCCATATTTACCAGCAGCAGGGTCAAGGTTTCCAAGAAAGAAGAACTTCCCTATCATGTGATAAACCTTCTTTCATTTAAGTGGTGGTCAGGTGAGGAAAAGGTAGTTGAGTGTTAGTTTGGTTTCATAACAAAATATACCAAATGCGTATTTTTGAGATTTTTTTTATTTTCCCACGAAACATTATGGCAGCACTTTTCTGAATGGTAATGGTCCAAAGAGAAAAAAAATATCTTTGTTAATTTACTCTGAAAAGCATTAGAAAATCTGTTATCTATAAGGAAGCTGGACTGCACTGCCTTTAAAACTTCATTGTTCAGTTTTTGAGAAGCATTTTTTCAGGGGCACTGTAGGTAACAGTAAGGGTGTTTGCTGCCTGTTTTAATATCTGTAATTAACTTTTTGCCAGGGCAGGATTTGGCCCAGTAGGAGCAGTAGGCTGTTTAATGTGAAAGTGAGGGCTCCAGGGAGGGCTCTGTGCAAGGGCCAGAGCACCCCTGGCTATCAAGTCACTTTAAAAGCCCACTGAGAGACATAGGCATTGGGAAATAATTCCAGTGCAAGATCCCAGCATACCCATCACAGAGATGGTAAAAGTAAAACCATAGAACCAGATGATCACTCTTCTACAGAGGTGCTAAACAGAGATTGGACAGTCTATGTCTCTGGCCTGTTTCCAAGATAGCAAAATGCTGAGGGATTCTCAGACATCACTCCAAGGATAGACTTGGAAATCACAAAGTAACACCACCAATGTGAGGCTGTTAAAGCCAAGGAGGGTTGTAAGCCAAATGTCAAGATCCCCGAAACTGACTGAGGTTTACGCAAGAAGAGGAAGAAAGTAGGTTTTGGTCTAGCACAACAATACTTCCCTGATACCATTTTTTTTGGAAGCAAAAACAAGCCCTTGAAATGTTCACCAAGGACAGAGTTTTTTACTCCTTTTATGTTTTAAGAGCAACATAGAAGGCCTTAAAGAGATCAGAGAAAATAGTTTCAACTGCAACTGAAATGACTCAAAGGGACCATGATTTGCTAGATCCAGTGGCAGAGCTGTATGTCCCTATATGGCACCACTGGTGTACCAGTGCCAGGGACATTGTCAGCTCTGGAAGGAAGAAGAGTGAGACAAGCTGGGTAATGAACTCACTCCAGCCTTGATCCCATTGACCATTTACACAAACAAGCATGCATGCATCCTCCAGGCCAAGCTTGACTCACATTCAGCTTCAAGGATCCCACCTGTAACAGCTCTGGGAAATGCATTTTTCCATAGAACCATCTACACATCATAGTAACTTCACCAGCAGTGAAGTTCTGAGGGGGTCGATGGACAAAAAGAACCAACAAGGGGAAAAGAGATTTTGGAAAGTGAAGTTGATGGAGACCTGAGGCTCTATGTGCATTTTAGTGCTTGTGTGAACTGTGGTCTGTATTTAAATTCTCTGAGTGCCGGTAAGGCTTGCCAGGTGAGGTGCAGTAAACCTCACCTGGTATATGGACAGAAGATTAGCCACTTACTCCTAATTCCTTCATAGAAGAGGATCTTGGGTGAAAACAGTAGAGTTAGAATGCAAAACTGTCTTGGGTTTCTCAAGGTGTGGTACTCCTCAGTCAACACTTTTCCTCTAAATGGAATAAATGGGTCATGTAAATAGTCTGTAATAGCTTTTCATAAGAAAATCAATAATTTTCAACATCTCTGAAACTTCTGATATTGCTGAAAACCCTTGAGCCCACAAGTTTCATTTTGTCTCTTCTTTGAACTCGTACCACCATGCTCACGTGGCTGGAGCAGTGACACTTGCATTGGGCTCTAGACACCTCTGCACGTGAAACAGTACACATATTACTGAATTAGTAAACTTTTCAACAGAGTGGTGTAAAAGGATGAAATTGCATGGAGACCTTACTTAAAAAAATTAATAAATAAAAAGGAAATAGGACTTTCCCATCTTTCCTTTCATAAAAGAATGGTGGATAGTATTTAATAACCACAATTTTTGATATACTGATTTAATTTCTGGTCAAAAAATAGCCAATATTCTTCAAGTTTTTCATATGTTATTTGTTCAGAACAAAGATGGTTTTGTCTTTCTGGGTCTTGTGTAGCACTTTGTACACTGTGTTTTACTGCCACGTAGGCACTCAGACATAGTTATGGTATAAATTATATAGAATACCAAAGAACCCATATTACTCAGTATTTTAAAGTTATAAGAAGCAGAAGAAGAAACAAATTCAGGGACCAACCCTTTTAGCAATGAAGACAGAAAATACCTCCAAAGCTTTGCATATGCAGTGGAACTGATGTATCCAGAGATAGTCTGAGACAACAGCAAAGCACATCACAAAGCAAGTTGGCTTCCAGACCTGGGCTGGAAGTTCAAGGAGCCTGCCCCGGAGAAAATGGGCTCTCTCTCATATGGAAAATTTTAGATGTACAGTATCAACAAGTAGTCAAGGAACAATTCAATACTGATAACACAAGCAAAGTTCATGTGTTATGTTTATACAAAATGTGTAAAGCTAATAATCATGAGAATGAAAGAGAAAGAAAATAACTAAGAAAAAAGAATAAGAAAAACTAACAGAGCAGTCACCTTATTAATAAGAAAATCTTGCCTGATTTACCCTGGGTAACGATTAAGTTCCAAAGAAGACTATGATGACCTATGCTCCACATGAGTGCGTGAGACCACCAGCTGAAGAAGATCCTTTCTTCGCTGTCTTATTGTGAACCATGGAATTGTCTTGATCTACATGACTCCAAGTAGATATTATTAATATTAAATTCTCTTGATTTATGTAGAATGAACAGATACATCTACCACTGCTGCAAAGTTCCATTAGTCCATTTAAGGTAACAATCATATCTGCTGGTTGTTTTGCAACTTAAACGGCTTCCTAATCTCCATACATAAAAGCCCAGTCTAGTTTCTTACTTAAGAATCTTCTCATTTTTCACATTTTGTGTTTATTTCATTTCCTGTTAGTATAACTAGGACTAAATTAGTCGTGTACTTCCTATAAATATTACTCATATTTGCTTAGCTGCTGTTAATGTTGTGCTGTCTCTTAAGACTATTCTCTACTATTTGTATTGTTCGCTTATCCTGTTTGATTCACTTTGGTCTTCTGAAAAAAAGAGGTCTACATGAAGAGCTGTAGTATTTGTCTTCAGAAATGTGATTTGATAAGTAAAAAATAAGTTTAGTGAGATTTTACAAAAACTGAGCATGACAACACCACTGTTAGGACATAAGAAAATTGAGATACCATAGTGCCTCCATTGGAGAGAGAAGTTTGGATCAGAGAAGCTCCCAGCATTCAAAACTGATTCTGCAATTTTCTGAAATGGTTGTATGAATATAGGCATGTAGGTAAGCCTTCCATACCCACCAGTGTTTAACCTCTGCTTCTTGTAACCTTCTATTAGTATAATAGGAACCTTTGGAGCTGCTATAGACTTTGTACAATTACAGAACAATTATAAGCCAATTTTTCAGACAAAGGTTCCTAAATTACCCATGCAAACTCAGCACATAGACACCTGACAATTCACTGCCAGCAGCTTCAATAGTCATAAAAGTCAGAGGAAGAACAGAATAACGCAAACAGATGGTATTAGCAGCTCCAGCTTACATATTATACATACACTGCTCTGGTTAGGAAAAAAACCCCATATATATGAAATTGGGACGTTGCAAAGAAAACTAAAAACTTTGAATGCCTAGGACTGGATGTCAGTCTGGTGCCTTTCCCATTCTTAAACACAAAATCCCTATGTTTGTTCTCATGACACACCTACATTACATTGTGCCTGTCTAGGTGCTCCTCAACTGCCTTTGCTGAGGAGCAACAAAGGTTTGGGTCAGAAGTGACCTCTGGAGGTCATCTTGTCCAACACTCCTATTCAAGAAGGGCCACCTACAGTTGTTTGCCTTGAAATGTGTCCAATTAGGGTTTGAATACCTCCAAAGATAAGATTCCACAACTTCTCTGGTCAATCTGTGCCAATTTTTGGTCACCTTCACAGCATAAAACTGTCTTACCATGTTCAGATGGATTTTCATGGATTTTAATTTGTGCCTATTGCCTCTTGTCCTGTCACTGGGCACCACTGAGAGGAGATTGTCTCTCTTCATTACTTTCCATTCTCAGGTATTTATGCGCATTGTAAGATCTCCCTGACTCTACCCCAAGTGGAATAGTCCCATCTCTCACTGCCTCACCTCAGATAACAGATAGTCCAGTCCCTTATTTATCTCTGTGCTACTTCACCATCTAATATTTAATTACATATCTAAGGTACTTGGAATTTTTTCACTCTATGCCTTAGACAAGCTTCATAAAAATTTTAAGGTATTAAGTAAAGCAGAAATCAGATTCAAACTCAGATGAAGAAGACAAACCAAACCAACCCATACCAAAGCAAATAAAAAAACCAAACCCAATTACATTTCTTCTGGGCATTTGCATTTCTTCGCACTTTATTAATAACAACTTTTGAGTAAGCTTCAAATGTGAGTTGGTGTAAAGCATACTGTCTATCTGCTCTCATCCTCAAGAAAAAGCACAGACTGATTCAAGTGGTGGATTTCCCAGTGCTACTGGCCTGCTGTGTTGTTTCAGTTTGATGATAGGTGGTCATAAATTGTCTGTCAAGATACTTTTACTTCAGACATCTGATAGGAAGGTTTAGTACATTCAGTTTTTTCAGAGACAGATTACAGAATACTCAGAGTCCAGTTTGAAAACACCAAGATACTAAAATTTTGCCTCTGTGCACAGAAATAGACAACAGTTCAAGTTCTCTAAGCATTAGCACTTTTTATGGCCAGCAATTAATGGCTTTGAAAGAATGTGCAGCACCACCAGTATAATTCAAGATACTTTTCAAATGTCCAGTTATGTAGTTAAAAATTAGCCATCATGGCTAGACAAGGAGATGAATTTGACATAAAACCCTTCTGTATACAGCTTTTACTATTCACATTCTTGTAGACTTATATTTGAGAAGAGAGATCATGAAAGAAACAGATATGAAAGTGTTTGAGCACGTTCACATTGTTCCTATTAACCAGTCAAGTGATCTCACTTAGCTACAGTGATTCAGTCCCCAAACTCTTCAGAAAACATTCATCTGCCACCACCAAACTCACTCCCTGTACAGCAGTATTACTACAGAGTGTACAGATGTGTTCAGCAACAACAGACAGCTCAGCTTACCCAGCGTAGGCAGGTGGCTATTCCAAACTCCAATCTCTTGTGATGTACAGGGTGTTCAAGAGTCTGTGACCTGATTTCTCTTGTGATGTCGTCATGGCTTTATAAAAGGGTTGTACTAAAATTAGGAAAGGAAAAAGCCAACCACACAAAAATCTGGGCTCAGTTCTGGGGGAGGAGGATGTCCACAGCTGCTAGGCTGGTAGAAGTATGTCAGTTTGCATGGCACCACTCCTATACTGGAAAGTTCTCTCTCCTTCTACCTTTGTGCACCATTTTTTGGTTTTCTCTCTCCTCACGATTTGCTTCTCTTTCCAGTTTTGTTTAAAGGATTTTTTTCTTGCTTCTCTTTTCAGTTTTGTTTAAAGGATTTTTTTCCCTCTCTGTTCTTTTAACCCAGGACATCCCTGAGCATCTTGGCAATGCCAACACAGGCTGCCCATGCAGCTCTATGAGCAACATCAACTGGGAGACTGTGAAGCTACAGAAACTACAGTCCAAATCCTGGAAAGATTTCTTGGTGTTGGAAAAGAACATTATTTAAGACATGAACTGAGCAGACTGTTCAGAGGCAACTGTCTCCTGTAAGAACAAATTTGAAATGTAATTTAAAAGAGTAATTTAATAGAATTTCTGGACGATGTTCAGAAACTACAGTGATACGTTAGGACATACAGAGGTATAAGTAACCTAACCAGACATTGGTGAACAATACTGGCACTGAATTTTTCAGCTGACATGACAGGCAAGAAATTGAACTATATTAAGAAAATCATTATAGTTGATCTTTATTGGAAAAAATAGTCTTTCCTCAAAAAAACCCCAAACCAAACCAAAAACTATGCAGAAAAATGTTTGCTTGCAGTGTATTTCCATAGTTTCAATAAAGAATTGAAGTCATCCATTTCATTAGGAGCTAAAGCTTTTCTGTTCAGTGAAAGCTGAGTCTTAGCTTTAGCCTTCCAACTTTGAACACCAAAAAAACCTCCTGCACAGGCAAATGTGAAATACTTGCCAAGTCATCTCTTGGGACAGCTTTCTTACAAGTGAGATTTGTACCAAAATCCTGGATGCTGCTGGTCTGACTGCTGCAGAATGGCTGCAGCCTTGATTCTCCAATGGTAGCACCAAGAACAAAAGCAAGAGAAACAACAGTGCGGTAGGCAACAAAACGATTTTCCAGAGTGTTTTTCCATTGGAAGTGCCATTCTGCTTCCAATGAACTTAAACCTTTTGGCAATAAATGTGTTTCCCTCTGTTATCTTTCCCTCATAAGCAGTCCTTGAGCTCTGAATAGTCTGTGACCTTCAGTCGAAGATTGCTGCCATGGGGCCATCTCCCCAGCTTTCATTCAATAATGCCTTCACGTCTCCAGATTTCTCCGCTTCCCACTGTGTATCTTCCTTCTTTGTAAAGTGGGGCTTTCAATGAACCTCATCAGTAGGGCATTTTGGGGGGGAAATTTATTATTTAGTTATCAGATATGGTCACATCTGACACTTTTTCCTAGAAATTATATAGGAGCCAAATAATGTTTTACTTACGAGAGATTCCAAAGCATGTTAAATGCTATGGCACAAGCCACTAGAGAAGTACCTGATGATGCTGTAAAACCTGAGTTTCATGTTTGCAGTATTTATAAAATAGAGATTGTATTGTAAAGACTCATAAAAGTAATAGAAAAATAAAATATCACAAAATATAACTAGAAAGGAAGAACAGATGCCAGAGATGTCAAATATGCATTGAGATTCTCACTTCAGATCAGGAAAATTTTGAGGTTTTTTTACAATTAGAACAATGGGGAAACTTTAGGTTACCATCTAAAAGGCAGCATTGCTTATTATCTTTAGTCTATTTTTAGGGTTTACTTTTCACTTAATTTGTAGCACAATATGCAAAAACATGCACATTTGAAATTATGTAAATGCTTTAAAAAACATCTTCTTTTAGAGCTTCCTAAACAAAACAGAAATATTCCATCTCTTAATATTTGTAGATTTAGTAAGGTTTTCAGGGAATTCTTACGTGAAAACTACAAATAGAGACCTGAGCATTGAGTTTACAAATTCCCATACATGCAATAAATTTTGTAACTGTGATAGAAGTTTAAATCATCTAATATGCTTCTAGGAGTGAAGCAAAACTAATGAGTAAGTTCTTGATGTTCTCCATAAGAAAATAGATACTTCAAATTTTTTTTAAGTGTAGTTTCCTATGAACAACCAATGGAAACCTTTTTTTCTTTACAATTTAATATCAGTACTGGGCTTTTCATTTTTTGAATTTCCAGGAGAAAATCATACTTATGTAGAAAAGCAGTAAAAACATAAAAAAAAATCCAGTAAAAAATACCCTTCAGTCTTATTTAAAGCTTCATTTCCTACCAAAAAAAATTGTTTGCCATAATTTTTCTGATTATTTGTATTCTTGGATCACCAGAAAGAGGCTCATTCCATAGGGCACTGTGTGGGCTGGAAAAATCACATGGCAGCCTTGATTTTAATTACTTTTTTCCCATCTCTAAGAAAAACTGTCAATTACTTGTACCCATTTCAGAAGAAGCTTTTATCAGTCTCCAGGTACATTCTTCAGGGGTTGTAAAAAGTTTCCTCAGATTTCCAAGTTTAGATTAGATTATTTGAAAGCAAGTTTTTACACATGAGAACTCTTTTTCTTGAGAAAAGGCACTTTTGTAGCATATTTCCCTTCATTCAGCTTAGCAGCTCCATAAAAATCACATTTTTTTGCCTTGATCTTCAGCCAACATGTTCCAAAACTCTCAGGCAAGCCCTGTAAAGTACCCTAGGTCTGAAATGTTTGCCCAAATCTTTGAATATACTAAGGTTTATTTTTACTAACCTGTCACTTCGGAAAAGCAAACTTTTTACATATACTCTTGTAACCACAGAGCAAGGAACAGGAGATAATTTACCAATCTGCCACCTCTCTCTTATCTCAGTTCTGATAATGATGTTACAGCATAAACCTCACCCTGCCAGTCAAAACTTCATACTTCAGGTCTAAGAAATTCTCCAGTTTACTTTTCAGAAGTGCAGAAAAAATGAGTTGCTCCTGTCTTCCTATTTTCAGAGAAACCTCACATGTTCACCTCACCTAAAAAATATTCTCTAGTATTTATTCATTTCTGACATCAGTGGGTCACCAACAGAAAGTGAAGCCCATAATTGCAAGTACCAGTGGAAAACAGCTAAGAAATTAAAATCGAAATCCAACGCAGTTACATTCTTACTGCCAAAAGGTTTCCAAAGTAAAATGACACAAATCTGCTTGGTTTTACTTCTTTCACTTGCTGGTAGGTTGACCCATGAGCAACACAACACCCTGAAGTCTATGCCTGGAATTTGTAACACCCAACAATAGACCACTAGAAGTTGGATGCCTGAGTCTGTGCTGATTACCCAGGGCTGATGGAGGGAATCAGGCCCTCAGAGAACACCTCCCCTCACCTGCCCAACCTCCTTGTTGGTGGCAGGGCTAAGAGACGGGCTCTGTGAGAGCTCGTGGGCAGCACCTCAGCGTTTGCTATCTGATTTTCTGGCATCAAAGCTGGGGCAGATGACTGATACAGGCTACCATCAAGATGAGGGAAATATGTGGTGTTTTGGCAATTTGCAGGATCAGAGTCCCGGTCACTGGTTTCTCTTCTGTTCCCAATATCTGCGCAGAAATCACTGTCATGTAACAACTGAAGCATTGGCAGACACTAAAATGAGAGCATGATGAATATTTTGAGCAGCTCCCTGTTTAGGAGCTTCAACCTAACATGTCAAGTTAAACTAGCTATTCCATGTGCAAGACTTGCATTTTCTGAGCCACTTATGGGTCCCGTCAAACCAAGCAAGATACTTTCCTAAACTTAATGGAATCTCTGTTACATGCAGGAGAAATGATCACTGCGTTGATGTTAACATGTTCATAACTACAAAACAGTTATATATAGTCATAGTCATATTTTTTGTCAAATGTGCTTGACAAAGAGGCATTCTCCATTTTTGAGTTATCGAAGTAAAAAATGCATCCAAGTTGATAATCTCTAAATCTGGGAATATCTACCTAAAACCTCAGCTATCCAATTTTCTTTGGTGATAGAGTATTAAAAAGAGAGAATCTGAAATTTCTTCTCCTATTCAAGACTGCCAGGAGTCACAGTATAAAGCATAACTACTAAAGGAGAAGTTGGTCAAACCAGAAATTTTATAGAAGGGTTTGATAAAATTTATTAACCTAAGACAAGGCCAGGATAGTTTTAGACCAACAGTAAAAGATCACTGCAATGGCAAGCAGCATCTAAACTTTATTTTGGGACCTCTACTTCCCAAATAAGTGTCAGTACAAGAGAATTTGTGGAACAAGCCTTTCATTGGAGCAGTGCAATCCATCACTTCCATTTTAGCATCTGTGTTGAAATCTTCCATTTTTTCTTTGTAATATAATCAACTTGATAAGCACATAAACTACAAGGCTGACCTTATACACTTTGAAGTCAATAAGAGTTTTCTTTCTATCTTCTGTGGAGCAGGACCAGATACAGGATAAGCTAATCCAGTGGAGTGTTCTTACATGCCAAGACCTAATGCAAAATACAAATCAGAAAGTCAGTCTTCATGATTGCACAGCTTTTAGACTTTACCACAGACACAATTACCCCATTCTTTTCACTTCTTAATGAACATCATCACCATTCTTTAGATGTGCTGTAAGATTCAGAAGTGATTCTCTTTTGGAAAATTGTAAAATAAAATGAACTTTAAATCGGTGCAATTTTGCAGTTTTTGGAAAACAATATCCCTTTGCATATCACTTTCAGTGATTTGAAACCAGGGTTACAATTTCCATTGAAAAACCTTACTGGTTCTTGCAGAAATAGCTGTACAACAGTTTCAAGACATTTAGTTAAATACATATTTATTGGTCTGGTTTTTTCAAAATAGTTTGACCCGTGTTGCCCTGCACTAAACAGAAAATGTTTTTAGTTTAGATTTGCCCTTTTTTTTAATTCAAATTTAAAGGAGAAAAATGGCCAGATCTTGGAAATATTTAATGTTCTGCCTTAATCTTTCATACTGAAAAAATGTTTGCATTTGGGTCTCATGGGTTAATTTGCTGAAGTTAAATGGATGGTACTTCTCAAAATAATTTTTATTTTAATTTTTCCTTAGAGAAGGAAATAAGTAGAAATATTTTCTAAGCCATTCGTCAGCAAGTTCCAGATTAAATTACAGAAATTGACATCTGTGAATTTAGCCAGGGATTTGGAATTTAAAGGCTAACAGAGTGATTTCCCAGGCTTCAAAAGAAATCTTTTCACTTACGTAGCTGTTTAACACTTTTATTAGTGGTGAAGTTCATACTGTTAATCTGATAATATCTGCAGCTGTGTGTTAACCAAGAAAAAGGTGTTACAAATGGATATGTGCTGAGTCATGTTTAGCCCCAGAAATGTCATCAACCTTAGCATAGTTTGTGTTTTGTAATTTACCTCATCCAACTACAACTTCCTAACATATTCTTGAATGGCTCAGAATCCTGGTCTGGATCCCTTGAGAGGCTGCATTATTTTCTGTCCTAAATATACAGTTTTGTGAAATATATCGTTGGGTAGTACCCAAAAGTGCCCTGGGTTCCATACAAGTGCACTCTAGGTTTTTCTTTATTTCCATGGTCATTATATTCTTTCTGGTAGCATCAGATATGAGCCTGAAATTGACTCTAATGTCTCTGCCAATCTTACTTCACTTTAGCAGGCCAGTTCTGCTCCTAATTACACTGACTTTACAAACATCCATAGTGATGATGGCTGCAACTGAGAAGGTTGTCAGGCATTTACTGCTGTTCAGTGCAGTCCATACCTTCTTCAGAGCAGCTAATTGTTTAGCTAATTGTACTTTAAAGCAAAAGCTGACATAATCACACGCCACTGGTTTCTGATCAGGATAGCTTCAGCATTTTACATTGACTAGAATACACCTCTAGTGACAAATTGGAAATATCAACGCTTTATTATTCTAGGTCACTCGGGGAGTATACATTCATACACTGAATATGTAAATCTCATAACTGAATAACACTCCATGCAACGTATTTAAGAGGCGTTTCTTAAACTGTCACCAATACTTACTCAGCAGGATGTGGCAACTTCTGTTCATGCTTTGGGTTCCTCTCTCTTCACGATATGAAGTTTCAGAGGCAGTTTAAATGTTTTATGATTATCTGTGTAGCAAAAAAAGTGCCTGTTCTGGTCACCTAATGTAAGAAAGGGGAAGAAGAGCCAACAAAATGCAAATTTGACAGTAGGGTGGTCTGTCAATTTTTGCTAGGGAAGAGGTTCTCCAGCCTCTCCAGTGGAGGTGTCCTCGGTGAAGGATGTGGATCAGGTGCTTTCCCTACCAGCGCTAGGTCAAGGACCTCTTGGAATTACAAATAGTTCATGACTGGGAGGTAGAGAATGGAAAGGAAAATAAGGCAATGGAAATTAGAATTGCATGAATAATGGAGTTTCTTTTTGGTGACCCAACTGAAAAATTAAACCAGAAATTCATTTTGGGTCAGCCCAAAGCACTTGTTCAACTCAAAATGAACAGCTCATTTTGCTTTCAAATCTCTTTTCAACCTTGAAAGAAATGCACATAAAATTCTAAACCAAACACTATTTATTTAGAAAATGTCCAAAACGAAACATTTCAGCATGATTTTCCTTTTTTGAGCTGTAACTATTAACTGAATTGAAACCCAGCTTTCCTGAAACTATGTTTTTATTTTCTTTTAGTCAGTAATTTTTTGTCCCAGATATTTCCCCCTGTTGTAAGGGAAACCTCCTCCTACTTCTACTTCCTTCATCTGTTCAACTGACCATCACCACCACCCTTCACACACCCACAAGTCACACGTACTCTGCAAGAAAACCTATGAAGGAAATTCTGCAAAATTTGCTCTGTGGCATTTCCAGGGCACCAGCTCATAAGGTTTCCATGGTAGAGTCTTCCAGTTGTGGTTTTAGGGTAGAGAAGTTAAGAATTAGTTTACTTCATTTTTACACTTTTGTGGACAAATGGGTTTTCATTTGGGTTTAGCCCAAATGAAGCATTGAAAAACTTGAGAGATTGATTTGGAATTTCTGGGTAGGGCAGCTCAACAAGGAAAGTGTAGAAGAGGCCTAGAGGAAGTAGAACAGGGAAATAAGTTATTTATCCATCTGTGAAGCAATTATATCATGGAGGAATAGCCCGTGTGTGGTTCATGATCTAGTCTCTATTTATAATTAAGGAAGAAAACAGGTACTTTTAGGGCAAAGTCATGCTATGCTGTCAAAAGTCACAATCTTTGTAAGCCTCTAATGTAGACCAGAGGAATGACATCTGAATAATTCCTCTTACCTTCCACTGACTATAAAGAGAGACAGGCATAGTCTGGGGAAAGACAGTGTATTTCAAAGGTCAGTGAAGTGAACTGCTCATTTGATGTCTAAATTCCCTCGCTTTGCTGTCAGCTGACACAAGCTTGAGTGATAAGAGAAAGGAATGTTGGCCAATAGCTCTTGACAACATCACTGCATATTCCACAAGAAAGGAAATATGTATTCCACTGAATACAGCAAAAGGTTAAACCTCTGACACTGTCATGTGGTACCAAATCTTGGCTGGCTGTCTCTGTTGGGTCACTTCTGCCTTGACTGTGAACAGGCACGTAAATCATACATTGTGAGATGCAAATGAGAGTGTATGGAGAAAAGTAAACCACGTTGAATGCATCTAATTTGACAGGTATCCATCACTCAAATGGATCATATGCCAGTCTAATATGTGATTTCCTACAAGAAAGTGTTACGATTTCAGTTCACATAAACCTTGTTCAAAATAGGTATGGATGGATGCTTTTAGATGCATCTTTAAATTGCCCTGGCTCAGGAGCAGCAATTTTTAAATGTGGACAGAATATCTGTTGCCCTGATGAATAAATGGTAAGGCCTTGCTCAAGAACACTTCAGCAGTTGCTGAAAATCTGCTATTACATATCTCCTCTGGCTTTCTGACTATTTGGATGCTTTTCAAACCTTAACCTTGGTCCAGTCACCAATATCTCCAGCTGCACTAGAGCAACTCTTCTGTCTTTGCCCAGGAGACGTTGCTGAAGGACATGATAATGACAGATTAAACTGCTCTTCAGTGACTTGGGCCGTTTTCTGTCTTGGAGCTTGTGTCAAGAGTAGGTATCAAACATTCTCTTCTGAAGGACTTTCAAATCCCTAATGCTGTAGAACACCGTTTGTGCTCAGCGTGCCTATGGATAGATCAGTGAGAATGCAGCATCCTAGAGTTTTCACTAGCAACTGCTTCCTGACTGTCTCCATTTCATCTGACCCAGAGGGACAGTTTGGGACCTTTCACCAGCAGCTATTCAAGATGGGATCTTTTCTCTGGGCATTCTGAGGCAGACCAATGAACCAAACCAATGACTCTTAGGAGTGATGTTGTTTTTCCCACTGCCCCCTACAAGAAAGGCTGATTGACATGCTCCTCACTAAGCCCTGGCCTGTGATAAGTTGAAATTGTAGCCTTATGGAAAAGAAGCATGTCCCCAAACGGAGGTTGCACGCTTTGTAGATACAAAAGTACAGCCATTAGTCCAGCAACACCACAGGCGTAATGTGTATCATATCCCTTGTGTCTCAAGAAAAGATAAAAGCTCTGCAAATGGCAATGTTTGAGGACTAAAATATTTATTATAATAAATTAAAGTGCAAGCATTTATAAAATATTCAATTTGCATATAAATATCACACAGCAGTGTTACTTTCATAGTTCACCTAAAACCTTCTGGTACAGTTTCATAAATATATTTCCTTGAATATTTTTCAACTAATCTATATAAATAAAAGTATTGTATAATTATTACTTTAAAATAAGTTACCATTAAATACAAACGACAAAAAATATTTCTGAATTAGTCTGAAATACCAGCTTTTCAGGCAAAGGTCAGAAGAGGAACAACATATTCAAGATAGACTTCCAGGTAAGAGGCTCAAAACTTCCTGGCTACCTTTAACTGCCTACCTTGATCAAAGCTGATCCATAGGTGTCAAATTTCAACATATAAAAGACAGAAACAGTTGCCTCATTCCTATGGAGATGGGGAGGACAGGAGCATGCCTTTGAAAATAACTAATGGCCTGTATTTAAATGGAGCTGCAGTGTCCTGGAGTTTTCATTTTCAAAGAAGGCAGCAATATGCATCCTGTCTCTGCCCACTTAGTTTGCTAGTTTTGACACAAATGGAAAACATATTGCATCTTGGGGGAATGGGTGTAGTTGCTGTAACAGCTAATCAGTTTGAGTTATCACAAGAGATTTTCAGAGACATCTCTTCAAGCCCGATCTGAAATTTTCTCAGTTTTTCTCCTTGTTCCCTCCCTTCTTTGCGATACCAGTGCAGGCATTTTCCATGTAGTCAAACAGTAAATCCAATTCTCCAATGGCTTTAGTCTTTCCATTTTCTCCCAACTAGAAAAGAGCAGAATGTAAGTCTTAGCAACTCATTATTTCTCAGAAAATTGAAATTAGGATTGTCACAGAAACTGAATCAAGAACTTAACTTTCCTAATTCTCTCACATAGTTCTGTTAGTCATTATGCCATAAGATAAAAACTAGCTTGTTCAAATCTAGACTAGCATATACAGTTCCTGCAACATAACTTCTTAAGGTTTAAATTACCATAACATGTGCAGAGTTACCAGGACAAGCGAAGGAGTGTTGGAAGGGGAAATGTTAATAATCCCCTCCTTAATGCCCCTGCAAGCTTCACCTCCTAAATAATCTCCAGAGTTTGCTTCATAGTTAGGTCAGACTCAATCCAACTAAATGATTGGGGTTTGAAACTGCTCTTTTTAAATGTTTGGGAAAAAATGTACCTGTTCCATTTTGTTCTTCATTTGTTCCAGGTTCTTTTCAATGTGTTCTCTGTTTCCTGAGAATTTCTAAAAAAAGAAAACATCCAGACATAAGATTGACAGCTGTACGCAACAACGTGCTTGTTGGTTTTTTTTCTTTTTCACACCTTTCTATCAACTCTGAATTTCATATCTTTGATCTGAGGTTTCCTTTCGTATCACTGCCTTTTGCCACTGTTTGTAACATTCTGAGATTCAGGAGCAGCAACAAGAGTCAACACTCGCAGGGAAAGAAACCCAATGTTACTCACGCATCTGCTCAGCTCCGAGGTCAGGGATGCCAAGAACTGTGCAACCTCCTCAACATATGGGTACTGATTCTTGACCTCAGTGAGGAGAACATCTTTTACCACAATCTCCACAACCCTCTTCATCAGGTAGCAGCGGTTGTTTTCCTACATGTGAAAGCAAAAGATCATGTTAAATCAAAGCAAGAGATCAATGAGTGCTGCAGAGATGTAAAGAGCAGACTCCTTGAGTAAGGCTTACCTTGATGTTAACGTAGAGCTGCTGCCCAATCAATCTGTTATCTGTGTCCTTGTCCGAGGCACTGGCCTGAGAGTAAAAAAGGAAACATCAGGTGGGGATGGGAACCTTGCCTAAAATTGAATAATAAACCCTAAGGTCTTCATCAGTAATGAAAGTGCAGGTGAAATGAGGGAACGGACGCCACAGGCAGTCTGTTACAGGTAGATAAACCTGGATATTGTGTCTGTTTCTCCCTTCAATTGGATGAGATTTAAAGTCAGTATCACTGGAAAATAAATAAGCAAAAGTCTGAATTCATGTCCCCTTCTTAAATATCCGATGTGGTAGTGGTCATGATGACTAAACCAGAGGCTGCAGGTGGCCGACCTCGCGGTGGCCCACAGTGCTGCTGGGAGGTGCTGCAGCCCTTGATGGTGTACACTGTGGGAGACCCACCCATGGCAAGAGCAGCCAAGAAACCCGCCCAAGCAGAGCACTGTAAGATGCCTGAGCATCTGCCTGGCTGTGACTGGAGTCATGGACAGGCCCAGCTCCAAATGGACTGGGCAAATGAGAAATTTAATCTCATGTTTCACAATTGTCCCATTTAGCACCAGCTGCTTGAAGAGAAGGAGCCGTGCTATTTCAGGGGCTTCCTTTCCCTTGCGGAGCAGGAGTAGGAGGAGGAGAGGCAGCAGCTTCCCCTGCCTACACAACCAGCAGGCAAAAGACCCCACTCCACACACCCAAGCTCTGCCTTAACTGGAAATGCACATTTTTCCTCTGGAGAAAGGCATGGTAAAGAGAGAGCAATGTCAAAGGCTAGAAGTAGGGACAGAGGAGTAATTCCTCAGATCCCACTATGAAGAATATGTGGGTTACTGTACCATTTTAGCCAAGGTGTAGGTGCGATTCCTAATGTAAGGCTGCTGGAAGCTGATCTTCCTGAGCCTGCAGGTGTGATGGGCAGTAGAAGTCCCTTTCAGAGGTAGAGAGCTGGTGAGAAGAAGAGGGAGACAGCAACAGAAGAAAACCCATCCTGGGAAGCTCTTGGACAAGGTCTGCAGGTAGGCCATGGTTCACGGTCCGAGATTGTCCGTTCCAGCAGGTTGCAGCTACAGCACTCAGCACTGTTGAGAGAGAGCAGCGTTAGCATCAGGGAGAGTGAGCACGGCAAAGTGAGAGCAGCACGAAGGCTGCAAGCCTTACCTTTGCTGTGATTCTTGATGCACTCTGCAGGAGGTGACTGCACCTTATATAGGGCCAGCAACATCTCTCTCAGCTTTTTTTCTTTTTTGGGTACTGGTGGTGAAATAAAAATGACATCAGCAAGTCTCTTACTTTCCAGTATCCTCTTCTGAGAACTACCTAACCACCTCAAAACCCACAAATACAACTTCAAAGGGCATCATAATCCTTAGTTTCCTATAAAACAAACCAAATATTAACGTGGGGCAAAGCAGGGGCTTTTACCAGGGTAGGAATCCTGAATTCTTTTTGCATAAAAATATTTGAGAGCTTTATGAGTTTGTGCCTCCTGTCCCAATTGTAATGCACTTATTTGACTGACAATTTGATATCAGGTAATGTAACTTATCTAAACTTTCGTTCATCTTCTGTGGTAAAAGACTGGTGTTTCTCTGCTGCTGACTGGTGGTCAGAGACTGCAAAAGACCCGAAGCACTGACCATCTATGGTTCCCACCCTGCAAATACCCTTTCCCACACAGTGGCCCACTGGGTCACTAGCCATCTGCCCATCACTGTGAAATCCTCTCTGAGAGATCAGAAACTGTGTAGGACCAACACTGCATTTTTCACATCCCTGATTTCCAAATTCCTGTTTTTTTCAAAAATTATCCATATTCCAGGCTGTAATCATGTGCAGTGACCAGAACTGTGGTCATGTCCTTTCTTATCCAGGTGATTTCCATATTCCTAAGCCTCTTCTGGTAACATTAAGGTAGTTCTGCACCTTCAGTCTGAAATATTATGCACAGTGTTAAAGAGAAACAGTGCTCTTTTTAGAGAGTAAGTTGCAACCCAGCTGTAGACAGCAGTGCGTGAGAACACAGAACTGGTACAAATGCCAGCTCCTAGTTGTATAATACCCACAAGGCACACAGGTGACAAAGAGGAGAAATCAGACCTGGAAAACCAACGCTTCAGCTCTGCCTCTGAGAGTGAACATCTGAGAACTCTGAGAGTGGGCATCCCTGTGGCTGGGCTCGAACCTTTGTGGCTGAGGTTCTCAGGACAAAAGCCATAATCAAGCTTACCCCATGGTCTGAAATGCCAGCTCTTTTCCTTAGGAAGCACTAAAGGCTAGGTGGCACCAGATTTATTCTTTAGCCTCCCTGATACATCTGCAGCAGAAATCATCTTTCCAGGCCTCAGTCCTGCCTCAGTTTCCCTCGGATACCTGCCACATCGGCTCTGCACAGATCTGTGCCCTTGAAACTGCATCCTCTCACCCTGTAGCCACCATCACCCCCCTCCCTTTCTGTGCCCCTCTCAGGTTCCTATTCCCATGACCAACCTCCAACAGCATCCTGACTGCAGCAGGCAGCAGAAAGCAAGTCTGGACCCAGGATGTCAACAGTCTCGTTCACACCCAAATGTACCACAAAGCTATTCAAGAACATATTTCTAAACTCTTTTCCACATATGTTTCATTTGGAGGCTGACAGTCCTAGCGGTGGTGCAGGTTAATGAGAAGATGAAATGCTGAGTTATACTTTACTTAGTCAAAAGACAGACATTAAAGACCAAATTGTGAGAAATCCTGACAGGCTGTTTCAAAGGATTGGCCTCCTCTGAAGTGCATTTCCACAAACTCCTCTCCAGGTTTTAAATACAGCCTGATAACCAAAGTCTGTTTCTAACTGAGGTTTCTCACACTTCTCCATCAGCTCATCCATCACAACTGAAGTGCCATACCCAGAACAAAACCTGTGAACAGGCATTCAAACCCTCCCTGGTTCAGATTCCCTGTCCTCGTCTTTCTGGTACGTGCCACCTCTCCATCCCTTTGGCCACTTACTCTTGTAAGACACAGATCTAGCTTGCCTGATGTCTTCTTGTGGCTCCAACCCCATGGAAAGAGTGCATGACCTAGGTAAGTAGATGCTGTGCCACTCTCATCTCTTCAAACCACTGTGAGGAGCCCTGCTGGTCCCAAGCTTCCCACGCATCCTGATGGACATATAAACAACATCAGGCAGATGAATGAGGAATTAGACATTGAATCTTTCTTCTGCCCTTTTTTATGCAGTCAATGCAGGATGTCTTTTGTCTGTCTTCTCTATTATTTGAAACCATACACTATGACACACCTATTTTCATAGAAAACCTTGTTAGCCTTGATAAAGCTCTCTTTCTCCCATCTGTATTGTTAGCCATCTCTCTGTCACACTCCTTTTTCGTTGTGCCATGATGTCTTCCTTCTGACACTTTGGAAAAGCTTTGTTTCAGTTGTTTAGTTTACCTTGCTACTTCTGTTATCACCTTTATTTTCCACACACTGAGATGCTGAAGTGCATATTTTAAGTTCATTAATTCATGTTCTGCATGAATTTTTTTTTTATTACATTTCTAAAGCCTTTGCATTATTTAACTTTCTGTTAGCAGATGGGAGTTATAACTCTCTTTCATCCCTCTAGCTTACTGTGAGTATGGTCCAGTGCAAAAACAAACAGTCAAAACCTTACTGGACACTAATTTTAGCATGCTCATCAGTTCATTCCTGGCCTCTTCTCAACCATCTTCTACCAAATGACTGTTGGTCCTGGATGTACCACAGAATTATGGTATAGCTGCAGTCATGGCTGCTATTTCCTGTTATATGTCAAAAGAATTTCTTTGGAAGTGTGGATATGCCTCCCATTCCCAGGGTCTTCTGTTATGAGATTGCATTGAACGAAAATGTGACTTGTCATGGCTATCACCTCTTTTGACTAGCCCACCACACCCTGCATGGGAGATATGAATCCAGCATTACATCCTATGTAAAGATGGAGCTAAAAACCTACACTACTACTTGATCATACTCCAGTCCTCAGAAGTCCCAAGAAAGAGGAAAGAATATAAAGATTTTCTGCTATTTTCTGCTAATTTCTTTTTCCTCTTGTTTGAGAAGGAAGTACAATCAACTTCTGAAAAATAAGGTCTAAGTGCTAAGCCAGTACTGAAGGTGAACTTCAGGGAAATTGCTTCCTGAACAGGCTACTCTGAACTGTAGAGCTGGCAGGAGAGAGACCAGTGGAAGGAAATCTGCCTTTAATTTCAAATGTGGTACTCTGGCTGAAACCATCACTGGTGGGTCTTACTCTGGGGAGAAAGAATATACCGGACAAAACATATCTTAAGAACAATGGGGAAGTAATTTCCCACTCTAATTTTATGATTTTTTTTCTAGGTTTAATGATATTTTTAATGTTTAAGGCTAGTAACACTGTTTAAAGTACAAAATTCCTACAAGGAAACATACCTGTTATGCTTTCATTTTAATTAAAAACTACCAAAGACCTCCTATCTTCTATAAAATACCCTCTTGCAGTGTTTTTCTAAGTATAATTAATAAATAAATAATTTTGAAAATGTTCACAGGTCATTTTTTCTCCCTGGTACTGTTCCAAGAGTTAAACGTCCTGTCAGTAAACTCACCTATAAACATTTAAAGTTTGTTTCCCAAATTCATTAAGAAACTATAGTGGTAAAATATTCTCGACAATGACTTCTTGACCCACATTGAAAACAGGATTTTTTGAGGATGACTGGAACTCTACATCACATCTGCCTCAAAAGCCACAGACATTTCCTTCTGACTTCGAATGAGGCCACAGGTGAATAACCAACACTGTACTTGGATGTTCAGCTGTTGAGTATCAGCAGCAGCACACTGGCACCCAGGAATTTCCTTGAGCTTTAGTACACTTTGAATCAGCCAGGATTATATTGCATTATTCGAAAAGTCAGAATTGGCCACTGGGCTAGAAACACTGTCAAGAGTAGGCATGTGAAAGAGTGAGCCTGTGTATCATCTTGTTGGATCTTCTGTTTGGTGATGCAATTCTCCCCCCTTAACATTTGTGTGAATGGACCACAGGTCACTTAACACCTAAAACTGAACATGCAATCTCAAGTTTCAGGTCACACTCATACCCTTATTTTGCTTCACCTCATTTGTGAGCTAGTTGGCTGCATTTTATTTTAGTTCTCCTCAGCTTTTGCCCAGACTTTCAAGCTTGCAAAGATTAAAGTCAACTATAAAAATGTTTCAGCTCAAGCTCCAGTAAAGTCTTATTTTAGTCAGCTCTCTGCCCAGCAATAAAAACATCAGTAATGGAACTTGATTCTTCCTTATAAAACTTGAAAATAAGCTTTTCCGTAATCCAGCTATTCATTATGGAAATGTCCTAGTACACAGACAAGTGTCTTCTGTGTATGATCACTAGGAATGGTAGAAAGAATTCAATTCTGTAGAGAAAATTATATCAACACAGAAGCTGGGAGAGGACATGTAGCATTTCATCATTATATTTTTGCTTGTTTTTTTCTTTTTTTCATACTAGGTTTAACGTTGTCTAAGAAATTATGAACCTTTTGGAAGAAGGAGGAATAGTACTAAAATTGTTTAGCCTGGGAATATTAGGTGACCAGAAAAGACTCTGGTGTCAGCTCTCAGTAGAAGCACTGCTGACTCAGGACTTTGGAGAGGATGTACAGCTTCCTACCTCCCCTGATTTTTGTAACACAGAGTAATACATTTCCTCTGACAGTAACAGTTCAGCTTACATATTCGATATTTCATCAAAGATCTTTGTCTCTGACCTTCACTTGGTTTTATTATATAATTTTTAGGTCTTCTAAGTATAAAATACTATATAGAAAATATCATAAAACTGGTATTTCATACCATAAAACATCCCAGAGGAAGGGAACTAATAGTTCATTGTGGCTTCAATTTTAAGTTACATTCTGAGACAAAAAACCCACACACCCCCCAAAAAAAAAAACCCACAAAAAACAAACAAACTACCAAACAAAACCTCCTTGGTTTAATAATTTTATTCTCACCTCAGAAACATTCATGTAGTGGAGATCCAAGAGAAAGTCATCCAGAGACAACACTATTGTGTTGATATAACATTATTACCAGAACCACTGATGTCATAATTTCTATTACAGTGCCAGAAGGATTCAGTGATTAATATGAAAACAAAAACCCAAAGAACAGCGTCAATTGAAGTACAACAGATGTTAATCCAGTGGTCTTGCCTCTTCAGACAACTCCTGCCAACATCAGTAAAGCATAAAGAGAAGAATTTATCAATAGGAGCCATCACTTAGTTGACACAGATGAGAGAAAAGGGAATGCAGACCATGTCACTGCACACACCATGTCATGCCATCAAAGGCACCACTATTAACCCTTCCACCAGATGGCTAGCTCTCTGAATTCAGTGTGTAAAGTCACGTACATACTATAAAACTCTGTCACTTTATATAGTGACCTACATCTATCCAGCTATGTCTTGCGAATAGTCAGATCAGGTGAACTGAAACTTCTGTGCTTCCTGTTAATGTGGTGTGGTTGCAGAGCCGCGACTCAGTGGCAAAGTGGAATTACTGACATAGCGTTATCTCAAAGAAAACCACTCTAATTGGGAACAGAATTTTGCAAGCTGGTTTATAATCCAAATTAAGTGACACACAGTTACTCAGATTAAGAAATAGCCCCAGCATTGTGCACCTTGGTTTACCAAGTACCATCAGTTATCATGTAATAAATCAACACCATCTTGTGTAATTAAATAAATCCATCTTGAAAGGAAGCAATGTAATTTAAGGTGAAATATTTGTGCCTGACATTGCCCATACACCAGCACTTCCACTGAGGCTCTGAGCTCAGCATCATCGCCTGAGGGTGAGCCCGTGGCTGCTCAGTTATTCTGTATTACAGAGCCATTAGAGAAGGTGACGGTTCCTGGTTCCCATGTTGCTAACAGTAGTCTTCTAAATAGTGTCCATCTCTAGGAAGCCAACAGTCCATGCCCCAGCCCCTCCCCAGACAGGTTATGCTATTGCCCATCTCCCAAGAGAGTCCTCTGAGCCACTGAGTTTCCTCTTGGAGCAGAACTATTGTCAAGATTGTGAGATTCATGGGGCCAAAATGAGACTAAACAAAACAGCTACAACATAGGAATTATAATGCTGTTTTCTGGGGTTATCTGTTTTTAGCCACATGTCATGTAAGCTAAAATACATAAACAGGCTGGAGTCAATTTCTCACTGGAAACACAGATGTGTGCTCCTCACAAGAGCACTGTTCTGGAAACTCACAGTCCCACTCTAGCTGGGGGGTGCACTGAGTCTCAGCAGGTTTCCCCAGTCCACAGGAGCAAACTTGCAGTGAGATCTGGACATCCAGCTCTCCAGAACAGGGTACATCTGCAGATGGCTGCATATATGTGCTACAAGAACCCAGTGACCAGAAAGGGACATAGGAAGAGAGAAGTCCAGAAGTACAGGCTTTCTGGATCCTGCCAGCCATTCCTATTCTACTTCAGATCTTAAAGTAGGTGCTTTGGAGACATCCCAACACACAATAGTATTAAACAAAGACACCATGAATTTAAAGAAATATATATACATATATACACAGTGTGCGCTGAGCTGAGCCCACCCTTTAATCCTGAGGTTCATCTGCCGGGGCCGAGCACCTAAAAAATCCACTGCGCAGGCTCGAAGGGTAAAGACCCTTCCCAAATCTTCGTTCGCGAAGACTGGCCATACAACAATACATATACATATATATATATATATATATATATATATATATATGCACACCCACACTGTTGTGATTTAAGACCAGACAGCAACTAAGCCCCACAGAGCCACTCACTTACTGCTCTCTGGAGGGATGGGGAAGAGAATTAGAAGAGTAAAAGTGAGAAAACTTGGGGGTTGAGATAAAGGCAGTTTAACAGGTGAAGGAAAAGTTGCACACAAGCAAAGCAAAACAAGGAATTCATTCACCATTTCCCATGGGCAGGCAAGTGTTCAGTCATCCCCAGGAAAGCAGGCCTCCATCATGTGTAATGGCTACTTGGGAAGATAAATGCCATCACTCAGAATGTCCCCACACTTCCTTCCTCTTCCCCCAGCTTTATATGCTAAGCATGGCACCACATGATAAGGGACATCCCTCGGGTCAGCTGGGGTCAGCTGCCTTGGCTGTGTCCCCAACTTGTGCACCCCCAGCCTACATGCTGATGGAGTGGAGTGAGAAGCAGAAAAGCTCTTGACCCTGTATAAGCACTGCTCAGCAATAAGAAAACATCTCTGTATTATCAACATTATTTTCTGCACAAATCCAAAACAAAGCACCACACTAGCTACTATGAAAACAAACCCTCTATCCCAGCCAAAACCAGCACACACACATATATATACATGCACATGCACAGAAACACATACAGTATGTGTGCATATCAGATTTAAACATGGTTAAAAAGAAAAGTTTTGAGGCCCACTTGAAACCCTTACAGGTCACTGCCTTAGTTACCTTAGGAAAGGTAAACCAGCATAAATGTAAATAAGATGCATATAGGAAGTTGACACATGTTTTACCAGAAGACTTGATCAAGACCTCTGATGAAAATGGAGAGCAAAAAGTTTTTGTCCTTTTCCCCCTCCACCGAAGAACTGTCTGCTCTAAGGAGGATCTGCTGCCCTGTCTGTACCAACAGACTCTCCCTGCAACTAGCAATCTCTTTGTAAATTAGTGCTTTTGCTCTTACACTCTTAATCCAGCTCCATGAACGGAATAAGCAATCCAACAGAGGGTGTGAAAGCTATAAGCACTATCAGGCCTTGCTTGCCTTCGAAGCCAAAGGACTATCAGTCTCCAGGTGAATCCTCCACCCTAACATGACACTGCAGGACCACCAAGAACCATCCTTCAGTTTCCCAGGTGCAGCACATTCAGCATGCAAAGTTCAGGCTTGTTCAGTCAATCCACGAACCATCCTTCAGTTTCCCAGGTGCAGCACATTCAGCATGCAAAGTTCAGGCTTGTTCAGTCAATCCACGAGCTTCTCTAGAACACAGACTGAAACAGAAACCTCACAAGGTCAGCTCGTATCTGACACAGATGAACTGTATATATACTAATATATTTAGGAAGCTCGTTTACATTTTTAACATAGAACTTCAGATGTCCTTCTTCAACACAATAGAAAACTTGGATCAAAAAGCAATCCAAAACTTGGATTTCTATGAAATTGGAGTTTTCTTGTTAGCTACCATCCATTGGCCCCTCTACAAGTTTTGCTTCTGGTGTGATCACTGCTATGTGATTAACAGTTTCCCACTGGGTTTCAGTGCAGATATAACCAAAGAAATGACTGCATCCCAAAGAGTTAACCACAGCTCCACCATCCTACCCTCTCTTCCCGAGGCTCCTGTCTAAAAAGGTTTGAATAACTGCTAGAATTAGGACATTAATTTTTGGTCACTTGCCATTAAAATTACTGTTCAGCTTGTTTTCTTTATCACATATTTGTGTGCATCCAGATAACAAAACAATTTTACTTCAGGCTACAGTAAAAATTGGTCAACAAGGTCATAGCAAAACTTCCACTTGCATAAGATAGTGATGGGGCTCTTTGCTGACAAATTTTACCAGATGCTAAGAACTGCTCTGATACCAGAATGTTAGGTGCCAGCTCAGCCTTGCAAAACAGGAAGATGGAATGAAGCAATATGACATCATGCAAATAAGCACATACTAAATTGTTCAAGAAGCTGTGCTTCCTGCCCCATCTTCTAGTCCTACAGATTTGCCCGTCAAGTATTACCGATTTGGAAATCCCTTTTTCCTCCACTGCTATCTGCCAGAAAGCACTGACACCAACAGTCAGATAGGGAGAACATACTAGTACCTGGACTCCAAGAATTTGTGAGCAAAGGAGAAAGCTGATGGCTGGTAGCTTCCCTTTACCTTACTGCAACACATTGGGTTTCAGGCTGTGGCCCTTGGATGCAGAGGGAACTCAGGTTACCTGTAAGACGTCGGTGAAGTCAAACGTGTTTTCAGGATGTTGTTACTCACTACATAGAGATCCATCAGCAATATGGAAGACATGTGGATCTATTCATCAAAAAATGCTGAAAAATCCCTATACAACATACCCGTAGTGACTTAAGTATCACTGGAAAACTTACTGGGTGCCCTTATGACTTAATCCAGACTGTATGTCCCAAAAACAGTCTTGTAGCCTGCACCTTCCTTAAAAGCAATCTACCTCTGATGACTAAAGAAACTTGACTTTTTACATTTAGCAGGCTAACAACATTTATATACTTCACATTATGTTTCAGAACTCACCTCAGTAAGGCATTAAAATTGGAAAGTAACAAAAAAATATTATTGCAAAACTTATGCATTTTAGCAGTATTTAATTGGATGGGATTATCCACAGTCCAACATTCTCCCAAACTTTCCTGCAGAGCCGAAAAGCCCCAGTCAACTCTTCTTAAACTGTTCAATCCAGGGATTTGGAAGTATTTTTATGATTTTAAGTAGAGAAGGCTGATGCTTCATGAAAAGGCACTGAAAATGGAGACTGTAAAAGAAATTAAAGCCCAGAGCCATAAAGGGATGCGAGTGCCTAAATACTTGCTGCTACCGTAAGCAACTAGCTAAATTCTCAAAACTCACCTCATGCCCAGCAGCATCAAAACCTTCCTGGAGGAATTGCAAAAGTACTGACGAAGGTGCTTCATCCCTCCTGCTGAAGTCATTCCAACCTGAGTGATTTGGCCAGAGGGAGGAGAAGGCGAATGCCAGAGTGAGTAGAGCTTTGGGAACAGGGAGGTCTTAGTTCCAACCTCTAGGCCACCTGATTCAGTAGAAGAAATTGAGAGATCACTTCTCATTCTCACAGACAGGCAACAGGCTTATTGTTTGGCAAGACAAACAATAGATTCCAGTTTGTCTTCCACTTCCACTGAGAAGTGCAGACTGGAATCCAGCCTGCTCTTTGTGGGCTTGCTGAGGGAATGCTTTACTGGCAGGAAAGGCCTTTTCCCAGTTGGCAGCAGTCAGTGAGGATGGGATGGCTTATCTACTTGTACAAGTGGTCAAGAGCTGTGAACCCCCCTCAGCGAGACTCACCCAGCAGGTATCTACAACTTGGGAACAGCAGCTGAAGACGATTCAACACTTACTGGGTTATACTATGACTGGGTCAGTTATTAATGTGCTGGATTTGTAAATCTTGACCTTAAGTTGACAAGCTGTTTATTCCTTAGATACATCTCCTATTGGCAATTGCCTTCATCCCTGTTTATCTTACTTGGTCTCTCTACTTTAAGGTTTCTAAAGTTTTTTTGACAGAAAACAATACGCATTCACTGTACAGCACGCACTTGTAATTACTAATAAAGGGTACACTTTTGAACCTCTGTTTTCAGCTTGCTGGAAAACACAACAGGAAGTATGTTTGCAGGTTGATCTGAAGTATTTAGAAAAACAACAAAACAAAATCTCTCTTGAACAAGATAAACAATAGCAGAAAACAGGCATTAAGAATTTTACATCTGCCTTGAACACTACAGAAAAGCACACTTCAGCAGCTTTGCACTAGCGTAACTCAGTAACAGGTATTTTGTCTACACTTACCTTTAAATACTTCTTCCAAAAGTAAATTCAACTAGAACATTTCAGGCAAAAGGTAAAAGTTTTTTAAATATTGTTCAATGATATGTGTGAGACACCAGGAATTTCCATTCTCATATCTAAATTAGGTGTGTAACCCCATGCAACAAAACTGTCTCCCTCCTTTACCATGTGTACTTTCTCCTTGGCAGAAATCAAATAAGTAGCATACTGCACACATCTAACAAACTCAGAGCTACCTAGATGTACCAGACTCATTGTGCAATACTGTAAGCAAAACTGGAACATATGGTGTTATAATATCTATAACTTACAGACCTCAAAATCAGACCTGCACAAACACCCTGACAGAGCTGTCAGATAGCCAGGAAACCCAGGCAAACATAGAAAAACAAAAATAAAACACTAAAAAAGAGGGCACAGTTCATAAAACTCAGGTTACAGGTATCACAGAGAAGTAGTGGATGATGCAAGCTCTTGGCCTGGAGAACAATGAGAACATGTTGAGTATGAATAATGTAGATAGAAGACACCAAAATTAAACCACCCACAACATCACAGCAACATTCCCTCTTAAACAAAAGTATTTCCACTTTCAGCCATTAAGTTTTCCCCTATAAAACTATATTTATAGAGGAAAACTGGCAATTTTTTCATAAAGGCTGAAGCACAGAGTTTCCCTTTCAGTAGAAACTTAATGTGTAAGTTATAATTGGTCATAAAGCGCACGCCACAGAATAATCCCAGAAGTTCTTGAGATAAAATAAAATACCTTGATTTGTTTCAAACGAGTCCACTGGTAGGAAGCTACTGTAATGTACCGTTTCTGGAAGAACTGGATGCTGTTTTCTAACATGATCAATGCTAGATAGCACTCATTCATTCACTCCTTAAATCAACACTTTAAATAATTTGTTGGGGACTGACCCTTTGGGCACTGCAGCCTATCCAGCCTGTGTAGCACCCATCTGCTCCAGGTCATCATTTAAAGAATCTGCAGTCAGTCATGATTTCAGGTATCAACATATCTAGCTTTAATAAATTACTCTTTCTGAAGATTTCTGAGGTAACATCTTGGCTTTCGTAAGTCCACAGATATTCCAGCTGAACAGGTGAAACAGAGAACTAAACAGAGAAATGCCAATGTAATAAGCCCTGACAAATTATCCAGCATAACTTCCATAAAAACAAATCAAACCACCTTTTTTATTTTCAGCAATATACATACATAATTGCATACAAAATCGAAATGTAATCAAATGTGTACAAAATTCAAATTGTTCTTGTATAAAGTTTCCAAATGAAGTAATACTAAAACTTGAAGCCATACAAGAAGAACCAAACTGCTTGTTAACCACCCATTTCTTCTACTTCATATTAATTTGTCTGCATCACTTGGAAAAATAAAATGAGCTGTCAGCATAAATCACAAACACTTTTCACTGTGACAGTCATAACAGTATCAATCTCTCTGCAACAGGCAACTAGGATGAGAGGTAATTAAAATGTCAAAGTCAAGAAAAAAAACCATTCTTTTGAGATTACTTTAACAAATCAACTCCTCCTAAATACCTGAGTCTGAAGAGGGGCTGGGGAACACCACTGGTTAAGGTGGCTGAGTTTGCTTTTTCTAGAGAAGCTGAAATTAACAGTAAACATCTTGTGGTCTCAGTCCACAAGACAAGCATTTAAATCAGTATATCTGACAAACTGCAGTACTGTACACACTGAACTCTAATAGTCTTCCTGGCCAAAAATCTGTGGACAACAAACAAATTCTAATGCTTCATGTCCTTTTCTCAAACTCCTGTACATTCCATGTTTGCATCATTAGGAAATAGGAATCTTTTTGTAACAGGTTAGAGCCAGTTAAGTAGCAAAAGTAACTTTTTGTCACAGTACTGTGTTGTGCTGACAATTCATACAGTGACATAAACAAATATACCATTGTTGCCTTTAAGATAACTAGTTAAAATAATGCAACTGAGGTATTTGATAAATGATGGTGTTGCCCCTGAATACTGTTCCAGGTCATACTTGCCTGACTGCAGCAGAATACCTTGAAAAGTAACACACGGTTTCCATAAAAAAATAATTATCTCAGTTTCAAGAGCTGCCACAGTAAAAAAAAAAAAGCCTCATATGGCTGTAGAGACATAGTGAATTAAGACTGAACTCTCAGATATAAAGGATGTTCATTTTCAACATCAGTTTAAATACTTAATTTTCAATTGGGATGCCAAGCCCTAAAACTTGGGCCATATCAGTGGTTAAGTGAAAGAATGCAGCATTAACATGTGATCTACAATCACATTTTTTTTAAATGTACACTACAAACTATAAAAGATAAATCATTTTACAGAACAGTTTCTACACGACAGGTGGGAAGAGACTATGTCTTGCCCCAGAAATCCTTCCTCTTCTGAGCTCGTTCCAGTATCTGAGATGCAAGAGAGCTAGATGCTGCCGAGCGAGCAGAGATCTGAGACAACCTGTCATCTGTGGGGAAAGCAATAAGGGAAAAATAAGAAGATTAAATATACATATCAAAACATAGCTGACATTCTTGGTAGACCTTGAGAGTGTAAATATTTTTATGCCCTCTTCCACAATGAATGTCAAAATAGTACCACAATACACTTTAATGCAATTAGTTGGCATCTGATGTGCTGGAGAAGAACCTCACTAGAAAGCTTCTAGGATGTTAGATAAGTTTAAAAGAGTTACAAGCCCAACTCTTGACAAACTTCAGAATGAGATCCCTAGTGTCACCCAATCCTCCAAGTCATTTTTACATTTACTCTCCTGTGTCAGAAGAGCTCAGGAATTGTTCCTCTGCCACTGAAATCTGTATACACTAGACTCAGAAAATAATATATTCTTAGATAACCTTAGAATAACATGACTAAAATATCAGAACCCATGTTGCCAAGAGTCCTTCTGTGCCAAATGCAACTTGTGTCACAAGCTGTTGAAAGAAACATGTATTCTGAAAAAAATTTATCACAAAGACAACAAGAAGTAAGCTTTAGAAATATACTTTGGAAGGGTCTTCCATTTGAATACAAGGTCCACTTCACACACAGTAGAACTCTTAAAATTAATCAGTTGCTTGTCTGATAAAGCACATCATAATTCTTGAACAGCATTATTAAAATGTTGCAACAGCTCTGTCAAGATGCTGTCTATGAAAAATATCCTTAATTATACCCATTTTCCTCAAATGGATTAAAAAGAACTGTATCACTACCTTCCAGCCCCCTCACCAACAAAATAACCCAAGAAAAAATTCCTCAACTAAATCCAAACAGCACCTCTACTTTGTCATTGTTTGAATTAACTTTTTAGCAGCATTTCTAAATTCTTAAAATACAGCGATCCAAACAGCCCATAATAGGCTCAGACACTATGCATAACAACTATATTCTCATGTATGAGAAAACTGCTAACTGCACTTCTGCAAACAGACATGTCATTGGAATAACTCCCAGGTTTGTACGTACATGAACAAATATGAATGTACAAAATATCTGTGAGCTGGCACATTTAATCTGTTTCTGAAAGCTCATACATCATCGCTCAGCTCATAGGGGAAAAAAAATAACACAGCAGTTACAACATTTAATCTATGTGTGGCAAAGCTTGTGGGAAGCTGCAGAGTACTACAGGATTTTGCATGTTTTATGTATTTACACAGATTCTTGTCTGAGCCATCTGCACAACCCACATATTTTTCAGGCAACTGCAGTGAGTAAGATAGAGAATCAGCCTGAAACTTGGTTAAAACCAAGGAGCACAAGGGGTACAGAAAAAAGCTTTTGGTCGTTCTGGGGTATAACTATAAATAAACTGTAATCAGATATAAACTTGGTCTGTCCATAATCTCATCTGAACCAAACAAATGTGACTGCTAATAGCACAGCACCAAGCTCAACCTCAGACACCACACTAAGAAAAAGTATATGGCAGCTCAAGCTAATGAGGCTACAGTGCCCTTGGTTGACTCATGCTACTGAAAGAGTTTATTTGTGTCTGCCTAAAAAAGGGCCAAGTAGATGCACTGGTGGGCTGTGCATTGGCTGCTCTCCCAGACTAACTTTACACAAAATAGAAAAAAGGTCAAAACAGCAATCGGAATAGCAGGATGCCATAAGTATGCCTAATACACTGAGCAGAGAACAGGTGTGAAAAGTAAAGTCAGGAAGATCATTTTATGCTGCACATCTGGTGCTAAAGTCTCACAAGCAAAACCTTTATCTGAAGGTTTCTGGTATGTTTTAAGTTGCATCCAAAGTTACTGCAGCTGCAATCTGGGCTGTGATCATTTTGCAGCTTGCTTCTGCTGCTATCAACACAGAGGCTTAAAATGTGTGGGGAGGAAACAATTTTAGGTATGGAACAAAGCAACCTACAGTAAGCCACATATTGAGCCGCAATGGTCTATTTAATTTTCAGCCACATTTAATGGTTTATTCATGCTACACTATATCATGTTCAAACTTCAGATTACTAGGATGAAAATTTTTAAATTATTTTGATGAAAAAATGCAGTAGTTATTCAAGCAAACACATAAATCAGTATTACTTACTGCTTCAAAAAATCTCTCACACTCATGCAAGTTAAAATTAATCTAGATTATATACACATGATATACAATAATACTTTGGGACAAGAAATACCTTCATCATTACGGTTTCTTTCCCGAAGGGGTAACTGGAAAGTTCTCATTTTTGGATTGCCAAGATTCCCTAAGACAAAAAGTCAAAAGCACAATTTTGAATAATTTCAAAATAGATACAGGATAGTAATTAATTTTAGAATATTTAAAAATGTTGCAACATTATTTCCAAAACAAAAGTCTTATTAATAGCAAAAATACCCAAAAATTCACCAGACTCTAAGCTGAGGTAAAATAAACTTACTCCATTGTATTCTTTTCAAGACACCTCTTTAGTACATGCTACAAGTTACTTAACGAACTACACTCAATGTGCAGAGCTAGAATCCAGCACTGATTCAAACCTCTTTCTGAGGAAATTCTCTGGATTTCATGTTCCCACTTAACTGGACAACTACTTGTTCCATTCTAGAATGGAAATACTACTTTTGAGCTAATCTCTATAATCAAGAGAGCAAGAATTGTGGGACCTTAAGCAGCTATACAAAGTCTTTCTGGAATGAAGACTAAGGGGGGAGGATTCTTTTCTTAATGCAGTTTACATCCTCAATACTCTTAAACATTTGTTAACAATCTTTGAAATGCTCCAGCACAAATTCCTCCTCAGCCAAGAAAAGGCTTTTCTCAATATCCAATAAATCTTCTATAGGTGACTTTTTTATTTCCATATCCTGCAGAAATATTTAAGGAGCTTATCTCTCAGAAATCAAAAACTCCTGCAAAGTAATACTGCACCATAAAGGTCTCAGTGACACATTGATGTCGGCAATTGCAGTTGGAGAAGTGTTACAGCATCCAGTTGTAGCTTAGATACTAAAAATTAGAGGTGCTTATGCTAAACCAAATTATTCTCATGGTAAGTACTTATTGAAACCCATAAGGCAAAATTAGACAGACTACTAGAATGTAATGATATTAGTGGAATCTGAAACTAAAGTGGAGTGTTGTGCACATTTCCTCAGCAAGACTAACCATACAGTAGAAAAGCTTTCGTTTACAAACACCACATTCTTTGTAGAAAGTGTAACGCAGCAAGTTCAGCATTCTCTTGGTCTGAATACTGCAGAGCGGTCATTTCCATCCTGCAGCACTCTAACACAGACGGTTAATACACAAAACCCACCATTATGCTGGAATTCTGGATCCTTGAGAGTCCCTTGAATACGATGAGAGAGACTCCACCAAGGCACAGAGGAGCTTTTTGCTGACTTGAGCATGGAAGTTGCAGAGGAATGTTCTTGATGGGCTGAAGCAAGAGGAACTTGCTCATCAGCAACCCTGTTAGGAGGCCACGGATCCTGCCTAAGTGGCAGAGGATCCACAGTTCTCAGCCCAGCAGGTGGAGAGTTAAACAGTGAAACAGCTTTCATTTTCACGTCAGGCTACAACACAATAGAAAGAAGAAAAAAAAGGATCAAAAAAAGCACAAAATCCCAGCATCTCATACACTGCCTTACAGTACACATCTTCACATATGCAGCAAATGTTGGCTTTACAGTTACACTTCTCATAAGGGTAATAAAACAATAAGTATTCCAAACTTGTGAGACAGCCTTAAGAGAATCTGTTGCTAATAATAAGTGTTTAACATGGTCTGAAAGTAATCTAATCAGGTCAAACCGAGAGCTTCTTTTCCTCACAACATAAAACTGTGTTTTTAGATTTTAAAACAACATAACCAACTTCTCATGTGATTGTGTCTGCTTCTATTACAGAACTTACTACAGAGGATGTATGCAGTTGAATGGTAGCTGTCTCTGTAGAACCCAGACCAAGCACAACTTGACAAAAAGTATCCCAATTTTGAGAATGACAACTAAGTGTTTCTATTTTTCTTTTAGTAACTATGCAAGCTGCAAAGTAAAAGCAGCATGAAAGTAAAGGAAAGGAAGAGTGAAACTACTCTGGCACATTAACCTATCTTGTATATAAGCACCCAACCTCTCTCTCTTGAATTTCTTTCAAGTCAAACAATCTGGACCTGTGCCCTATGTCAGTGGCTACAATAACATTAATGGGGAAATCAACAGCTCCACTAGTCTCAACCCCTTTGCTTGATACCCCCAAAAAATTAATAATTCAGACATGGGCCTTTTTCAGTCACAGATATTGAGAATTTTAGAATAGCAAATGACAACTCAAGAGAAAGATGTATTAAACAAATTATTCACTATTACTTAAAAAGCACATTCCTAAAATTCATAATGTTTAAGTGTCTTTTCTGGTTCACCTGGAAGGACCTTCTTTTCGAAGGGTCTGTTCTTAAGTCTCGTTTTCTCTGTGGTGAAGATGAAGACTTGAATTTAGGAGGAGACACTAAAACTGTACCTCCTATTGGAGAAGATGAAAAATACTTTATTACATTAAATAACCTAATAAACTGATTCATATATGGTTTTTATTCTTCAGTTCTTGAAATACTGCTTTGCATTTAAAAGTCTTTTTACCAACAGTTGGGGTAGTGCGATCATGATGAGTCCTCTGAGTACCACCAAGAGCTCTCAGCTTTGGAGTAGGAAGCCTGCCACCAATCCTTGAGGATACAGAAGAATCTGACACAGTTGCAGAAGTATTCAATTCTAAATTCTCACTGAAAAAAAAAAAAAGAGAAATTATTAAAGGACTAGCTAAGGACTCAGGAGCCTTGCAATCAAGCTTTTTGTTTCTAATCAACTCCTACAAGGAAGCCTAAGGCAAGACAGTTAAGGCCATAAAACTCCAACAGCCTATACCTAAAACATCTGCTTGAAAAGGAGAGTCCTGGATTCCAGCCCTGGAGCCTCAGTTTCTGTATTTTAATTTTTTTGTGTAAATGGATAAAATACATACATGGTCTCAAGCTGCAAATTCAGGCTCCCTCTGTCCCAGTAAACCCTGAATGTATTGCTACACAATACAGAGTCTCAGCAGAAGGGCTGGAAAAGGTATTCACCCAGAAAAACCCTGAACCTGGTTGCCACCTTCGAGATGGAAGTGTGGGTTTGACACTCTTCAGTCAATGCGGTCAAACTGAAATCAAATATCCCACATGTATGTAATCGCTATAGCCCCCAGGTTATTAAATAAATCAGCACTACCACTTCAGTCTTCTTCCTCCAGGTGCATTTCAAAAGGAGGTGGCAGCACACCCACACTGGGCAAGGAACCTGATCTTCTCAGTGCATGCTAGATGCATCTAGGCAAAGAATTCCTCATTTCTAGCTCTCAAGAAGGCTTAGATAACATGCAAGTGTTAAGCTGCCCTGCATGGCCAAGTCTAGCACACACCTCAGCACACACAGAACCATATTTCAGGATGAGAGAAAACCTTCAATGTCAATCAGAGGCATAAGTGAGGCAGAGAAACTTAGAGGGGTTTTCCAGATGATAGTTTTGGAAGTCTGCACTTAATTTCTACTCGGGTCTAGCATCTCAATTTTCCTTTGTCTGGGTTTTGCATACAGGGTATTATCCCCAAAGGAGATTATCACAGTTCCTTACCTTTGATTAGTGCTGCAACACCAAAAATAAAACCAAATGAGGAATATAAAATGCTTAGATTGCATGGTAACAAGAGTCAAAGTTATTGAGATTTAAATATCTATTAAACTAAAATACTAGTCTTAAAAAAAAAAAAAAAGGTATGCAAAACCTGCACAGCAAAAAGCCAGAGACTTCTGTAACTAAATACAGTTTGGATCTTTGAACTGTCAAATACAGTACTACACACATGCTGAATTGATCTCTCATCATTTATAAATACCCCTCTACCTTTTTCCAACCTGTGCTCAGTAACATAATGATCAGTGATTAATGGATGCTAATTATTTTTTTTCTCCCAAGTCCTTCATCTTTGTTCATGATTTCTTTTTAAAAAAATAGATGCTTAAGTACAAGATTGGATGATACTCTCAGGCACATGGTGTGACTCTTGGGGATGGCCCTGTGCAGGGCCAGGTGTTGGACTTGATGATCCTTGTGGGTCCCTTCCAACTCTGCTTATTCTGTGAAGATTAGCATGTATACTATCCTTTCACTCCTATCAATCCTACGTTGTCAATTTGAAGCAAATTGTGAGTTTTAACTTTCACTAAACTTGAACTTGGCTAATGTGTAATGAATACTCAGTTCCAAGAGACCCATACTGCAAATTTTATAGTTTTGGAGAAAAACATTAGAATTGCTCATGCATCTACAAACACCTGTCCTGTAAGTTAGAAATCCAGTATTCCTAATGATGGATCCATTTCCATCAACCAGCTCAATGTCTTAAACTTTCTCATTCCTTATGATACTGTTAAAAACAAAAGTAGTGTCACACCAATTTACACCAACTTACTTCTCTTAATTAAATCCAGTTTTAAAACATAAATTAGTTAACCTACAAATTTCTGAGCTGTTAAAAGGAAAAAAAATATATATATACACACACACACATACATATATACATCACTAAAATGTTCCATTTTACCCTTCAATTTTCGTATCTTCTTTGGCATCCTTATTGTTTTCTTCTAACTGCTGAGCCACAACTGCACTCTGTTCATCTTGTTTTCCTTCCTCTTCTGTTGATTGACATTTTTCTCTTTCTTTAGTATCTTCTTGTTCATCCCAAACTAAACGTCTTTTGACTGGAACAGTTAAAGCATCTGACATATCTTTCTTTCCAGTGCTGTTCTGGTGTGGTTGTTCTCTGGAGTCAGGCTGCTGTAGCCCTTGAGGGCTTGGTACAGCCTCTTTTTCAGAAACTCTAGGTAACAAAGAACACAGCATCTCATATCACTGATTTGCACAATATATGTGTTCTGTGTAGAACACATTCATCCAGTTGAGTCCTTCGCAAAAAGTACAGCTCAGATATTAAAAAGTAGTACAGTTGACATAATGAATGGTTAAATTGCCACTAAAGTTTCAACTGTATTTAAGAACAACTAGTTTTCAAACTAGAGTCTATGAAGACTCTTTCTGGATTACCAGTTCCAAAAATGCAATGTAAATTAGTGCTCTATTTTCAATTTAAACAACAAGTTAGATTATCATAAGTGCTTAAAAAATAATTATTTCCACACAAAGGGACTCTCTGATGGCATAATTTTAAAAGCCAAGAAGTTTAGAAGACTCCCCTTCAGGTCCAACTTTTCAAAGTATTAAACTCTCAACTGTTGACAGAAATCAGTGCAAATTAGCCCAGTGCAGAGAAATGAGATCAGTAAGAGGATTTGTATTTCACGGGAAAAGAAAACAAACCAGTAGACCAAAACATTTACACCACATTTAACAAATTACATTGTAATAAATATTATTTTACATGTCATCCCACAACCCTTATTAGAGCTACAGTCATGCAAATGGGTAGATCTCTCACACACAAGTAGTGTGTGTACAGCAGTCTACAGTGGACTACAGAAGCATCCAAGGCTTTGTTCTTAAATATCAAATCTCAGAGAAGATACAAATTACTTTTTTTTCCCCCTCCCTGTTTCAGCTATAGCTGTCTGTACATTTTACTAACATACTAATTCTGAATTTTCCTAGCAAGGGATTTAATATCTGTCAATTCTGATAGCCTTCAAAGAAAGGAGAAAATGGATGTACACCATTCCAGTTCCTAGGTTTTCAGCTCCAAACTAAACAGTGTCTAAAACTCAACCACAAAATTAACCAATCCTGATGAGAACATCAATAACATCTAAGTAGACAAAACAGATTTCATATCATTCCAGTGGAAAGAAGAATATTACCTCAGTATGACTCAGTGCAAAAGTCTTCCAGATTTGAGACTAAGGTTGCTGCACTAAATATGCATTTGTGAAGAATTATATAACTTTCTCTTCTTCCAGAAGACTGGACTGTGCCTCATTTTCCATTTGAGCACATAGCAACTGATAAATGCCCTCATCTCTTCCAGAGACTTTGCATATCACAGAATTGCAGAACAGCCCAGGTTAGAAGGGTCCCCAAAAGACCAACTAGTCCAACCCTCCATGGGGAAAGAGAGCCTAGATGATAACTGGACACCCTGTCCAACTGCATCTTGAATGCAGTCAAACATCCAAGATGGCACACATCTGATGAGCCTATATTCAGCATTTTGCTCTGTTTCAAAGCTGCAGAATAACAGGCAGGAATGATGACCTTACCCAGCAAGATCTAGTGCTCTGATGTTGTTGCTGATCCCTTCTTCTGAACTGGAAGTTGAGGACACATCCCAAAGACTGTTATTATCAGACAGGATCTGATTGAAATGGTATCGGGAGAAGTGTGTTCCCTCTACTCGTTGCCTGTAAGTCTTTGCTCTTTCTCGAAGTTCTCTCACCTATACATCAAAGTTTCATAAGTTGCATGTCTGTTTAAAGTTCGCTATTAGGCTACTACAAAGTATTTGCATTAGCTATTGGCAGCTAGAAGAGAAAGGCAAGTTACTCATAATACAGGGCCAGCCACAGCACAAACACTGCATGCTGAAAAAATGGTAACAAAAGGAAAGCAAAAATAACAAAAGCATATATTCAGTAAGCATGCTTGAGCCATGAAGCCAAAGCAGAATTTTTAATTATTCATTCCATAAGCACAAAAATTTATGCAGTAACTATGAATAAGTTTAATGCTGGATTCTAGTCTTTCCATCAGCGCTCAGACACAGTGCTCTAAACACTGAAAGAGGAATTTCTATGCAACCAACCTCCATATACCACATGGAATTTAGACTGTTTTGAGATGCCTAAGGAAAAGAATACAGAATTATTTTTAAATTTCTTATTTTTCTCTCAACATTGTATTGTTACTATCACCCTTGTAACTTTACTTCAGTCTAAGAAATTAAATACGAAAAGCCTGCCAACATAGCTCTATGCTGCCTCCCTGAGATTCAATAAAAAGCTCTAAAACAAATACATCAGCACTGGTATTTCACCAGTTTTCTGCCAAGCTTGAGGAAATCAATTTAGATTCCTAAGCATCAGCAAAATACTGAAAAATAGATTCACCACTAATTTATAATTATTTCAAGTTAACAGATCTATATGCATGTGCAATACTGAGTTTGTATGCTGCAAACACTGCAACTGTCTCTAGCTACATTCATCTTAGTGAGAAGCTGATAACTGTTGGAGCTACTGTATGTAAGACATAATATCAAAATTATTCATTCTAGGCTATCAGTAAGAATGAGATACAGAACTGTTCAATTTTAGTTTAAATAAAAAAGTGATAACCCCTCTCTTCAGATATCATACACTATAATTTTTATGGTTAAGACTATTTAAACACACGTGCTATCTTGTGTTCTTCACCCAAACACAATTAAAGTGCAAGAAGAAAAAGGAAAAATGAAATGTTTATATTTAACTTATTAAAAATAACTTTGTGATATCATGTGAATTCTGGCTTACTAAAAATGGCACATAGGAAATAAGCATTTTGTAAAATAGCAGGAAAGTAATACTAACACTTTCACTGGCCCATTTTCCTAGCTTTTCTTTTTTATTCTTCTTTCATGATAGATTTCACATCATTCCTCCTTAGTGGGCTAAATTCTGCTAATCCCAATGAAAGTAACTGGATGCAGCAGATGGATATCCAGCTAACATCCGCAATTTGACCCACTAAACTTGCAAAGAATAGCCCATTAAAAATATATGCCTGTCATTTTCAGAGGGGAATTTAAAGTTTGATGTGCAAGTGATTTATTGGATTACTCATCTTAAGTAGAAGAATGAAAAATTAATTATGATAGCCACAATGGAAGGGATATAAATCCAGAGCAACAGGGTACTGCAGGGGGAGGAAGAATACTATGTCTCCAGTGAATTGTGAAGAAGTACAAAGGACAACCATCTCCTTCAGTGACTCAGGAGGCAGCATTAACTCAGCAGGACACAGGCCCCAGAGAGCCCTACTGTAATCATTAATTGCCCACATTAATTTTTCAAAAGCATAATTCAAAGTGCCTTTTTTTTCATATGACTGCTGAAAAGAAATGCTTAATAATAAATTGAAGAGAAGCAGTCTAGCAGTAATCACTATGGCTAAGGTCACACCAGGATTCTACTATGGCATTTGCCTGTTTGGACTCAGAACTTCAGAAACTCTGCTTTGGACCCAAAGTTACTCATGTGCGGTCCCAACTAAGGCAGAAACGAGACTGGATCAGTCAGAGCCTATCATCTAAGCACTTATGCTAAGCTAGAGATATTCTGTAGGCACCCTTGGTAAGGGTGAGTGTCAACAACTCACCAGATGTAGAGGTTAGATACAGTTTTGAAGAACATTTCTCTTCATTAGTATGGGAAAAGGTGTGGAATCATGTAGAAACCAAAAAGAACTATTGGACAACCTGTACTGTAAATGGTCAAAGTACCTTTGTTGCTTTACAACAAAATCAATGCACTTGGCACTCTTTTTCAAGTTATGCAGACTTTCATTAATCTGCTGTTAATATATTTCTCATATGGCTGGATTCTTTCTTACGTCTCGATCATGAATGAATATTTTATTCAGTCCTCTTATCTTACAGAATCATAGAATATCCTGAGTTGGAAGGGACCCACAGGGATCATCGAACTCCTGGTCCTGCACAGGACACCCCCAAGAGCCACACCACATGCCTGAGAGCATTGTCCAAATGCTTCTTGATCTCTGTCAAGTGGTAGTCTGACCACTTCTCTGGGGAGCCTGTTCCAGTGCCCAACCACCCTCTGGGTAAAGAACCTTTTCCTAACATCTAACCTAAACCTTTCTTGACACAGCTTCATGCCATTCCCTCAGGTCCTGTCACTGGCCACCAGAAAGATCAGTGCCCCCCACTCTGCTTCCCCCTGTGAGGAAGCAGTGGATTGTAATGTCTTCCCTCAGTCTCTTCCTCAGCAGTGACTTCAGTTGCTCCTCATACGGCTTTTCCTCCTTGGGACACTCTCTAATAGCTTAATATCTTTCTTATGCTGTGGTACCCAAAACTGCACACAGCACTCCAGGTGAGGCTGCCCCAGTGCAGAGCAGAGCAGGACAATCTCCTCCCTTGACCAGTTGGCAGTGCTGTGCCTGATGTCCCCAGGACATAGTTGGCCCTCCTGGCTGCTAGGGCACTGCTGACTCATATTCAACTTGCCATCAACCAGGACCCCAGGTCCCTTTTTGTGGCACTGCTTTCCAGCATCTCATTCCCCAGTCTGTACGAACATCTGGGGTTGCCCCATCCCAGAACCTGGTATTTGTCTTTGTTCAGCTTTATATAGCTAATGATTGTCCAGTCCTCTTATTCACTGAGGTCTCTCGGCAGGGCCTCCCTGCCTTTGAGGGAGTCAACAGTTCCTCCCAATTTAGTATCATCACCAAACTTACTCAGTATCCCATCCAGTCCTGCATCCAAGTCATTTATGAAGATGGTGAAGAGCACAGGCCATGCGGAACCACTAGGGACAGCTCACCAGTCTGATGTTACCCATTCACTATTACTCTCTGTGCTTGACCCATGAGCCAATTGCTCACTCACCACATGATGTGTTTATCCAGCTGTGTGCTGGACATTTTGTGCAGAAGAATCATGTGAGAGACAGGATTGAAAGCTTTACTGAAATCCAAAAAGATTAGATCAACTGGCTTCCCTTGATCAGCCAGGTGGGTTACCTTGTCATAAAAGGAAATTAAGTTTGACAAGCAGGACTTTCCCTTCATGAAGCCATGCTGGCTGTAACTAATGACTTCAGGTGTTTCTCAGTACCTCCCAGGATAATCTTCTATATAATTTTACCAGTAATTGAAGTGAGACTGACAGGCCTATGGTTTCCAGGTCATCCGACTTGACCTTCTTGAAAATTGGGACAACATTAGCCAGCTTCAAGTCAACTGCAGTCAACTCTCCAGATTCTCAAGACCATTCGGAAAAGTCATTAAGAGAGGTCTTGCAATGACAATCACACTTGAGTTGAGTATTCTCAGAGGAACCTCATCAGGTCCCCTAGACTTCCAGGGATCCAGTTCAAGCAGCAGATCACACACAAGTTCAGGGTCAACTGGCGGTTTATCAATTCTCACAGACATGGTCCTTCAGCTCAGGGCACTGGGACCCCTTAGCCCATCACCAGTGTTGAAAGCAGAGGAAAAGAAAGCATTAAAGATCTCTGCCTTGTCTATGCCTGTTTGTGAGGTGACCATCCTCATTCTGTAACAGCTAAGTGTTGTTTCTGCACTGCCTTTTGCTATTAACATATTTAAAAAAACTCTTTTCATTATCCGTCACAGTACTGTTCAGCTTCAACTTCAACTGAGCTTCAGCCACACAGATTTTCTCCCTACAGTGGTGAGCAGAATCTCTGGAGTCCTCCTGTGTCACATAATCTTGCTTCCACTGGGCATACACTTTCCATTTTTGCCTTAGCTCCAAAAGAAGATCCCAGCTCGGCCAAGACAGGCTTCTGCCTCACCTGCTTGACTTCTAACGTTTTGGAATTGCCATGCTGGATCCCATTTTATCATTCTTAGAACACAAATACTGACGGATCCTACAGAGAGGAGGAAAAAAAGAAAGCCTGCCCAAGAATCAAGTCTATCAGGATTTTTATTCTCGTGTTAACAGAAGTTTTAAGATTTAAGCTTGTTTTTCTTACAACCAATCCTGAAGACCAAAAAATTACAAGCATTAACCTTCTTCTTTGCTTTCCCTCTACCCACAAAAAGCTTTATTAAGAATTACAACCCTCAATGATATATATGGAAATAATGAGATAATACCAAATTTAAAGAATTCTATATAGAAAATATCCCACACAGTAACACATTCACACAAGTTAATTATTCTTTGTCTATTAGCAAAACTGGTTTGATATGCTGCGCTGCTTTTGGCTGGGATAAATTTCTTTATGATATAAGACATATGTGTTAAATTAAATAGCTCCTATGGGGCTATGTTTTGGGTTTGTGCTGAAAACAGTTGACAACACAGATGTTTTAGCTGTTGCTGAATGGAGCTAAATGGCCTTTTCTGTTTCTCACCCTGCCCTGACAGCAAGCTGGCTGGGGGAGCACAAGAAGCTGAGAGGGCACACAGCTGGGACAGCTGACACCAACTAACCAAAGGGATATTCTTGCTGTGCCCAGAAAGAAAAGCTGGGGAAAGGAGGATGGCAGGAACATTTGGAATGACAGTGTCTGTATTCCCAAGTACCCATTACATGTGACGGAGTCCTGCTTTCCTGGAGATTCCTTGTTCTGCTTTGCTTGCACGCATGGCTTTTGCTTTACCTATTAAACTACCTTTATCTCAACATGAGTTTTGTCACTTTTACCCTCCAAATTCTCTCCCCCATCCCATTGTGCAGGAGTGAACAACTGGTTCTGTGGAGCTCAGCTCCCTACTGGAGTTAAACCCTGACAGGCATGTGATTTAAAGTCTAACAGAGACAGGTAATTGCAACTATAAAAATCTCTTCTATATGAATTCATACCAGGATCTAATGTAAATGTGCACACATGAAAACATGTATTCAATTAAAGCACATTTGTCATCGATATTTGTTATTATAGTCTTAAAATTAATTTGGCTCTTCCAGCTACCCAGCACAATTCCTTCATTTAGAAGGCCCCAAAAATCACAATAATTCTTTTTTTTAATTCTTCATGCCTACTGGCAAGTAACTTCTTTCTAGTTTCCTGCAATTCCCTTTTCAGCACGAAAATCTCTGTGGAAAAGTCTGACACACCCAAAACACTTTGTTACAGTGTGGGAAATCCTTAATTAAATGCTGCATGTAAAGCTAAACATCCATTCTCCAGTTGCAGTCTCCTCATTCTTTCCCTTGACTATACTGGAGTGACTCCTCCCAGCTTACTGTGTCACAAACACAATATACCTCAAGGCAATGTATCCCTTTCCCTTTATTTGCCTACAACTCAGTCACTCTTGAAGTTCAGCACCGCTCCTTATTGTTTTGATTGTTACTGATGCAACATGAACAAATTAAAGTCTTACATGCCAGAAAAATGACATAATATCCAATAGAAACATTCTGTACACCACTTAGGCTGCATGCAATAGTTCACAATATTCTACAGCCTTAGTTACAGTAAATCTAATGCATGTATTGATACATATAAAACTGTTGCTTGTTTTCAGTCCTCTAACATTCTCCTGAGGCTGTTTCCACAGAATGCATGCATATACAAAATCTGATTATGAATCATCTTATACTATGATATACTTTAAACTTTGAGACCTATTCCTCATTATGTATTTTGTATGTATTCTATAAAATATTTCCTTTTGCCTAAAATGAAAAAGCAAATGACCTGCTAGATTAAGTCCAGTGAGAAAACACAGAACTGAATGCTACCACACTGCTCCTGCAATTCTCAGAGAACCTTATTTGCAAATTCTCAAAGCCCAACATCCTAGAACCACCTGCTCCAGTTCTACCTTCCACATCACCTTGGTCCTGACTGGTGAGAAAACTCACATTTCCAAGTACCTGCCACACAGTTAGCAGTGCAGTGTCTCACAAAGGCTCCCTCTATCAGCTGGGAGAAACCTAAGTCAATTAAATGAAATCAGAGTTGCAGAACTAGCTCTAGAAGTTTCTTAGCACACTAAGAGTTTTGATTTACTTAACTAACTCAGGAAATCATAATTAATAATGCTGTTAAGTAATCCTATGGTCCCAAGGCTGCCCACCATTTTCAGAGTTCTGTCAAATGAGTTCCTACACAGTGTAAGCAGCTACTGAATAAACTACAAGGAAATACACGATCTGGTTGAAACGCGCAAGAAAAATTGTCAATTCTATGTTGTGTATGATTGAATTCAGTTGACTGCTTTGAATGGATTCAGCATCGTAAGCTATGAAACTGAGCCTGACCATCAAGCTGACCTAGGCTGATACTATGGTGGCCTTCTCCTTTTATTCCCTTGAAATCTCCTATCATTCAACTCTGTATTTTGAACACTTCCACTTATTAAAACTGGGTTGAACATCAATAGCAAGATTACCTGCCAGAAGAGACTCTGTTCTGAATGATTCTGATTGTAAGGGAAACAAAACTCCTCCCTCACTTTGGATGTCACATTAATATATTTTTTAAGTCTCACCATCTCTTTTTTTTCTTGTTACGTATTATACTGACTTGTCAGAACCTAACTGTCTTTGTATACTCACCTTAGGGAGCTTGAGTCATTAGCATTACAATCTCAAAACTCTATCTTATAAACACCACAATTCGAAGTTTTGCATCTAAAAATCAAAATACAAAGCATACTTAGGCTTCAGGTTTTCTAAGAGTACTCACCTGGTTGTGAACTTTACTTCTAATACGAGACCAAGCTCCATCTTTGTAGAAATATTGGGCGGGGGACAAAAATTTTGACCTATATTCAGTGTTCATCTTCCTAAGAAATCAAGAATGAGGAGAGGAAAAAAAAGACAGAAAGGGTAAAGCTTGATATCCAGAATACTCTTTAAGAGCACTTTTAAAGTTACATCAATAAACACATATGTACTTGCACTTAAATGCCAGTGAGATGTGAAAAACACATGCACAAACAACTCAAACCAACACAACTAGGAAAGCTGTGAAAAAAACCTACTTAAAGGTAGCCCTTTAAGTACATATTCATATTGGTTTTTCCTCATAACACTTCTACCTGAAGCTTTTGCTCTGACAGCCAAATCAGGAGAACGTGATACACATATAAGCCTCAATCACTTCAATGCAACGTGCAGCATCTTGACTCAAGTCGCTAATAAAGGTGTATTTAAGTAAAAATGCTGTTTTGGCATTAATGTGTCTGAGAATTTCCTTCTATGAACTCGACTTTAAAGGCACTCTGCATATGGGTGGGGTGAACTGCTGGGGCTAGAAACATCTGACTGCCAGAACACTGGTCAGTATAATTCATTTAACTATGTCCTACTGGCTTTGATCTTAAAAGGCCTCATTACTTGAAAAGATGGGTTCATTTTCCCTTCTGCCACACACATACATACACAGAAAAATTAACATCATCTATAGCAAGGAACAAGTAGTACTTCAAGTTCTTAAGCACTGAACTGTGGATGTATCAGCTTAAATCTGAAGACATTTTTGGTTTTAATTTTGCTTCAGAACATTACTAACTTTATTTTAATATATTCAGCATTGGGTGAAAAAGCCCTCTTTTTAAATCCTTCTTCAGAAACAGGTCATAAAAGCCTGAAGCCACAGAATAAAAAGCACCTTTTCGAAAGAAAAATACCAAGGTCACAAACCCTGCATACTCAAAATTTCTTTCAATATGTCTCTTTCTTTAAAACTGATTGAATTTTTTCAGTTTTGGTTGCAAAACTAATGGATTAGCTCGAAAAACACATCACTGCTATGCCTTGATTGCAGTCACTCTGCAAAAGCAGGCCATGCAACACAGCTTGCATTCTGTCTGCATGTTGAGAACTTGCACATTTTGACAGCTATTTGCCCAGTGATTTTTTAAGAAAAATCTGTCTTATGCTACCACACTGAAGGCATAAGAGGAAGAAATTTACTCTTAAATGAAAAGAGTCACACCATCTGATCAAGAATTTTACACAGTACTCACTGCAAAATTGACTACAATCCACCACATCAGAGTGCTAAGAAAACCAAAGAGTTAAAGATTTTAGCTACACTATATCCGCTTACTTTTTCATAAAGCAATTTTATTTCACAGAATTTTGTAATCAACTCCCAATATCCAACAGAATTAAGACTCAGGTAAGTCTCCTCTCCCATTTTTAATTTAATGCCTTAACACTGCCAGAAAGAATGAAAGCAATTGCTGGGGCATATGTTAAGCACAAAGACAAGAGAGATGGTTCATTTTTGCATTTTAAGCCCACATCTATTCTTGCCCTTTATTTCTTTTGACGTATCTCAGATGTGTATAAAATGGAAATATGAGTTCAATTCCTGCAACGTAGGCATGTGGCAGAAAAAAAAGATACTTTGATAGCACTCAGTAACATACAATTTCATTTCATTTCCATGCTTGTCAGATTACCCTAAATGGGACAGATCTCTCTACTCCTCTTTACCTCATGTGTCTGCTTTTGTTACTCAGGGACAGAAGGCAGTAGGGACTAGAAAAAGCAGAGATCAAGTACAATTACCACAGTTTTAAGGTGTGGAGCAAGCACAGGAGAACAGTTTGAGAGGTGACTATGACTTCTGAAGGACTTGCTAAAAGTTTAGTAGCAGCACTGCACCAATTTAATTTCATTCACGTTAAATTTATTAGTAATACTATTATTGCATCACAAGGTTCAACTGAACAGGAGTGGCTACAAAGTTTCCACTTCTGTTGACCAGGGAAGAGGATGGAAATTAACACCAGGTTTATATGTAGCCACAGGAGACTCAATGGGGGCATTTGCCCCTGCAACTGTAGCATGGTGTGGTTAAAGGTCCACTGTCCATCATTCTAAATATTAGGCTGTTGCACACCTACTCACTAGTCTAGGTTTTCCTGTTTTATACATACCCATGACTTGTATGTAAAGAGAGGGGCTTTGGACTGATATGTTGCTTATTTTTTTGTTTAAGATGTTTCTGTTCTGATTTCCCTTGTTTTGCTGCATCTTCTGCTGGTTTTTGAAACGGTTCTTCCCTCTTACTCTAAGGTAAAGATAATTTTAAAAATACCACATTAGCTAACAATCTGAAAACCCTCATATTTCTTTTTGACATCAAGCTCTTGCAAATAGTTAATTTTATTTTAGTGTTAGCTCTTTTGCATATTTAATACAAACAAAAATATCACATTCTTTTGTTAATACAAAAATAAACGAACAAAATACCAAAGCTAAGTCTCTGAGTACAACATTCAGTTAGTTAGATGATCCGTTTTGTACATTTTACAAAATTAACACGAAACACAGAAATAAAATAATATAATACCTGCACATTCTAACCTGAGTCCAAAAGGCAATTTTTTTTATTTCCTGCCATTATGTTTTACAAATTATTAGATTGATTTGGTTGGTTTTTTACACAAAAGATTCTTTTTTCCTGATTTATTTTATTCTCTTGGAAATCTCATGCATGCCTTCTGATTCTGCTAGAGATCCTCACAGACGCTGTTCAAATTCAAGGGAAAAAAAAAATCCACCAAAATCCTCCAAAACTCTTTCAAGATACTAATCAGAGAAGAGATACTGGTATAAACAACCAGTTTTTTAGACACTTTCAACAAAATTCCCTTCTCATGACTTCTCTTACTTTACTGTATTAGCTGTTCTCAAAAAACAACCCGAAATTCCAATATTAAAACCAGACAAATGTTTCCTAAAAGCCTCAGGCTTTTCAAGCTTTCATTGTATCTACTAGAAGAGGCAAAAGGGGACATAAAATTCCTCATTCCCAAATGGGATTTAAAGCACTGGGCAGGTCTGAGTTTTATACGACAAAACCTCCAAGCCAACAATCACCTCAGAAGTACCAATGGCTTTAAACTAAGCCACAGGCCCCGCATATGAAGCACACATTTTGCTCAGTAGTCATCCTAGGGAACATGTGGTCTGACAGTGGCCCTTTCTGTTTTCTCAGGAACAGAGATGGGTGAGGAGACTCATTTGTGGTCCTTGTACCTGAAGGATGGCTAGCTAACCTGCAGGAGTTTAGACAACACTATACCTGGCAGCTTGCTACAAAAATAAACATTCGTACATCCCCTTTGCAAAACAGGTTCAGTCATGCACTCTAAATTGCTCTCACCTATTTTTAGAAAGTCTCAGTCTGAAACAATTCCATTTCATTTCATGTATCTTGTAAAAATGACATAGGCATGTTTCCTAAATGTCCACTTAAGTTTGTACAAGTCAACAGCAAGACAAGGAAATGCAAGACAGCCAAATTTTCATAAAAGAGATTTTAATATTTAAAATTTACTTTAAAATGTCATTTAAAATTGTTGTTTTAATGTCTTTTAAAAATAGAAATTTAAAAATGTCTTTTACTCTCACAAAAGATGATAATATTTTGAACTGAGTAACAGAATCTACACAGGCTACATAATGTCCTGTTATAGCCCCATACAATTACTTACCCTTTCAACTTATTAACTGTAACCCTTCCTCCATGTTTCTTCAAATTACAACTATTGGCTGAAAATCAGTTCCAATTGTGACAATTTTCATACATCGACATTATTTTTTATTTACACTATCTCTAATTTATGACATTCAAAAAGTACCAGACCTCCCATTTAGCCCTCCTGCACACCAAGAGACAACAATGGTAGCAAGGAGAGTATAAATCAGAGATTTAGACTTCAGAAACTGTCCTAATAACTAAAAACGAAGTTTCAATTGGGAACAAAAGAATTAAATATTTAAAAAAATAAATGAAACCACCTGAAAACTCAAAAATACACACTTAAAATTTCATTGTAAACTGAAAAAAATTAACTACAAAAGAAACTGCAAAACCCACTGCAGAAACCCCAAAGAGCAGAGCTCTACAGTGTTATTTTCAGTCTTTTACAGCAAAACCACTATTGAGTCCAGTGTCATCAGCAACGGCTCTACAATGTAACTAAAAACTTTCAAAATAAACCCACCCCATTATAAAACAGAGCAAAACTGTATAAGTACTACTAAAGCCTTTCATTCAGGGAAATATTTACTTGTTCACAAACCGGAAATTCTTTCTCTTCTGAAACACCTCTCTCTTGTGGATCCTCAACAGGAGGAGACCCTTTGAAATTTCTCTCATATGCAGTTTCAGAAGTAATTGCAGGAGATTTAACCACAGGTGAGGATTTCCTTGTGTTGCAAATAACCTTGGGGAGAGAAAGAAAATAAAACAAAGAAAAAAGTGAGATTTGCTTACCTTGAGAGTAAATTTTCAAAGTCTGTTAACTGATTCATGCCAATACACTCACGTATGAGCAGAGAGATAGTTGTGGGTACAATACAGCATGTGCAGACTAATGAACTTTTAGGACAAATCAAGGAAAAATTTAAACTGATGAAAATAAGTTTAAAAGTGATCAAGTCAGACACAGTTAAACCTGTGATCAAATGCTGTTCTTACTAAAGTTTACTATCAGAGGTTTTGTTTATTTGGGAAGACAGTTCACCTTCAGAGTTGTATGTTGAATCATGCTTTTTGAAAGGCACGGCATAAAACTTCCCTATGTCTCCACAGTACACGTCCAGTCTGTAAGTCCACAACTGCTCTGGGTTCTAGAGCTGGATGCTTAGGGCTGGGTAAATTAAAAATCCATTATTTTCCAATCAATATAGTACCATAAACCAAGGTAGAGAATTTGCCTGCTATGTGGTCGTGTATCATCCCTTCATGGGGTGCTGAATTTAAACACCATGCCATATGTGGCAAGCATACATTTTCCTCAGCTTTGCTATGAGAATTTGGGTCTGACTTGATAACTTTGAGATTTTCACTGAATCTCTTCAAGGGAAAGGTATTGTCATTATTCAGTTTTCAGGTATATTCTCTGTCATATCAACATCAAAAATACCAATTTGTTAATATGTATCATTTTTATAATGAAATTTTCTCTAAGTTCTATTTATCCACAGATGTATAGTGCCTACAGACTTATTCTCACTGCTTCTTATTCTGTATAAGCTATGAAAAAAAGTTTGCTGGTTTAGATTTCAAAGTCTATCCTCTGAAAAAGGCAGATAAACAAGCATCATTAATGACATTATCGAACTGATTTCACACAGAACCAAATAGAATTCTCTTTGAAATTTTCCATAAAGTGACTTTCTGGGACCTGCCTCTTTCTCAAAGGATTCTTTGACTCCTATACTACCGTCACACATTTCAAAGAGTTTTCCTTGGATAAGGGACTGCTGGGAAGCATATCTTATAGTAAATCCACCTGCTTGGCACTTCAACGGAAAAAGATAGGACAGTGACTGATCTTAGGTATCAACATTTACTTCCCCTGAAAGCTGTTACTGAACAAATCTGCTACCTGTGGATAAAAAGAGAGAGCGCACCACCTCTAGTAATCCTACTAACAGAAGACAATATAAAAGCAAAAGTGCCTATTTTATCCTATAAAAACAGACCAAGTCTCTCAAGTCCCAATCCCAGTAACAATTAACTGAAAACACAAAGTAGTCTCACAATCAGTTACTCTTTGTGGTCTGACTAGAAACAGCATTTTCAACCCTAAAAACCCCCAAAGCTCATGAGATGTAGTAAAATGCCAGAAGAGTATCTTTAAATTGGAAGACTCCACTTTTAAATATAAGCTGTCCTCATAAAAGAAAAAAACACTGCAGAGACACACTTTAGGGTTTAGAAGCACATGTGCAGAGAGATGGAGACTGACAATAAGAAACTGTGACAACACAGGTAAATTAATGCAAACAGAATAAAATACAATCAGGCGTAAGGAGAACAGGGTTTATATAAATAGACCTGACCACAATAAAGAATCACATGGAAACAAATCCCATTATAATGCACTTTCATACAGTGAGAGAAAAAAAAAGAAATCACGTAACAACATTAAAGTTTGTTGTTCCCCCACCAAAAAAGCAAAAACCCAAATCTTGGAAGGCAAGCAACTTTGCTGATACATAAAAGGAAGTATTAATTTACTTTCTGGATTCCTTAAAGTTACCTGTTCAGCTGCAAGTATTGGTGACTTTTCATGAGGACTCTTCCAGACAAATTGGCTTTGATATTCAGAATTTCTAGGGAAAGTATTTAAACGTGAAATATTCAAGTCTGCTTTCCTCTGAAGGGCTCTGTGAAGCTGGTAACATAAAACAAGAAAAAAAATAACAATGATTGTTTCCTTTCCTACAATGTTTTACAAGTCAGACATCTTTCAACACACACTTTCAAACCAGTTGTTGAGGTTTCAGTTTTATGAACAAAATTAATGCAAAGTGCATTTTCTCATTATAGTCACCAAGCCCAAAAAGTTTACATATTGTTGGCTAGTTTAATTGAAAACAACAGTGATGACAAAGAAGAGCAAATTCCTATTGAATTAAGTAGCACCAAAATCTGATCTCAAAAGTACTGCCCTCCCAACAGAGAAGCTACAACACAGAGTATCAAAATACACAACTAAAGAAAGAGTTAGACAAGAGAGTCTGAGCATGTGTATGAAAACACTGTTAGCAATTTTTATACTGGTCAATTAAAAAAAAATATTCCCTTACCCCATTACTCATTTTTTCTAATTCCTTTTTCGGAGATGAAAATGCTTCATTTTGATTTGGTGGAGCTTCATAGGGTGATTTTTTCATGTTGTTCTCTGCAAGGGCAAGAGCTGTTTCACCGCTAGAATCTACCAAATGTGACCGAACTTCTGGGGGGAGTCTGGGTCCTTCTACCATTTCAATTTCTTCCTGATTCACATCATTGTTGTTGTGGTCTGTGTGCAACTCTGCAGCTTCAGGTTCAAGTGGGCCATTCAAATCACAATCTGCTGTCCATTCAAAGGACTTTGAAATCTGTGGATCATAGTAAGGTACCCTTCTCTTGGAGATGAATTTTGGTTCTCTAGTAATTCCTGAAAAAAAACACATTAGGTTTAACAAAAACATTCTACTGAAGACATAATATCACTCTATTACAATAATAAACTGAAAGTTTATCATACAACTGATTATTAAAAAGTACTGTTTTAGTATCTTTGAGCAATGACAGACTATGAACTATGGGCATGGCTGTGAAGTTCTGTGCTCTTTCCTATCTGAAAATGACTTTCCACTAAAAAGACAGGAACATGGTGCTCCAGGACAATATTGGATAAAACCCTATAAAGTAAAACTGTCCACAGGACAAGCTTGTGCAAGTTGATTCTGGGAGTTGAACAAGAAGAAAACTAACACAACCAGCGAAAAGAACGTGGCTAACACAGATACAGAACAAACAACCTGCAGCCATAAATTATGCTACAAGCACTTCTCATTACTCGTGCACAACATACCTTGCTGAACAGGTTCTCAGTGACTGTGACAGATCCCCACCCACCTTGCAGTTTAGCACCATCTCAGATACCTGGTGCCTTTTTACAGTATGAACACAAAAACATTTCCAAAAATAGAAAAATACTTTGTAAGAAAACCAGGTATCAAGTTATTTTTAAGAATTGCTGGCCTTTACACAAGCAGGTGAAAATAAAATTACCCCCCCATTTTAAGAAGAGTATTGAATGACTGAACATATTCAAAATGGGAATCCACTTCAAAGTGTTCAACTGTGATGGAAAAGTAAGTGAAAGTCACTTACGCCTTAGAGAAATACTTTCTAGGAGAGAGAGAGAGAGAGACACTCCTATCTCACGAAGAAGCAACATAGAGAGAACAACCTATGGTGAAAGATATACAGAATGTCTGGATGTCTGACTATACATACAGGGAATAGGAAATAATACCAGTGGCAAAACACTGGAAAAGTAGCAGAAAGGACCTCTGAGCACCTGCAGCTGTAAACTTTCTGCAGTGATGTTCCAAGTGACTCCTAAAACTGCCAACTATGTGTTTCACCAAGAAGAACCGTAAGTATATTATCAATAACAATCTGCAAGTCCTATGAGGTGCCAACAGTGCCATTTAAAGATATGGTGTTTAAATGGTGGGGAAAGAAAATTAACATAAATATATAGAAAAACTAACCAAGCATGCACAAAACCACCACTACAACATCAGAAAGAGGAGAAACTGCTGTATTGCTAACTCACGGGTTTATTGCAAGTCTTGTAAAATTTGCAGTTTACTTTGACTGGAAAATAAACATAGATTGCAATTTTAAAAAGATGTTAATGTGTTTGTATGCTTAAGCATTTCAGAATTTGTGAAAATTACAGTTCTCAATACAGATACCCACACACAAACCCGTGCGCTAGGGAAAGCAAGGTTAAAGAAAGATACATTTTGCAGTAATGGAAGAAAGCAGTAATATAAATAATCTTTAACAAGATTAAATTGTTTATTAAAATGTCTACCATCTTGACTAAAAAAAAAACCTACTCCCAGTATTTGGTTCTTAATTACTAGGCAATAATTTATAGCACTTATCATATTGTAGGAATCAATACATTGTATTCTTAATTACATAGACTGCATAGTGCAGTTGCACTGAACTGCACAATTTATTTTTTTTTAATCTCCCTTGTGCCACTACAATAATTACTATCTTTTACTACTACTTTTCAAAGCATCACAGCTGCCATCACTGTCCAGCTTACTCCTACTCCTCAACTCCCTACAGGCCTCTCAATTCAGATGCTTTTTCCTCCGTCTTCCAATTCCTATCCCCACATTTCCCTGCCATGACAATGTCTGCAATCCTTAAGTTCTAGACTTAATGGTTGTCCTTTTCTTTCAGTTAGCTGTACCTGTTAGTCTTCAGAACAATTTTATGTTGTATCAAACCTTGCCCCAAGGTAGCCTCATCTGAAATATGGAATTCTACTTACTGTTTCCATACATCACAGGTAACCCAGTATCATCCTCTGCACACCCTGTATGAGTTTACACTGCATCTGTTTGGGCCTTGGCTTATGCTACTAAAAGTCAGAAATTACTTTTTTTCAGGGTTTATATAAATAGCACTAATTAAAAAAAAGAAAGTTTCAGTGTAGCCAGAAAAAATATGGAGTTCAAAAACATATACTAAATGATGACCCAAGAATATACTTTTAACTGCACAAAATGCATAAACTGCAAATACCACCAGTTACTGTGGCCATGCACTCATCATGGCTTTGGCTGCAGTCAAGGTGGACAGCTTCCAGAGGTGCTTACCAAACTGGTCCGACCGAAGTCCTGCCCACAAGGATTTCTCTGGGCTACAAAATTCTGGGCTTCTCCATTTGAAGTTTCTCTTATATTCACTCAGTCCCTGTAGCAAACAGAGAGGAGTCTGTCAAGCCACCGGTGCATATCCTGCTCCACTGCTCCTGTTGGTAACAGATCTCCGAGTGGAAGAAACACCAACACGCTGCTGCGGGATGAGCTAAGCTGGCAGGCTGCTCTGCGGCTTCCAAACCCACCCCCATCGGAGAACAAAAACTACTGCATTTCACGCACCAAAATATAAAAAATAAAAACAAAACCACAAAACCAAAACAAACGAACAAAGGAACAAAACCTCAACCCTTATTTATATCTTTAAGCGAACAGTTCCAGGAACGAGCACAGCCTGGACCCGCTGTTTATATCTTTATTGGCCGGTGCAGGGGTCTCCCCTTTCCCATAGAATCGGGCGCACTCCCATTCCTGCCGCCCCCTGGGCCTCACCCCGAACCGCACGGGCATGGCGAAGCCGCGCCCGCAGCCCCGCCGTTCGCGGCCCCGGCCCGACCGGGCCCGGCTCCCTTCGCCTCTCTTCCCCTCCCTTCGCCGGGCGCCTGCGCAACAGCGACCGCGCCGCTTCCCCTCCCGGCCCTGCCCTCAAGGCCATGTTGGCTGGCGGCCGCCACCGCTTCCCCTCGCAGCGCAGTCCTCGGGGCCGTGGTATCCGTATTAAAAGCCTGATCCCCCGCCTGTGGCAGGATAATGGCGCTGTACGGCCAGCGCCGTGTGTGTGGGGATGCACGACGGGGAAGCATCCGGTGCTAATGCAGCGCAAGGCCGGGAGGATGTTGAGCGGCTGGTTACAGGAAAATCACGTGTCCACGCACGCAGCTGTATTTTGGTACAAAAATAGCGTTTGGAGAAAGAATAAAACAAGACTTCTTACCCTTCTGGAGCCTATGCGATGCCGTGCCAGCGGCCGGTCCGCCTTCGCCACCTCACCCGACACCGCCACCCGGTCAGGAGACGCTAATCCACCTTCTTGTTCAGATCTTCCCTCAGGGGTCCCTTTTTTGACTGCCTTCCTCCTTCTAATCTCCATCCTGACTGGCTTTACTGTATTAAAATAAAAAGAAGTGAGAGGGTGGTAAAAAAGTGCTCGTATAGACGTACTGACCCAAACCGGTCCAGGCAGTCTGTTTATATCCCCGTTGCCCCTGGCTGCCGACCCTCCCCTGTGCTCCCTGTTAGCAGAGCCTGTTGCTGACCGCTGATGCCTCTAGAGCTGCGTAAGCTCTTTGAGCAAGGGCTTTGTCACTTCTGTCTCTGCAAAGCACCCTGCCAGACAGTACCAGTCCCACTGACTCAAGCAGAGTTTAGGTCCGGTGGGACTCTCTGTAACTGGTGAGCAACAATTTTTTACTGTCGATGTGAGACAGGAGAAAGCACCAATCTGTAACGAAACGCTTGCGAGCAAAGTAAAATGTTTTTCTGCGATGTGAACGGTGGGGGAGGAACGGAAGAAATTTGCTGTGTTGATAGTGTTTCCAAGTTTCACACGTCTTTATTTATGAATTTCAAGATCGAGACAATTTTTTTTTATAATTTACTTCCTGATTACACTTGAAACTGCTAGGTCCACCAAATAAAGTAGTTTGTTTTGTTATCACAGTGATTTATTTTGTAATGTTCAAGGGGGTCTAGTTCAGTACATTTGCTAAAGTAATGCACAAACTTGCTGCAGAATGTGAAGAGCCAGCTGGCAAACACCTTGTTCAAAATACAGATTCCAGGTTTGCCAGTAATCATCTCTCCTCTTTGATATGTATGGAAACCAAGCCAAACATAATTTCAGTATGTTTTTAGGGTGTTTTTCAATTACCAAGCTATAATAACGCTTTTATAGATGGTTTGGGGTTGTCTGAATTTGGAGATGAATTTGATTCTTTAGTGCAGAAACATAATAGTAGGACACATCCTGAAATGCGGATTATTATATGTATTAACAATATCTTTCTCTTTTTTCAAGAAAAAACACAATAAGCTATCCTGAAACAATGGAATTCACATTCCTCTCTGTGCAGCGATTGATTTAAATTGTATGTTAAATCTTCTCCTTATAGCTAATAGATAGGAACAGCTTATGTGGGTAAATATGTCAACCACTGAACTATCTGTATCTTTACCTCATGTTCTTTATCACTGCTGATACACCAGCCACTTCAGGTTCAATGTATACACATTGCTGAATATTCACTTATGCAAGGTAATATGATGTAAGAATGCTAAGATGCTTAGGCCATCTGTACGAAAATACTGTAGTATTTTCATATGAGTGTTGAATAAATAATGAAAGCATAAGAATGGACCCATGTGTAGAAAAAGTTACATTGCATTCACAAGCTCACAGTCTGGAAAAGAAAGATAAGATTGTTTCCAGCTTTCCGGAAAATGAACTACCTACAACTGATGTAAATGTGCCTCCCTCAGTAAGTGGTCTGTATCATTTATTGGATCCCATTGTTTTAAAAAACCAAGCATTTAAAGCTTATGTTGCTACATAACACATCTAAGTAGTTTTGAGTTCAAGTCACTTCACATTTCTGTAACACCTGAGAGGTTGACCATCTTCCTCCTTTATTTCCTATAAAGCAAATGTAAGTATTTTAACTTGCTTTGCTGATACTTACTCCAGATTTAGATCTTCCTGTTGCTATTCTTCAAATGAATCAAGAGGTGTGGTTTCTTTTGGTAAACCACATATGAAAATTCTTTTGATTTTTTATATGTATAATTTCAAATGAGTAATTTGTGAGCTATAAATTTTTCTTTTCATGTTGTTTGTTTGCCCATTAGCTCCACTACATCTTGCTGCATTTCCAGACCTTTATCTTTGACCCTTTCTGGCTCTTGACCCCAGCATTCTTGAGTCCTGACTTCAAGTGCTTGAGCAGCTTTCACCTGAACTTCAGCTTGTGGATAGCTAATTGGTAGATCTAACTAGATAGGGACCTTCCTATGACCTGTTTCTCTTGCTGCTTGTAAACTCGTATACTACAGGCAACCATGCCTTAAAGAGTTGATAACCTGAAGTCTCTTTCTTTTCATTTAACATTGGTGGTCTCTCCTGCCAAAACTCAGAGCATGATGTATCAGCAACTCTCCCTCCAGCCAAAGAAGACTTGATGCAGCTTGCTGTGAAGCCTGACAACTCCAGTCCATGTGTCAGCCTGAGGGAAGCAAATGAGAGCAATGAAACTTGTTTTCTACCACCAGAGTCTGTAGCCTCTGGCACCCACTAGTAGGAGGAGCAGTAGCACAGCTGGCCTGGCACAGGTCCCATGGTTTTACGCTTAATAGCAAATGTTTCTTGTGCAAACTTGTCCTAGCTTATTTTACAACTCATTTAGAAACTGCAGTGTTAAAACTACTTTAATTTTAGAACTCATTTTAATCCCTTTTTCAAGTGACTGAGCTGATGCAGCAGTCATTAAAGGGCAGTGTTTTGTTGCCTACAGAGGTCTGGATTTGAAGATATCTTGGCTTCATGTCCTTGAGCTTGCCAAAAGTATTAACTCTTATCATCCTAAACTAGTCTGTCTCTCTGGTACAATTTCATTCTGAATTGCAGAGAAGCCTATGTAGTTGTTCTTTACAACTATAAAAGAACTCATAAAATGAACATGAAATATGGATAGACAGGTCCAACTCTCAATTCAGCATCTACTTATTTGTGCATAGTATGCTATCTCTTAGGGCAAAACACTGCCAAAAGTGATGGCTGCCTTTGAGAACTTAATTTTTAACCCCCAGGGCCAGACACATACAGCAGGGCTTTCCATAACCAAGGGCTGCCAACCTCTGTGGCAACCCAGAGTGATCTTGGAACTCTAAAATGTCTCAGATCAGACCACTTTTGAAACCAGCATCCTTAGACTGTGATTCCTTCCTCTTTAAAGTGAGAATGAGATTCCTAACCATAGTTTGGTATCTCCTAATAATGAGCTTATTTTTTTTATAAAAGCACAAGGTAATTTTTAAACAGTGGTTCAGGTTCAAAAGCAGAACAGAGTGTGTGTTCTGCTACATCAGATGCGTGTAGGTGATGCAAGGGCAACAGTTGCTAACTTCATTTTTTATATTAGAAGAAAAAGGAAAGTAGGAGAGGATGTGTCATTTTGATGTAATTCTGGTCTAACGTCTGCCTGAAGAACACAGTGAAACCACAGCTGCTCATTCTTTAGCAAAGAAGCTTGCACCCAGCTTGTAGATATAAACAGTGATCTCTGTTTCTGTAGGAAGCATAAAGAAGCATTACTGCGTGATATCTGTGCAGTTCTATGCGCTCAGTCATTACCAGTCCACGTGGCTGTTCATACTGTAGAAATAATGTCCTTTCTGTTTTTAAAGGTGCATAAGATTTGCACAGTGCAATAGCAAAATTGTGCAGTGCTGGCATAAATAATCTGTTCTGACAACCCCTCGGGGAGTAACTCCTGTTGGCAAGATGTGTGTATTTAATCCCAGGATGGTCTGATGCCCTGGTAACTGCACCGTAACAATGGAAACAGGAGCTGGGCCTCAAGTACCTCATGGATTTGGTGGGCAGGCTCAGCTGGGTTGGTGAGGTAATGCAGCTCAACTTCAAAAGGGAAAGCAAAGAAGTTAAAAGTCGCTGCAGAGAGCCATCTGCTAGACAGCCAAAACTTTCTATGATGTATTAACAAAACATTTTGTAAGAGATGTGCTGAACTTCCTGTTGAATGAAACTTGTGTCATTTCTCTTTTCATTTCTTACTTTGCTCTACATGCCATTTGTAACAGTAACCTGTCATCACACATGCATACATCAGTAAGAAATCACACTTCCATGATGCTGACTCATAGCCATTTAGAAGGGAAGACGTATTAAGGGAGTGGGAATTAGCCACACTATCCGAAGGAGATTATCCTTTACATTTTGGAATTCAGATGTGAGCAGCTCTCCCTCTTCCCTGCTGCTTTGGGCAGCGTCCTTCAGGAGGCAGACAGACAGAAGTCTATTTCCACAGCCCTGTAGGACAGAATGAAAATGTTCAAACAAGTTCAGGTTTTGTATGTCTAGGTCAACACAGTTCATCTGGCAGCACCGTGGTAAAGTAACATCTAAAAATTGTTCTTGCTTTGGTAATAGTGTCTGTCAGTGCAATTTGCCACAGTGTCTGTCATTTGTGCTGATATCTGTATCTATTCTCTACAAAAAAGATGGTAATACAATAGAGTAACATTATGTAAACCTGCTGTGGTTTATAGTACAGAAAATTGAAAGAGACATTATTCATAGCTTGAAATACGTTGTACCAGTAGCTATAACAGTCTTGAGGACAGACTGGTAAGGAGATAATCAAAGAAGAAAGAACTTCGGCACCCAGCTGCAGGAAAAGCCAGTGGCATTTTCATAGATCATATATTCTCCCTCCTTATCAGGAACTCGTTCACTGTATATAGCAGGGGTAGCTAGCTCCTCACAGATAGCTTGTTACGCCCTTTACCTTACAGGTGGCAATCTGGAGAAGTTACATATTCCACTGTAGGATGCATTTCTTGGGTCACTGCAGCAGCTTATGGTGAGGGTTTTCTGTCACAGACACACATAATTATTTTTATGAAGAGGCAGTAGTTCTCAAGATCCTGAACCATATCAAGTTTTTTATTTGTCATTTTATCCATTAATCCTCTACTAACTGTGATTCAAGTCTCCTTGTTCTTGTTTTCATTTTTTGTTAAGTAAAGTGTCAGTGGAGGGCAAGCACTTAGTGGTACTGCTTGCTCATATAGCTGTACTAAACACAGATCAGACTTTGATTCTTCTTTTTCAGTGTTTGCCTCTTCCCTCCTGAATCCTGCCAGCCCATAGGATTAATAATGCTCCAGCAGTTACATAAACAAACCTACCTTTATCCACAAACTACAAAAGCTGTTAGATATTACTGTGCCAGCTATATCATATATAGGAAAACTAGATGTGATGTACACAATTACTTGACTAGATCCAATGCCTTCTAATAAGGTGACTTGAAGGCATTGATTGAAGTACCGTAGCAGATGTTCCCAAATTGTGTTCTTGCATTCCCCTCAAGTATGTATAATTTGCAGACAGGTATGTGACCTGTTGTCACCAGTGCTGATGCCACTGGTGTCCCTGCCAGTACCTGACTTTAAAAGTTTATGAAAGCCAAATTTAGAAACTTGTCTCCCCTCAAAGAGTGGCAGTAAATATAGATAAGCAGGACATCTGAGTGCATCCAGCTCTAGCTGCCCTTAGTTGATAGCCAAATACAAATCTGCAAGTAGGCAGGATCTTGTAGTCCTGGACTGCCACCTGCCGAATGAGCTCCTTGTTCTCCTGGCATTTCTCTGCACTAGGTCCACACACATCAGCTGCTGTACATGTTTCTTAACTGTATTTAGGTTGCAAGGAATCTGAGTGTGTACCTGGTTCTGACACATGGCTGTTCCTGAGGATGAGAACTTCTGAACATCCTGTATAAGCCTTTGGTTACTGCAGCTCAGCTCTACAGTTGGAATTATGTTAGGCAATACACAAGAATATTTTAGGACACTAAATGGTGCACCAAAACACTGCAGCCTTATGGTGCAAAGTGCTGCAGGCACGTGATTTGAATGTGCTAAAAAAGTGTTCCAGTTTTTATTGGTTTTGAGTATATTCTATCCATACCACGCCAGTTTTATGCCTGACTAGGTATTGCCAGTTCCCCCCAGACAATATAAAGCCATATAAATAACGATCTCTGTACTCACCAGAAGTGCCATCATGTGCTCCTGCCCCATTCATTTGGACTGGTAGATGATCCAGTGCTACACAAATCAAATCTTACTAATCTTGTCAGCATGTCCTTACTAAAGCTGAAATTTCATAATTGTCTGAGCTTCACCGCCATCCGACATATATACAAGCACAAAGAAATCTCAATATTTACCAGCACAGCTGTTTTCTACCTCCTTCCCCATCTGCAGCCCCCCAGGACACCATTCTAATAGCATCTTGTGTAAACAGCAGTTGGCAAAAATCTTGAAGTCCCTTCTATGGCAGATATGACATCACTGGGACACACATATCTCGAGTTTCTTAAAAAAATTATTTCCTCCGGAACGTCCACTGGGGAAACTGAACAAGCTGAGGGTGTTCCTGGAGTGCCTTATTCATCTCTGTCTGAAGACAGCATCAGTCTTTGTGTTGGCTGCAGGGAACGCAAGTGTGGAGTTACAGGCTGAGCCTGGCTCTACCCCTGGTGGTTCCAGGGAGACGCCCAGTGGTCCCTGTTGCTCTTTGTGGACTTGCTAATGGGATTTGCCGAATGCAAGACCTGTGCAGTTGTTCCTGACTCCACACTTTACCAGCTAAAAGAAAATGATCACATGGGGATGGGCTGAGGCCAGGCAGCGGCACTGTCTCTCAGGTGAAGACTGGACTGGAAGCAGCTCCCCCAGGACAGGGCTGGGTCCCAGCTGTAGCCTCCCTGTGGCACTGCCTGAGGACTTCTGCCTTGGCTGCACTGACTCTGCATTGTCCCTAAGCCCTGGCAGCCAGACCTCCTGCTGTGGGGGTCTCTCAGGACCTTTATAACATGGGCACAGGTTTTACAGCTGCTCTGCACAAACATGGTGCATGGTGCTTTCTAGTATTTTCTTTCAATCTGTATCAAAATCTAAAGTTACAAATACTGTTGGAAATGAAAATGCCACCTAACCAGCAGTCTGGTCCTTATCACAGCTGCTGAATCTCAGTACCAAAAAGTCAAGTTTCAAATTAATTAACTCTTGGATGCCTTTTCAACTTCAGATAAACCACAGCTTTCAGTACTTAGCAGCTTTTAGAAAATATCTGCAATTAAATATGATACTTTGGATCCATTTCAGAATACCTGACTTGCTGTGGTACACTTCCAAAGATAATTTCATTAGGGTTTTTCTTTCTGTGACACTACTTGGAACAAAATCCTACAATTTCCTTCTCATAAGTGTCTCCCACTGAAATCAAGGGCGCAACCTCAAAGGTACAGTCTGCCAAAGGTAGCTCTTTTTCTTCCACAGACTAGATTAACTGCTTTGCAGGCCAAATCTAGACATAGGGCCATTGGCTGATCATATCTGCTAAGAGATCTAAAAAGGAGTATGCATTATAACCTTTTATGTTCTAGCCAGTGGCTTGAACCTACCCATGAGAGCAGTGGTTTGATGTCATTCATTGGGCTACTTCATTCTGTAGTCATGAATTCTGGCGAAGCTTTTTCTCAAGTAGATAGACTGTCCCAGATAAAATTTAAATAAACTTCATTGTTTTTTAATCTGGAATGGCAGCAAAAGGTTTTGTGATTGAAATATATACCTCCCCCACCTGCAGATGTGCTAGGTCTCACCATGAGTAGTTGACATGAGCTGTCAAAATCCATCCCTTAATTACAATATTGGGTGAAGAGATAAAGTTGTAACTATCATGTCCTGAAAGTCCTGCTAATGTAAGGAAGAACATTCCTGATGACCTCAAGAGAAGGAAGAACATCCTGTTCTGAAGAGAAGGATGGTGAAAGCATTAACCTAAAGAGCAATGTCATAGTGAATTAAAATCAACAGTGGCAGTTCTTAATTGTTTTTAAAGGTTAGTTCAGGGAGGTGTTCCACCACTTCTACTTGCATAGCAAAGTTAAAATGCTCTCAGCAGAACAAAGCAGTTCTTCATCCCCACCAGGATGTAAAGTTTCAGGAAAGAAGCCATGTGAGTAGTACATAGATTTTTAAATATATATTTTAAAATAGAAGTATGTAGAAAACCTCTCATTCTTCTGGCTTACTTATGCTGGAAGTTTCCATTTGAATTTGGATTTGCACATACAAAAAAAGAAAAGTTAACATTTTCAAAATATTCCAGTGGTCATAATTTTTTTTTATGGGTAAATACCTCCTTGACACTGCACAGTGTCCAGTGTAGCAGCATAGTAAATATGGGCCCTTTGTGGCTAATTAACATCCATTTGCAGCAGAAAACTTATATTTGGAAGAAAGGGTCCAGGGCAAAACATTGTCTGCAGTGGGGCATTAACTTCCCACAGAATATTTTGTGTGGTAAATACAATATAATGTGGAAATATTTGAAAATTTTAATGTTCCATAGGCAATCACCTGATGAAATAAACCCACCTAAATTTTCCAGCTGAAAGATAGGAGAGTCTCAGTCTGCTCTGGTCTTATCAGAAATTAGACTTTATAAAAATAATACCAGAAAGAAGTTTGAAAATCTTGACTTGTTAATTGAAGAATTAACTTGACATGTTAATTGAACGCTAGCAACAGGATCCAAGAAGTTAATCCAGTTTGATTGCATTGTGACAGCTAATACGTTGTTCTCTACTTTATAAAATGGGTATTTTTTTGTTTTCTCTCCATTTTGGGTCTCTCCTTTAAGTGTGGGCCATGCTGGCAGCCTCTGTGAAGTTTGTTGCCTTTTCAAACTTAAAAAAATTATTTGAGATTTAATGTTTCATTTTTTTTCTGCTCCCACCCAGACATAGTCATCCTCAAATAAACAATTTGTTGTTAAAGATCTTCTGTTGGTTTCTGTCATAGCACGCTGCATCTGTCCTGGTTTTAAATTTTAAATGTAACTCTAATGCAGCAGCTCTTCCAGATTATTTTCCTCCTAATTTACGTCTGCATTTGCTCCATCCACCTCTGATGCTCCTTGAACACTGATAGCATGGTATTAAGACAGCTTAAAGGAGCCATATTTCTCACAATTCTACTGTCTATAAAATATTTATTTCTCAACAAATGACACTTCTCTAATCCATTTTTTACATTCATTGAGATCCATGGCTCATCTCTCAGACTTAGTTCTCATTGTGTTTTGAACTGGGTTATTTAAGGAACAGCAATTAAATCCCTAAAAGCCTTTATTGGCATAGTAGCGTTTCTGCTATACTCAGAAGTTTTATTTTCTTCCTGGGCACTTTGGGTAATTTCAATAGCAGAAAGACTTGTTGGAAGAAGGATGTATGGCAGGGAACAAGACCAGGGACCACACATCACACAGACAGCAGGAGGACACAGACAACTACTGAGGAACCAAAGTAAAGGTTACATATTAACAGGAGCTTTTATCAACAGTTTCTAACATTGAGGCTCTCACTATTAATTTAAAGCTAAATCTAACAGTTTCCAGAAAAGAGTGGCAGAAGCACCACACTTTCCTGTGTTCCTGGGAAGTAAAGCAACTTAGGGTTTCAGAATTCTTCCTACCTCCTCACCAGGGCAAGTCAAATCTTTGATCTCTGAGTGGGAACAATGCAGATTTTATGACATGACAGTTTCTCTGAAGACTTGAGTGCTGACTTTCTTTTCAGTATTGGCCTGAATCCATTAAACCATACATGAATGCACAATACTAGAAATGTTCCACTGCAGTCTATTCATTAAAACTGCAGTCTGTTCTGTCACTTGATCAGCAGAAAGACTGAAGTAAAAAGTTTCTTCTGCTGTGTTTTGGTCAATAAATCTACTGGTCCAGATTCATTCCTGGTACAATTCCAATTCGGCAATGTGGATAGATGTTGTATTTATTTTTCTCCCTCCCTAAATTAAATTATCTAACCAAAAAGATGACAAATCTTCAAAAGTACTTTGCATAAGCAAGGCTGGAAGTATCATTGAACAAAGACAAATGGAGGAATTTTAATTTAAAATTTACTGCAGGTTTGCTGACAACTGGTTGTTAAGCCAATCTATTCCACGTTAAGTTTAGACAATAATCATAAATCAAAGTGAAAGACAAGATCAGTTAAATAAAGCTACTTAGAAACATTTATTTTCTCAGATATACCTTTCAGGGCTTCTAGGCAATGCACAGACTGTTGACAACTGTGTGATGACTTGGGCAGCTGAAGAAGTGGCAATGGTGAGAACTGCCAGAGTGAAGCACTTCTCCATTCTTCTGTTTTATTACTGCGTTGCCTCTGGCTTCAAGACCCAGTCAGAGCCAGCTGGAGTGGGCAGGCAAATTTCCCGATGTTAACACATGCCTTTGGCATTTTCTTTCACCAAAGTCCAGGATATCATCTGCAGTCTTCTAAGGGCCAATGTGCAGTTTGGAGATGAAAAACGAAACTTACAGAGCATCCAGCGTACTGCTTAATAACTTAGGACCTTGTGCTTTTTTATTTGAAAGTATACTTTGGTTATTTTTGTTTTTCAAGAAGAGATGTGAAAACCACAGTATAGTGTCTGCTGATGGGACTCGGCACGGTGGGACTATCACCACTAGGTGGCACGAATCTGATGCAGCAGAAAACATGTCTCAAAAAATGCTGGAGCACTTAATGGTTTGCTGAATAGCTGCCATCCAGTAAGTGAAAAGACTACCACCACCACCACACTAGCCATCAGCACAGGACTCGTTTGAAGAGTCCACTTCATTCTGGTTTGCCCAACAGTCTTCTAGATAACAGGGAAGGGAGGATGCGTTTGGAACAGAACTTCTGTTTTGCCTCCTTCCCCAAAGGCAAAATGAAAATCCATTGCTAATAATATGTTTTTTCTGTATTTCTGCAGCCAGGTATTTAAATCACACATTTTTTTCCCGACTTGGAGCTGCAATGATGTGGACAGCTAGGACTGTGTCAAAAAATTGAGACCAGCTGGCTGCCATGGTGATCGCATTCCCTTTGGCTGTGGCTGCACAGCTCACTCAGTGCAACCCTGTGTTTAGGCCTCAAGGCTGTAAACTGAAGTATCCCAGCAGCACTTTGCCTCCAAGTCAGCGCTGACCCTGCACTGCAGGTCTGGGGAGAGCTCCTCTCACGGTGTGTCCTCTGAGTGGACTGTCAACCTGGAAGACTCCAAATGATGGCCCTCCAAGTAGATATTAGAGATCCCAAGATAATTCCCAAATTTCTTTTGGGATATGCACTCTAGTATACCACTGATTTCTTATTCAGATTTGCTAGTATCTAATCCATTCCTTTAAGCAGAATTTCTAGACAAATATGGTATTTGATCTCTCCTAAAATACAGGAAGTCTGGCCTTGCTATTTATGACAAAGGAGACTGAGAGCCACAGAAATACATTTTGGTATGGCTTACAACTCTTAAGCTTTTGTAACAATTTATTTCTACAGCATCACAGATGTGGAAAGCACTTTAAATACATAGAATATGTGCTTTAAATGTTGTATCATATATGCAGAAGGCACTCAAAATAAAGAAAATGGAAGGTCTTTGTACTAAAGCACCTATGCTTTAAATGAGATTAAGTGCAAGATAAGATGACAATAAACAAAGGGCTGGATGAAAAACTGGCAGTGGTGAACAGTCGGACTTAATAATATGACCATATCTTATTTCCTCCTCAGATTTTTTAATACAGTAAATTTATTGTAATAGGATTTCTGGACAGCATCCACTCTGAAAGCCTGTGCAGAACTTAGCAATAGAAGATTGTTTGAAAAAAAAATTGAGGCATGTCAAAAGATTTTAAGGGAGTCTGAGGCTGCAGGAAGAAAAAGATCAGAGACTATTTCTTTAAAAATATTTTTAACAATTCCCATTTCTTACACAGATGGCATGCTTTAATATATTACTTTGATATAAGTTTCTGAGTCATTTGTGTCAAATGTGAATTTGGTTTGGTTTCCTGGAAGTGTGATGCTACACCCAGACACTACAGTGACGAATGTTATACACATAAAGCCAGTCAGAAACTATATGCTGGGGTGAGAAAAAGTTTCCTTATAGGAAACTTGGTTTTTGGCAGAAAACAAAGTAAGTTCTCAATTTTGGCCAGTGAGATAAGAACAGGGGGAATACCTTTTCATATATAACGTAGAGGAAAGCAAATTATTTCTGAGAAAAATTTCATTTTGCTAAAACCTGAGTTTTCATCAGCACAAGTTTCAGTCATCAATTCTCAAACATGTTTAAGGCATTTCGTGTATTCTCACACTAGAAGGACACTGCCTGAGAAGGACTACAGTTTCTTTACACTTCCAAATTCTATGCAATTTAGTTACAGATTTAATGTGGACATTTAAAAACACATGATAATAACCACAGAAGCCCTGAAGCTTGCACAGGGGCAGGATTTTGCTCAAGGGTCTTTGCTTGGAGCAAGCTTTCAGCTCAGACAGTGGTGTTTCACCATCCTATTTCCCTGCCTGTGGAGCCAGAGCTTGGCATAGGCAGTGCTCACCCCTTGTGAGGCACCAGACTCCCAGGGCCCCACAGTAGCGGGGCACAACAGAGGGAGGGAACAGCCCAGGGAGCAAACCTTTAAACAGTACCTGCAAAGGCAGACAGTGAATTGCTAGGACTTAGTATTTACCAAAGAAATTAATTAAAAAAAAAAAAAAAAAAAAAGAGCCTAGCAGCTTGCATCAGGGATGCATAATTAAAATTCTGCAAATTCAAAATATCCAGAATTCACACTCTTCCTTTAAGAGAGGCGGAAATTTGGGCTGTTTCACAGACAATTGGTATGTGCTATTTTACAGGTCAAAAGAAAGTCAGAGAGGGGCACTCGTTGCAAAGTGCAGCCCAGGACTTCCTCATAAAAATCTGCTTTGCCCCTTTCCAGCACCATCCTTCACATGCCCCCACCCAGAGTGCAAAAAGATACAGCATTTCTTTTATGCACAGCTTTCCTGAGCAAAATAATCTGTTTCTTAGTGTTGGTCCCATTACATTTAGATCTGTGTTACAAAGGAACTCATTTTGACCAAATCTTCCAGGGACAATCTCTGGACTTACTAGATCTTTTTCTCTAACATCTGTTCCAGCTAAAAATCTGTCTAGAGATCAGCAACTGGAAATCTGTAGTCCTAGAAGACGCAATTGGATTATTACTATTTTATATAGTATATATATTATATATATATCTATATTATTTATATTATCCGGTGTTTTCTTATGTCAAAGTATTGCATGATAGTGCTGAGGTGCTACACCAAACATCTGCACTTGTTTCCATTAACTGCGAGTAAGCTGGATCAATATTCAGACGTGGTCATTTGTTCTCTGTGATACTACCAAGCATCTAAAAACCGTCTCTAAAACCTGGGTGGTTAATGTGAACCAGGCATTTTTAAACAGATCAGCTGGCCCACCCATGATTATAAGCCTGAACATAAGGGAACATGTTTTACAAGGTCAATTCCAATTAAAGCTCCTCTCCCAACCCAAATATCTTTAATCTCCAAAGACTACTTGTATGCATCGTTTCACTTATGCAAGCCTGTTTTGTGATTACTTCCAATTACTTCCCTGCCCCCCTAGCTTTCTCACTCTCATCTGTCATGGTTGTGAATACACACATAGGGATGTAACTGGCCGTAGCGTACCACAGCTGCTTTCCTCAGGTGCTCCTTTGTAGGGCAGACTTCAGGATGTGATTTAATACTTGAGAACAAGGTGGCACATGAGGGAAGGAACTGCTCAGATGATGATGATGTTTAGTAGATCATATTCCTGCTATTTTAGTTACTAGTTTTACTTTTTTACTCTACGGTTTATTCACAAGCATAAAGTTGCAGAGTTGCTAAAGAGAGCACAGGAGAGGGTTTTTTGATAGCAAAAATAGAATGAGATTCTAGTCTTAAAGATGGATTGGTGTCAAAACCCCTGATCTATACTGGAGGAGGGCTCAAATGTCAAGGGCAGATCTTGATCTTATTTCTCTGCATGGAAATCTGAAGTAGCTCCACACTTTTTCAAATGTTTTGCTGGAAACCTCACTGAGTGCACAGTTTGAATCCAAGTGCTCAATCCAGGACCAAGAATGGAAATCAGTTCCAGCCCATTTTAATTAAAAAATATGTTTTAAAAATGTTAATACTGCAGAGGTCAATGAGGACACAGACCACTGTAGTATTTGAACAGAGAAGAAAGGCATCTTTCTCCAAACTCTACCAAATTATACTGATTTCTTTCTTATTTTTCAACAGGCATAAGAGACAATGGGCTTTGGCAACTGTTCTATGCCAGGAAAGGGGAGTGATTCCATCTGATTCAATATTTGCTTCCCTGCATTGCCTCAGCCCCACAGTACAGAGGGAGGTGGGAAACGGCCAGTCTCCTGAGCTGGTTGCCATCTCCCTGGGGAGCTCCCGTCCAGCACCAAGCTGCCATGTACCCCTTGGCACATTGGAAGAGGAAAGGCAGGGAGGGAGGTGGCCAAGCCAGTGGTGCTCCGTCCATCTGTTGTGCAGTCCAGTGGGACACCCACTCCTCAGGAGAGCAGAGCAGCCTTCAGGCTGTAACTGGCTTTTCCAAGACATCTCTGCTCAGCTCGGGTGTGCCCAAAGATCAGACCCAGTGGAGTTACACCAGTATGCAAGAGAGCAAATTATGGTCCTGGATCTTGAGTTTCATTGTTTTGTGTTGATGATGCAATATGACTAGTTTGTTAGGAATAATAGTGCTGCACTCAAATATGCCCCTCTCAGAAATAGCTTCTTTGCAGGATTATTAAGGGTGATTGTTTTAGAAAAACAGATGCATTTGCCTTAGTTCCTGAGAGCAAAATCACTTTAAGGTAACAGATACTCCTTTCAAACTATACCATCTTGCTGATGCATCACACTGCATTTGAATGGTGCTTTTGGATATGCAGTTTCACCACTCCCTCAAAAAAACCCAAGCATCTAAAAACATACTTTTTAACAGATATGGTCTCCTTTTAAACAGATATTCCCTCCAGTAATGAGGCCTGGAGTTTGCTGGTGTGGGAATGTCACTGCACAGCATGCTGGTAGTGCAAATACCTTGAATTAAAGGTCTGAATTAAAGAAAGCAAATATTTATCTGAAAAGAGATCCCTAGCATGCACAGTACGTTTCTAATCAGTGTCCATAAATATAACTGATGGTAAAGTAATCTTGCCTTTGAACTGATTGCTCTGATCAGATTTGGTTTTAATTGAGTTCAGATGTAAATAGTTTTTAAAAAGGATGCAGTACTATAGAAGTAATTGGGATTTGTGTGCTTTCAGTTGGGATTGGGGGTGAATTTTGAAATTCTTTTTCTACTTCTCTCTCATGATCGTGTCGCATATGTGAATTTCTAGCATATTTTTCTTACTTTGGCATAGGAAGATGAGAATATCTATATTAGTCCACCTCACCCAAAACACAAGAGGCCAGAAAAGCTTAACACATGAGTGTCCTCCTATAGGTTCAGTCTACATGATTTCTGCAGATATAGCAAATCTTGCCCTAAGTGGGTTTCCCAGGAAAAGTGGTGATTGGATGAACACAAGTAAGAATGTCATAAAATGGTAAATGTTCTGGTGCAACATCCACTTGAACATGGAAACATTTTTGGGAATGCCTTAGAAATTTTCCATTGCTCTTATAACAGTTAATCTGAAAACTCTGCCTCACTGCTTCCCATCATTTTTCAATTTGAAAATTTTGTAAGGTCATATTAGAAAACAAGAGGTACTAGAAAAGACACCCTATTATTTTTTTATATTTATTATATATGCCTAAACAACAAATTTAGGTTTTGAGGAGAAAAAGAACAAGCATACACATTTGAATGAAGCAATATAGCATATGTTTATCATCAAACTTTACTGCATTAAGCATATATTTTCTACTTCTTACAAGCAGGTCTGATCTTCACAGAACTTCCTACAATGAGTGGGTTAGCAGGCAAACTGTACCTGAAATGTTACTCCCAATAAGCACACTTGATTGGAGGATATGTCTGTGCTTACTTTCTGCAGGAGCTGCCCATGTCCTGAGGAGTCAGATGTTATACTTGTTATGACTAAGGTAGACCTTTGGAGCAGGTGTTTGTATTGATCTGATTTCGAGGACACACATCACCGTGGTGTCCAAGTCACCTTAGGCAGCATATTTCAGGACTATGTATAAAGCATATTGATTTTTGGAAGCCTGTTTCTAAATGAAGAAAATGCAACATTTGCATCTTTCTTCTTTCTGAACTTGCACCTGGTATTTCCAATTCATTCCCTGCAGACGAGCTATAAAGTACTTTCTTACATCATTCCCTCTGCACATTTCTAATACTTAATCCCACTGAAGTGAACAGAACCGTCTTCATGTGGACAAGATCAAACCTTGAAGATGTAGATTAAGACCAAAGTGAAGGAGAGAGGCATACACCACTTCTGCTTCATGCTTTCATACTGAAAGACCCTTTCCCCAGTGTATTGTATGTAGTGTAATTGTATATATAGTGCTTTGTCCAGATAAAAATACTTTGGAAGAAGCCATGCTGTTGCAAAGAATCAGACAGCAAACACCTGTCTTTCACCCATTACTCGTACAAGCTCATTCCTACTTGATTCTCTGATGAGGAAGTGGGGTATCATCACAGAAATAGAGAACAGAGTGAAACAAAATAATGGTCCTGTGACAAGAAAGGAAACACCTCACAGTCCAGTCACTTAGATCTCAAGGCAGAAACAAAGGTTTATGCTATTATTGGTACCCTTGTCATTTTGGACACCAATATTCAAGAAGGCCTACCTGAAAATTATTTTCTTCACACATTTTTACAAGTGCAACTTGCAAACATGACCACAGTATAAGCTTAGGTTTAAATTAGCAGTAACTGTTGTGGAGTGGGGACTGTTGTTACGTGGTGGTGCTCAATGACACTTGTGAATTAAGACGGCCACTGCAAGGAGCAGACATTGCACATGGCCTTGAGTAGCACACTGTGCTCTGCTTCTTTGAGCAACATAGGAATGGCCAGACTAAATCAAGTCCAAAGAGGGGGCCCAGCTCACCACACAGAGGCACACAGTATAGTTAAACTTACGTCTCAAATTTTTATCCAGTGTTGAGAACTTTAGACAAGCTGCTCATGTAAGCTACACTGATAGATACAGAGTACTTGCATTAAAATCTTTGCCTCGTTGACAAATAATAGGCTATTTAAAAAGTTTTGCATTTCTAGCACTGGAGTTAGATGATATATGACTAAGATGGGTGATTATGGAGAGAGAGAGTCTTTATATTAATTGTTTGGTTATGTTCTCTGTTAATGTAGGAACCCATCCACCATGCTTTAGCTAGACATATGGAAGGTTTTAGAAGTGCCTTTGGCATTGGGAGCTAATATGAAATATATTGCAACATAAAGATCTTTCAGAAAATCTAAGCCTGTTTATCACAGTGACATTAGGAAGTCGGGATTATTTTTGTGAGCAAAAGGTGCAGAATTTGGCCCAGCTTTTGATATATTGCCTGAATGGATCTATGCTATTGCTGCTGCACTTATTTCTGTTTGTAACTAAATGTAAGTTGCTTTCTATGGGAATTTGAATTGTACTCTGTGTATTATTTACATGCGTTGAAAGAAGCATTGATGTACGATAGGAGCCAGTATAAGACTAGCAGGGGAAGGCTATTAAGACATATATATGCTGAACTCATTAGCTAAATTTATCTTGTACTATTTTTAGTAGAAGTCCAGATGACTGTGTATCCCCATTACATCTCCCTGGGCTTGTAAATGGTCTATTTGTTAAAAAAAAAAAAAAAAAAAAAAAAGCTTAAATTAACAAATTGTCTTTCTTTCAAAAACAAGTTTCATCCACAATCTAACACAACACTGAGGGGCCAAGGTGGCTGCAGTAGCAAGACTCACATCAAATCCTACCTTCAGGCTGCATATCCTGCCTTCCCAGCTGAGTGCCCTTAATTAAGGCACAGTTACTCTGCATATAAGGAAACCCCTGCAGCAGAGGAGGCAGCGCGATAAAATAAGTTGAAATCTCGTGTCTTGCTGGTCTCCAGCAGAGGATGTGTGGAGTCAAGCATCCTCAGGCAGCAGAAGACATCCAGCCTGGATTCATCACATCTTAGGAATGTTTCTCTTCAGGAGAAAGAAAGGAAGAAGAGATCAGACAGCAAGAAATCCTGAGCAGGGATGTATGCACTTAGAAGGACAGACTCCTTAGTCCCAGTAGCTTTCATAGCTCTGCTGGCCAAGTACCTTGTTGTGTCCCTTATCTCCATGAAGTGCCATGGCTCGGAGCTGTGACTCCAGTAGATGACAGCTGATAATTCACGAAGCATTTTATCTTGGCCTGTAGCAGGGATTTTTCTGTACTGCAGTGAAAATCCAAACTAATTTCTAATGAGAACACCATTAATATTTACCCAGACCTCCCAGCTGAACAAAGTCCTCTGCACCAGTGCTTGCTCCAGCCTGGCATCATACTTCCACACTCATCTTCCCCACCATTCGTGTGTGAAGTGCCCTGAGGGTGCCAGCAAGCCATCACTTCTTCCAGTACCCTTCCCTCTTCTCAAATGGTGTTTGCTACATGACATTCAAAAGTGAAACAGGCAACAAGAGCAGCTGACTGATGAAGCTCTATCCCACTGGCTCCTGACATCTTTTCTCTTGGAAAACAATGAGATACTGACTGTGGCTGGGGAAACTCGGACCTGCTGGGTGAGTTATACAGCAATTATATCCATTTCAGGATGATTCAGGCACCCCTCATTACTCCTGGTGTACCATTGATTTTACTGCAATTAAATCCTGGAGGTTTCAGACTTCGCTGAAATGTCAAATATCAATTAAAACAAAATCTCAGACATTCATAAAATGGATGCTTCCTGGAGATGCTTTAGCAACACTTCTGCCCTCCCCCACCTTTTTATCACCAGCTCAAATAAACTTCAAACAGAAATTTTCCTCTAATATTATAAAAATGTCAGCCAAAATGGCTGAAAATCACTAATACTTCAACCTTACTGGCTAAATTTATACACATTAGCCAAGGAGAGACAGGTACATTGTGCCAACGTAGGTCAAGGACGACATGGAAATGAGAAAAATGTTATCATATGGGAACCATTGCTAGGTAAAATTAAAATACATGAGAGATGCTTCTCAGGAGTCAGACAAGTTCTGACACGGAGAAAAAAATAAAGTAGCACAGCTGATGCATTTCTGTTCCTCCTTACTAGGGCTGGTGTTTTGTGGACTCCTCCATTCGAGCTCCGTGGACCAGCTGTGCTGACTGAGACTTGTCTATGAAATTAAGATGGGCTAATTACACCAATATGACTATCATGCTCACACAGGAGAATTCGTGTTTGTGTCCAGTGCACAGGTGCGACAAATCCATCTTGCCCACATCCTAGGAAAGGCTTGTCTCCTTTTTTCATAAAGAACGTGTTAAACTTCACTTATTACAGTTTAAGAGATCTAGAAGGTGAACATTTAGAGTATGGTGCTTATTTTGTTATACACTGTTTGAAAACCAATTGTTTACTAGCTCTGTTTTGTTTTCTCATTTAATTAGGGACTTAGTTCTATGTTCCAGTGTCAACAGAGCCAGCAAATATTTAAATAAGATTGAGATGCTTATTTCCTCATTGCTTTGCTGTTGGTGAAGGAGACACTTTGGTCTCTATCTTTTCATTCAATATTTTATTACAAAGAAACAAAGTGAAGTGATTTCTGTCATCCACGTGTGTTGAAAAGAGGGACAGTAGAAAGCAAAGCAACACTACTTAGGAGGCTTAAACCCCTTGTCTCTGCATTATACGGGAGCACAGCTGGATTATAGCAAATTGATGCCCTAGGCAAAATACAGAGTTCCCCAAGGCTTTCTCTGCTCCCCCAAGAACACATGGTGTCTCCGCTGCTACATGATGCTGCATTGACAGGGGAGTTTTCATCTCTGGCAGGCAGAGACTTACCTACCAGCCACTCCTGGCACCGTACTAGAAGCTAGGGGACCATCCAACAGCATTTTCATGGGCCAAGATAGGGCAACCTCAGATGCCACACTCCTTCAGCAACCCTTTCCAGCTGTGGTGCAGTCACTCATGCCTTTTAGGATTTGCACTCTAATTTGCCTTGGACTAATCTCCAGGTGCCAGTGAGCTCAGGCATCATTGCATCCATTACACACTCATTACCCTTCAAAGATTTTCTATCTGACCATGAGGTCTAGAAATATGTATGAGTTTCTGTTCAGATGCAATCATGCAGCTCTCAGACAGAGCTTAGACCTAATAGAGCCACCACATCAAGCATGTGGGAGTTGGGAGCATTTGCTGTGGATCCATTTCACAGAGGGTGAGATGTACCCCAGCTATGAACAGAAAGTACAGACAGCAGCACTGGCAGACCCTTCTTTGCAAGGCTGGGCTTTCTTCCTTGATTCCAGCATCCCCTGGCACGCTGAAAGATTGGGAATGGAAGACTGCTTCAGATGTAAGGCATCCATTTGTATTTAATAGCTAGCATTGATTTTCAATTTCATATCTGCTGAACAGTAGCCACTGGGCACATTAAAATTCATCATCATATTCACTGCACCTTCCAATTCAGATTCTACCATCACCTTTAATGAATCAATTCATGTCAGCACACAGTGTATATGTTTTTAAACTATTCTCAGGGACTTTATGAAGTTAATTCAGCTGAACTCTGAACAGCCTGATTTTAGCTCATGGGGCTACAAGGAAGATGTAAATATAAAACACTCAAGCAGTTCAACATGTTCAACCTGTATTGAAAAACTTAGTATTAGGCTACTCTCTGTCCTTAAACCACACATTTAATGCATGATAATAGCATTTATCCCTCATCATGTAACTTTACTGCTCCTTAAAGCAACATGGAAAACATTGATCAGCTGTGTTATTCTTTGCCAGTATTTAGGCACAGCTCTCTGTGTGGGTCATCCTACACCCACACCAAGAGCACGCGCCAGCACAGTCTGCTCAAGGTCTGGGTATTTTGGAAGGAAGAAGGGATCCCATTTTTTTTGCTTCAACAAAGGGAAACAAGTATTTGATTTCATGGCTCTGTGGCTTGGCAGCCACCAGTAGGGTTTGTTCCTTTCTAAGAGGGTTGCAGATTTTGCTATCCTGTGGCCTTGCTGGTAGCACCAGTGGAAACACTGGAGATATCAGTGATGCAGAAAAGGGAGACCTGAGGCTTTTCCAACCTGCAAACAGAAACGTGGGATCTTCGGCCCAGGGATCAATACAGGCTGCTGCCCACTTTGTTTCGCATGACCTGCAACCACCCTACTTTTTTCACCATGTTACAGGACAGCACTGACGCGCACGTCAATGTGTGACCTCCACAAAGGCCTGTGCAGCCCATGTAAAGAAAAGGGACAAATCTTCAGTGCAAGGGATTGTGAAAGACTCTGACAACTGGCAGCAGCAAACTCACGTGGTTGCTTGGTACCACATGTAGATGGCGGTTTTGTTTGCAGAAGGGCAGCTCTACTTGTATCATGTTCTCCTTCAAGAAATTAATTCTCCCTAGACCTAATGTTAGCACAGCAGTGATTTTACTCATCAATTAAAAATTCAATAAAAATAAGATGTCATTACCATAATCCTTCAGACTGGGAAACGTGGAGTCAAGAGCTGTACCATACTGTCCTGTGACAAAAGCCCCAAAGACTGCCAGCTGTAGTGTTAATTGATTGGTGTCATTTATAAGTAATCTAACAATCCTGAATAATTTATTTTGCAGTGGCATATGCTGAAAATATACAGCTGCACTGATATCTGCACAGCTTCAGAAGAAATGGTGCTAAACAGGGTGTAAGGCAAAGATTAAGATTCAGTGATCTCCTTAGGAGCACTTTATCATATGCTCTGCTCTCCAGTGCTTTTGTTATGGCAGAAGTATATAGATCTGACAATAGGAATGTATAGACGTGGGTGGTCAAGACATACAGACTCAATAGTCTCTTTCACAACAAATTACCCATAATGAATTTTAAAAGCAAGGAAGGTGGATGCCAAGCAGGAAATACACAGCACTGAGGGCAGCCTTGCCGAACCACAATAAAAATTGACCGCCGTGTTTCCACAGCAAGGATGCTGATGATGGGAAAAAGTCTAACGATTTAATCTCTCTCCAGCCAAAATGGGATAGAAATTCTTGCCCTTGACTGAGCAGGTTTTCCAGGGGTCACCTAGTGGGGAGTGACTCTCATCAACCCACATTGTTTTTACAACTGCATGAATAGCCCCAGCTGATACGCTTTGAAATCAAGAGGAACCACCCCAGAGAGCCAGAAGGACTGAAGAAGCTGGCAGCCAAAGCCAAATCTCTTCCCTTATGGGTGCACAAATTAAAAGTTCATGTGAGCTCTTATTTGCTCAGGCAGAGTTGCCACTACAGTCAAATGCTGATGACCTGGGCCTGTTTCAAGTCCACACCACCCCTCACCCAGGGTGAATCCCATCCCCACAGACCAAGCCCCACTCCTTTTTGGTTCTCTGAAAGGCAGAAAGCTTTCCCCTAAATTCCATTTTGCTGGAATGATTAACTGCATTTCTGGGAGTTGCTTTGAAAAATTGTTTATGTGCATTGTAAGTGAAAAGTCTCATCCCACACAAGTTTGTAAAAGAACACGGAAATCAAGCCCTGATGAAAGGACGGGCTCCTTATGGCATCATTTCTGTGCTGACATATCAAATTTAAAAAGTAGAGAATTATATTCTTGAGACCTGATTCATGTGGCTAGCTTAATATTGCATTTGTACAAAATATTTGTATTTTAAGAAGTGTGGCAGGGTGGGGTATTTCTTTCTGAACATTAGTTTTTCAAGTGAAGTGATCATGCGGAAATCCTAACTTTCATTTCACAAAGTTTTTCGTTCTTCAATCTGCTTCTGGAATGGAGCCTAAAAATACAACCAAATATAGCTAAATGCCTCAGAAACTAGAATTGCGGGGGGACAAGCATGCAAACCTTTATTTTAAAACTCTTCTTTTTTCCCCTCCCTCCCATCTTTGACCTTGTTTTGGGCCCCGGAGGGTAACCCTACTAACCGTGAGTACAGTGAACTCTGCCTTCTCCATGGGACTTTTCCATCCACACTGCATTTCCAGAGCTATGCTCATTTGAGGGGAATGCGACTGCAGGCAGAAAATCCAGTCTTGCTCCAGAGAAGTCAACAGTGAGCTCTCCCTGACTTCAGTCAACACTGGATAGCATCCAAAGAGAGTGAGGGCAGGAGGGAATATACTTGTTATCATTATTCATGTTGGTTGTGTAAACAGTGCTCACTTGTAACTGAAAAATATGTGACTTTTTTTCTATCATTTTAAGAAAAAAAACATTTACCAAGAAAATAATCATTACCGCACACTGATTGTACATTTTTTCCATTGCTCTGCACGTCAGAGCATGCATCGGTACAAATACAACTGATCTGGTTAAGTGTTTAAATACACAGGGGAGTAAATTGTTTGGGATGAAAGAAATTCATTATCCACAGTTTGCAGGGCTGAAAATCTGGCTGTTTTAATGTTACTGCTGAGTAAAAAATTCAAAAGTGCATGCTGTGACAAGCTGAATACATCTTTATATTCTCCTCTAGTACAGTAAGCATATTAATTAGATTATTGTTCATTCTTTCAGTAATGCTGAACCCCAACACGGCTAGTGGGATAACTAAAGGTAATCAGCCAAAGAATAGCCAATTTTCCCTAGATTCTTTTCTCATTAATTTAATTCACAATGGGAAAAACTCCAGGTTTCCTCCTGGGACAGGGACAAGCAAAGCCTGAGTGGAAAAGACAGAACATCTCAAGAGGTCACAGATGAATCCAAGAGATAATGTATTTGCACAGGAGGCAGGAGAGTGTCTCAGGCTGTGGACTGCAGCAGCGTGTGTGCTCCCACTCCAGGCGAATCAAATTAGAACCTCTCCTCCTGCAAACAGAGGACTCCTGTATACAGCAAACACAGCCAGGCCTTACACAGACCTTTACTGTTTGGACAAGAGAGTCTTCAATAAAACTAAAGGACCTTCTCAACTAGGCTTTTACATCAGCTTTTTTCTATAGGACCTTTATTTTTGTCCATTCTATCCTCCAACCTGTGCATGATAAAGGAGAGAGATGTTTGTGTTTCACCCTACTGTGACAGAGTTTCATGATTCATAAAACTTACCCTGAAGTGTCTGGAGCAATTCCTCTTCATGTATACCATGGGTGTGGCATCTCAGGAAATTAAATGTTTCCCATGTGGGCTTTTGTATGAGGCTGCTGCTAGATCCCCCTTTGAGCCCTGAGGTCAAGACACTGAAGAGAAATCATTTCCAGTTCATTGAAAAGCTTTATAAGGTGGGATGGCCCACGGTTCAGCATAGAGCTCTTTTTTTATGAAGTTATTAGGTTTGCAAGTGTGAGTTACTTGGCCTCAAAAGAAATTAACTTCCAGATTTTTTTTAAAATAGCCTCGGTCTTTTATTTTAGAAAATACAGCTAGATTATATGGCTATAAAACTATAGCATTGCTGTGCACAGCTTGCACTAGAGATGACATATGAACTGTAGAATTCCTGTATAAGGTTTTTGACTGCCTTGGAAAAACTGTATCTCCATGAATAAGACCCCAACCTAAGAGCTCCCTCCAGCTTTCTGCCTTGCCCTCTGCCAAAATTTGCCATGTCTGCAGCAGATGAACAGATCCATACCTGCACTGTGGTGCTCAGAGCTGAGACAGCGGAAGGGACACTCACTCTATGATGACTGCAGCTGACAGTAACCCTGGTGCCCACAGTGGCTGTGGGGAGTGGGAGAAGCATCAGGGGGACTCAGCCAGGAGCAGGACCCCCACTGCATGGCAGGGCTGGCTGGGACACCGGCACAGTCACCACTCCCAGCTGCCAGCATTGGTTCTGCACTGGAGGGAACTGCTCACATGGCTGCAAGGGTCTGCGTGCACCTCACCTGCCCCAGTTTGCAGGCTGGCATGTAACATGAACCACAGATGACGATAAATTAGGAGCATCACATCCACAGCAGTACCCACAGCGCACTTTGCTGCCCTTTCCAGGATGCTGTCTACCTGGCTCCCCAGACTCACTCAGGAACAAACCCAAAACATTCCCAGGCAGCCCTCAACTACAATTTTCTGTTTAGGGAAACCCTGCAATTCGTAAATAGCTCAGTCGTGCTGCCAGAGCTCAGCATCTCCCTGAGTCAAGTCCTTCGCTGCACCATAGCACAGCTCATATGGGTTCATTATCCCTGCAGCTAAAGGCACCTTGGCAAAGATGCTGCAGGGACCTGAAGTCACTACGTATTCATGGCGTTTCCTTTTGCTGCTTCAGAGTCACTGCCTGGCCCAGGGCTGGGCTGCACATTCAGATGAGGGGGGGTCAGACGAAAGCTTCAGAAAAGAGTTTGGTGAAATAAACACTTGAAGAAAAGTACAAAGATCAGTGTTTACAGAGCCATAGTGCTGTCTACTCTGTTATATGGATCTGAATCATGGGTCATCTACCTCCACCACCTGTGACTCCTAGAACGCTTCCATCAACGCTGTCTCCACACAATCCTAAACATCCACTGGTCAGATTATGTGACCAATACGTCTGTTCTAGAACAAACAGCAATCGCAAGTATGGAGGCCATGTTGCTGAGAACACAGCTGCGTTGGGCAGGGCACATCTCAAGGATGAAGGACCACCGCCTCCCTAAGATCTTGCTTTATGGTGAACTTGCCACTGGCTGCTGCAAGAGAGGAGCCCCAAAGAGAAGATACAAGGACTCCCTGAAACAACATCTCAGCCTTGGCCACGTTGATCAACATAACTGGTCCACTCTGGCCTCAAATTGGGAGGTCTGGAGACACACCATCTATAACGCTGCTGATGCCTTTGAGAAAGCACGCAGGATCACTCTTGAGGAGAAAAGACAACGCAGAAAGAATCGTGCCTTGCAGAATACACCATCTAAGGAGTCTTTCTGCTGTGCCTTTTGCAACCGGACGTGCCTGTCTCGTACTGGCCTTTTTAGCCACCAACGTGCCTGTAACAAACGTGGGTAGAGCCCTCCCCAAATCTTCGTTCGCGAAGCCCAGCCATGCTTTGAGCCTCACACCTTTTTCGCTCCCTTTCTAATTCAAGGGGCTGTTTTACACTTGCACAGAAAATGATAAAACCAATGAAGTGAAAAGCCGTTAACTTGGATGTATCATGTCTCAGTTTTTGGGTGCTAAACAGAGATGCTGCCTCCCATCTCTCTCTCCTCTGTGTACTGAGAAGTGCAGCAACCTTTGTAATTTTGGTGCCCTAATGTGATATCACTGCCAGTTTTGTCTCCAGCCCCTTGCTCCAAAGGCTTTGGCATTTGCCAGTGCCAAAGGATCACCATCGTGTCTTCTCCCCCTGGTCTGTCCAGCTGGACAGAGGGGTGCATGATTTGTTCCTTCACAAAGAAAACAATAAATACTTGAAAATGCAGTGCCTGGTTGCTCTGTGACTGCCAGCACTGCCCCAAGATGATACCGTTTCCCACTGGAGAGCTGTGTGGCCCTGCTTCAGCCAGGAGCTGCAGCCCTGACCCTTATCAGGTATTGACTATCTAGGAGGACAATAGCACAAGGAATTTTGTTTGCTCAGGTAATGACATACTTTTATTATAGAGCAACCGTACCATATCAAACATGTTTAATAATTAAGCAATGAGATATGACAAGAGGCAAATTCCAGCACAATTTTTACATGCCTTGGATTGTACAATAAGGCCAAAGGCCAAGGAATTTTCAACAGAGGCTCAAACTATTTTGCATTTGAATCAACTATTCTGTCCAGTTTTCTGCAGTCTTTAGCATGATGGTGATATTCTGTCATAAATATTGTAAGCATTAAATTTCTCATGGTCTGAGACCTTTGGAGTCTATTCTCCAAGTGATATATGTGTATCACTGGCATGCAGAATAGCGGAATGCACCCCTTTGTCCATGATTAAGTCTGAAATTGATTTTCAGACCGCAGTTAACAGGTCTGAAAAATAGGTTTGCTGATGGAATTGCTGACAGATTAACTACATCGATGCAAGGGGTGTCACCTTAGTGTCATGGTTGCTAACTCTCAAATATTTCTCCTTATGCCTTAAAAAAGAGGAGAAAAACTTGAGATTCTGAGACAATGCTTGTTCTTATCTGCTGCAAGTTTGATATGAGTTCTGTTTGCTTCACACTTTATTATGAAATACAGTAATTTCCACAGAAATGCCACACTAATGCAGCATCAACTCTGAGACTTTAATCCTATAAAAGCCAGAGTGAAGATTCTCACAATAGATTTACAAGCTCCTTGTGGTATGTTTTGCAAGGACTTTCTTTACGCAGAGAACATAATACCGGGTAGTGTGACGTGCTGTACAGCAAATATTTATTTTTGAGATAAGCATGGAGGCTTGAAAGGTCTAATGAGCTAATTGAAATAAATAAGGCTGTGCTGGAATTCAGGGCCAGATGCATGTGGCGGTGATGGGGAAGCTGCCCAGCTGGTTTGCCATTCCTTCTCTCAAGACCAAACTGCTGGTGGGCAAGATACTATAGACCCCTCCCCACCTCTGCTCTGGGTAATCCATACCTGAAGGAATAATATGATCCATTCCCAGCACTAATAGGCTTACTAATATTTAAGAGAGTGTGTACTTGATCAAGACAATTAAAAGTAGGATCACGCTCTTTGTAATGGCCAGAATATGTTGTTTCAAGGAAAACGAGCAAACCTAAAAATTAAATCTTGAATATTCTGTAATGTAGTCATATATGTCTGTAATGTTCATTAGAGATACCAAAAATGTATTTGTGATTCCTGCTTTCAAAATTGTCCACTTCAGCAGGAACCTGAAGTTCAGGGTGTGCTGAAGACCAAGACCATTGGGGGCAACCTTATCTCAAGGCAGAGAGCCATCATGCACAGACTAACTGTGGCCGTGTGGTAGGGTAGGTGGAGACAGACCAAGCAGGTAAATGCTGGGTGGTCACCAAATGCTACCTCAGAGCTGCTTTTAAACATAGCATAGATGAAGATCTGATTACATTGCAGAGGGGCAAGGGTGAGGAAAGAAGGCATCAATTAAGATGTGATCATCTGACTGTGTGGTTAGGTATTTGCACATCTTCCTGTGTGCTCAGCCAGCTGTGTGTGTGTAACATCTGGAATTGGGAGGGGGAGTACAGCTGGGACACAATCCTTTCCTGATTCCTGCAAATAATCAGCTTTTGCCCTGAGGCACTACACTTTGCTAACCATCTTCTTCAAATCCAGTTTTAAACAGACTGCAAGATCATGCTGTAACACTGCCTGACCAGGACAGCATTTAAATGCATAAATTCAAGGTCCGACCTGTACCTTACAACGCATTTCAGGCACTGGGAAAGTGAAGAAAGAAATCAGTTATATTGAAAACAACAACAGTCATGTCTTTCTATGTGACTATAGACACAGAAATAGCATATCTTTATTATATTAAGATATCTAGACGTTTACCATTTTCCTGCATAAGGAAGGGATGTTTCACAGAAGCTTCAGGGAAATGGCTGCATTTTAATACAGTCTAATTGACTTTTATGGTTATCTCTGAGGAGTGCTGGTCATAAAAGCTAATTAAATTATACTGATCTACATATTCAAGAACCATTCTATTTCTCACCCTTAGAAAGAAAAAAAAGAAAAAAAACCCCAAACTAGAGGCTCATACTCATGATTAGAACACCTCAGTTTGATTAGCTCAGTGTTGCAGGATATTACAGAATCACAGAATATATATTTAACTTTCTTGAACAAGTAACTATCCTTACCAGTTTTAAGAATGTTGGTTATGGCATTTCAGATCTCTCATTCTGCAAATGTGTAGAAAGATCTATATACTCAATTTACAATTCTACATTCATCTAATGATTCCCTAGAGAAAGTGTTAAAAAAGAAAAAAAAGCCAAAAGTAAATAATCTGAATCTGCATGGCAGGGTCTTCATAAAGTAGACTTTTTGCATTTTCTTCACTCTCTTCATTCTCTTTTTTTTTTTAGGTGGCCATTTTTTATTTTTACTTTTTAGTTCCATGCAGCTTGTGAGAGATCCTGACTCTGTTGTATTAACAGTTTAACAGCATGCCAATCCTGATATTGTAAAAAACATTGCTATTTTTTAATCTGAACTCCCATTATTTTTCTGTATTTATTAGCCACACAGAGCCAGATTTCTGAGATATGTAAGTGAAACAAATCAGACGTGTGCTAAGATTTTATGAAGCAGACAATATTTCCGAAAGTCTTAGTAGAAGTCTATCTTTCAGCACCTAAATACCTTTCAAAACCCAGTCTAAGGCAGTAAACAAAATTCTCACTTAAAATTATAGCCATTTGCCCTGACAAAAATTGCAGAAATCAGATTCCTCTATTTCAACCATTTTTTTAAGGGCCTTCTGACACAATGCACCATGTTGATCTTTGTCTAAATGCCTTAATTCAGCTAAGGGCAACACATTGTGCACTAAAGAATTTTCACAAACTGCCCAGCAGCAGCTCAGAGTCCAGCAGGCTCCCTCGTGCTTATACTCACCATGTTAGGGGATATGAAATGCTGTAGACACCAGCAATGAAGTGGTAACATCCTCCTTTTGCTCTTCTATTATGGATTGACTGAACAGCTCTAAGCATCCCTTTCACCATCTACCTCTCTGTCCCTCCGCCTCTCAACTTCTTTGGCTCCAAGTGTCCTGGGAACAGCTGTTAACATCCTCTCATTTATATCTGAGAATTGCCTGGCAATACAACGGACAAGCGTTGTCATTTCCACCACTTCTCCTTAGTGCTGACCCACTTTTTTCCTGGCTCTAAGCAGCTTTTTAAAACACCCATAACATGATTTTTAAAAAGTTCATTTAGTAAACATGAAGTAGTAAGGGGAAGACATCAAGAAACCAATGCAATTTGCACCGATAACTACCAGCACGAAGAAATCCCTCTATGAAGACTCTCAGTGCTGTGGGAGTTTGTAACGAAAATTTAAAGATCCCTTCCAACTGGAAAAAAAAAGAAAAAGAGGAGATTATTTGTAAACAAGCAAACAAACAAACAAACAACTTACCTTTTTCTACAAAATAATACAAAAAATTACCAACATTTTGCAAAGTGCCATGGACTTCAAAAAGAAAAAATGTGAAGAAAAGGAGGTAGGACTTCTTGCTAATTTAACCAAATTGTGAAAGGGGGACAGTGAGGGACCAGCCTCAAGATTGGTCTCTATCTGTGTTTCATACTATGTAAGACCATACTTCATTAAGAGGAGCTGTTAATCAACGATAAGCCATATTAGGCTGAAGAGATGGGGGTCTCTACTTCTTCAGCAAGGACAGACTGATAACAAAGATTCATTGCACCCGGCAGTCCTGTGTTGTGTGGTTGGAGAGGTTTCAATGCCAAGCTACCAGCTAAGGATTAGATTGCAAAAGAGAAAATCCCTTTGAGGGGAGAGCCTGTACAAAGCAAGAACATTGTGAGACAAAGAATAAGGACTCCCATCAAAACAGGTACCTCTCGCATGCTTTTCCACACGCACATACAGAACCTTGGTGAAACCACAGCCATGTGCTCTGCATTGCTTTCCTCGTAGGCACGCAGGCACAACCAAGGTTATCTCCTGCACTGTCCTCTTGCATCAGCATCCCCTTGGGCATTCCCACTCCAGCTCCACTGTGACTTCAGTAGGGGTGGAAGTCCCTCCCTTTCCAGATGAGCTGGTGGCTTTTTTTATGTTTATCATGAAGGAAAAGCAGCTGATATGCTCAGAAAGTTTAACCCAGAAAGTTTAATCCAGAAAAATATTAACAGGGACCTGGCAGTCTTGGGTACATATGTCTTAGTTGCATTTGCTTAGCACCAAGCCCTTCAGGTTCTAATAAATAATAACATTTCAAGGATCAGGTTTCAGCGGTGAATTTGTGCATGTAAAAAGAAAGTATATCAGCTTTGCAGGGGGGTTGGTAATCCAGAATGTCTTTGTTTTTACCTGGGAAATCTGATCCCCAGGTTCATACTCCACAGGGCTGGGTGGCAGGTGCTGCTGACAGCTGCAGCAGTGTGTGCAGTGCCTTTCAAGCGAATCCCAGTGACCTGATCAGGCAGATCAATAAATATAGCTGATATATTTTAATTGAGTAGTTTCACGGACCCATTATATCCTTGTTCGTAGATGGATTGCTAGGGTAGAGATTCACAACTTTTCCTATTAAAAGTGTTTGAAGCTGTTCACCACCACTATGCCATAACTCAGAAGGAAACTGCTCCAGCTGGACCTTTCTTTTTTTAGTAAAGCTGCTAATCTGTGTCTGATCTAAGGACAGTTCTATTGTATTAGTGTGCAGCATCTGATAAACAGGGTGGACAATAAGATTAGGGCCTGTGGTGTTGAAAGTAACCTGGTCCATCCACCAAAACCTGCACAGTGCTTAGTAAGGACCCAGAGAGTCCATTCTCCACTGATCATATCCTGCTTCTATCTACCACCCGCCCTCACCCACAGTTCTGTTTCAGTGTTGTTGTCTCCTTCCCACAAGGCACCACAGTTTCTGTAACAATTGATTTTCTCTGACTCAAATCTATTTCTGAATGCAACACTAGGTTGCAGAAGAACTGATGAGACAATGACAGTGTCATCATTTTGGTTTCCTCCACAGATATGTTCTAATGCACCCCTGAGAAGAAAGGGAAGTGTGCCCTTTCAGCACAAGGGCTGTAATGTAACTAGGAAGTTTCTTGATCTTTTAGGAAAATCAAAGTTATACAAGTTCTCAAGTTAACATCTGACTGTATGATGTCTGAGTGATGAGGGAGTACCAGTTTTTAAAAAATAACTCATATTTGGAAACTTCCCTTCCTATTGGAATTGGCGTGTATTGGTCACTTAAATAGGAGCCTAAATGCCCTTTAGGGTCTAGTCCTTACATGCTTCTTCTCAGATGATGACCTGCCCACAGGGACATATGGCATGGGTTTGCCACTAAATTCATTATTCCTGAAACTGGGTTTGAAGGTGAGGGGCAGGATTCTGTGCAGGACAGATATGCCTTCTGCATCATCCAGTCTGTTACAAGCACATCAAACCATGGTTCATCTCTTCTCTCAGGACCTCAGCAGCCCTTTTGAAGACTTTGGTACTGATTGTAAGGATGTTTCTAGGGAGAGACCTAAATCCAGAAGAAAAATTAATTTAATATATTGACAACTACCATGGCTGATCTGTAGTGTGCTAGAGAGACAAGAGGTGTTCGTGCCAGGAATGACAGTCTTTGTACAGGACGTGGTTTAAGTAGCACATGAGAAGGCAGTTTGGGCCCCCAAAAACCTACAGTTTAAAGCTAGGAAAAGATGCAGCAGATAGACAGAAAAGCAGACAAGGGAACAAGCCTAAGGAAGTGGTGAAACAAATATTCGTCAATCTAGTAGGTCTCATGCAAACTCACAAAGACAATATGGCAAAAGCAGAGTTTTAAGGGAGAACTGAAGAGGAATTACAAGGCAGCTATGCAGATGTTTCTGGGAGAGATTCTCTTGAGTGTTTGGGGCAGCATGAGAGCGTGGAGGCATGTGTTTGAAAAGCTAGCAGGAGGCCATGGGCATTGGATACAGTGGGCTGGTCAAAGACAGAAATTGGCTTCTCAGCTCTGAAGGAGGTGGTAGGTAGGAAGAGCATAAGCCATGCTTCTCTCTCCACCCCCAGTCAGGCACAGAGGGAAGGTACCCACAGAGACACTCTCTCAAAGCATTATAAACAGTGTCAACAACCAAAAAGCCCCTGTTCTTTTTTACCTGTTGTGAGTCAAAAGTAACTTTCAAAGTTGAAATGGGAACATATGGACAGATAAGTGCTGAGGAAAAGGATTTCATAAAAGCAGTATAAACACAGTGTCTTTCAATGTTTTTCAAGCAGCTTTTTCTCTGCTTACAGTTCAACAAGACAATAATGGAGGTACCTTCTGATGTTTGTAGAGTTATCTACAATTTAAGAATTATATTTCCCCTCTTGTCTTTTGGTTTGTTTGTACTTATTTTTATAGATTTTCCTTACCACACTGTATTTGCTAACATTTAGCAACCACTTCTTACTTCAGTTGCACTTTTTTATATCACTGTAACTACTTTTCTCATGGTCTCTTGGTATTTGTTCTCTGCTTTGTTTGGATTAGAAAAGAAGGACTTGCACTTGCAATCCCACCAATTGCTACTTGAATATTTATCAGTACCTACTTGTAAATTCCTGAAAGTTTTGGTGAGTTTTGCATAATTGTTCTGATTATTATCTCTATTGTCCTTTACAGGGGAAAACTTGTGCCCTTTTCGGATAGTCATCACTATTCCGAATTCTTCCAGCTCCAGAAACAACCCTAAAGTCAGGCCTGGATTTGACCCTGCTAGCCTGGTTATCCATGTCTTTGCCAGATGTCCAGGTTAAAGCACAGCCCAGGCCACTGAAAGTGCATGTAGGAAGGATCTAGAGTTGCAAGGAAGAGACAACCTTACCTTGTCATACTAGGGACACCACACTCAATACGTATTTTCACCTCTCTCCCAGAAACAGAAGCAATCTTCTACATGACACTGCCAAAGTCTGTTCACTCTGAGGTGGTGCTGTGTAGGGCTGAGATTCAATCAGGATGCTGTCAAGAAAAGAGTTCTCTTGAAGTTCAGGCACAGATGGATCTAAAAAAAATTGACAGCTGTCCTGACTACAGCATTACCTTCCACACAAAGACCGCCAGCCCTTTTTTCTCTTAATTCTTCTCTTTGTTATAATTGCCTTAAAGACTATACAAGCAAAAAAATCCCAAATTATCATTTAAACTTGTTTCTTTGTGACTTTTTTGGACTAAATGATCTCTACAATCTGTGCAGTGCATGGATATTTTTAGCAATTGTAAACTATAATGATGGGCCAGAAACATGCAGCTTAATACATTTCAGTCAGAATCTGAATCTGTGCCATTTCGGTCAACCACATGCAGTGTGAGTATTTGTAATAAGTCACCTACATCAACAGTGTATTTGTCCTCTACTGAAAACTGTATTATGTAGATTAAAGTACCACAGTTCCTTTTTTCTGTTCTATAATTTCCTGTTCTATAATTGTGGTGACGTGGCCATCAGAAGGCAGGGCAGTGTAGTAGGTCAAGAGGTTAGCTTGCTACAAGCTACAAGCTCTATCCCATTAGTTCACCATTAGTGGGTTGTATGAACTCTCTGGGAAGTGTACATAAAAGGGCTAAAAAAGAAGCCCACTCTCATCATTCTATGTCTAGGTACTTATATTTAGCTAACATTGCTTTAACTACAAGAGAAAGAACATTTCAAAGAGTAGTATTTAAAAATAGCTTGGTCACTTCAAGTTTTTTTACCTATTAACTATACTTTATGTATAACCTACAAATATGTGAAAGGAGAAAACACGAGTCAAAAGTAGGCAATGGCAAGATCCTTCAGCACGTTTCAGTCCCTTTATGCAGTACTGACAGCACAACAGGAGAAATCCACAAAACTGGCAGCAGCAAATACTCCTTTGGTTAAAGTACTGCTGAAGATAGTAGTAAAACCTGGACACTTGTGCCAATACTGCCCTAGAGGAATGCTAGAAGAGGACTGGAGAAGAGATGAAAAGCAAGGGTGGCTTTTGGTTGTAAGTTGCATTACCTTTGAAAAGTCCAGTACATGCCACTGAAGGTGTACAAAAAAGTGAATACCCCCAGGCCTGTGTATCACATCTCCTGGGGATCCAGCACAGAATTTTACCTGCAAATTTTGAAAAACACTGCTATACAATTTTGACGTACAGCTGAATAATTTGTTTTTGAAGGATAAGGAAGAAAATGATCCAGCTGATATCAACGGGGGACTGGGAGTCAGGAAGGCTGGGTTATGTCACAGAATCACAGAATCATAGTATTAGCTAGGTTGGAAAAGACCTCTGAGATCACCAAGTCCAACCTATGACCTAACACCACCTTGTCAATTAGACCATGGTACTGAGTGCCACATCCAGTGTTTTTGTAAGAACACCTGGTTCTGTCTTTAAGTGTCTGTTTAATTGTATAATTCTCTTAACATACATGCGCATAGGCATGTCTGTCTTTTAAATTATAGTGCTCACCTGCTGAGAAGTTTATGTCATTTCTAAGAAAGTCATTTAGATACCTGGATGACAGGAGCTCTGATCATGCATTGGATTATTGCTGGCCCATGTGGTCTGAGGCGATCTTCTCTGAATATTAAGCAATGATCTGATTGATTCTTCTTATGACTCCTTGAACTGAGCCATTACCTGGAGCTAGATATCTTCTTTGCTGATTTGACAAGAAGCCTCGGAAAGGCTAAGTCTCTCTTTAATTCCCAACACCTTAAAAAGACAGATTATTATACCTAGGCATTCACCAAGCCTGTGGGTCAAAGAACAGCTCTTTGTGCAAGGCTCTTCTCTTTGTGCAGGGCTTGTTCAAGTATTGTCCTTTCAGTTGTTTTCTAGTCTCCCTCTGTTGGCAGTCTGGAGAGGGTTATCATTACTTCCAACTGTAAAATATATTTCACTTCCAAAAGTGTTATCCTCTAGGCTCTCACTGACTTTATCTAGGCCTCTCTTGTAGGTGATGATCTCCTCACATTTTTTTTAATTTGCCTAAGCTCCTATTTTTTAAGTTCTCTTTTGCACCCTCCAGCTTCAGTGGGATGCAGCCTTACACACAATATTTGTTTAATAGAATGAAAGGCCTTTTTCCCCCCTGCAGTATTCCTTCTGATTTCAGCAACAGTCTCGTTGCAAATTGAGATAAAAATCTGTCCTACATTTGGCAGTGCCTTGACTTAGCTGCTAGCAAAGGTAGCATTTTTCAGACAACTATTTACATTTGTGCTTTATTTGTGGTTGGTCCTATGGGAAACAAACGTGCTCTTTTCCCAACTAAATCTGAAAGATGCATATTTGGGGCTAAAGAGTTCATTGTGCGATTTTTACTTGCTTTGCTATATTTTTATCGCTGAATTCATTATGTTGAACAATTGTGTGTGTCAGAAGTAGTTTGCAGGCAACTTAATTAGTCATGAGTACACAATTCTGAATGTTACATGGATCATCCAGAAGAGTGCACAGACAGCTTTAGAAGGAAGTTAGCAGCATCAGAAAATGTTCCTCTAAACAAGCGGGAACTTTAAGGACAGATAAAGGGGTTTTATACTTAAAAATAACCTCTTCACTAATCGTTCTGCCCATATGTTGAAGAGCTGCTCCTTTGTCATTTCCTTATGTTTGTTTAGTTTATGTGGTAGTATATGCAATGAATAGATAGATTGTGGCTTCTTTTCCTGACTTCAAAACTCTGAAGTTTCACCTATAATTTAAAAGGGAATATTAAAGTTACAGTAAATAGGCTACTCTATTGATACTTCACACTTCTGACTCCAAGTAAGATGATTATAAAACACACTCTTGATGTTGTGAGTTTCTCAATGCTCACAGGGATCCCATGAAAGCAGAAAACTAAACCGCATAATCCATTTATATAGTTACCTACAACAAAGTGCAGTCCAGGGAACACACACAGTCTAGACATCTCACCCATAGTTCTCATGCTGAAACCCTGCTGAGGCATCAGGAAACTTCTGTGTAAAGAAGTCTAGCAGGTGTTGGCCTTATCTTTGTGCCTTCAGCACATCAGCTCTGTTTTCCCAGCTGCAGATGCTTTTGCCTTCCTTGAAACTTTTGCATTGAACTATTAATATTTGTTGATACATACCCTATTTGAAAGTGTAATGTTTTGTATTTGCATTTATTTTATAGAATTCCTTGCTCTTGCTACAAGAAATGTAGTTGTAAATGGATATTCCATTGACCACCTAAGCAATCAGGGCTTTAATTTTGCTTTCAGTGAAGTTTCAATTTTCCACAGACACAAGAACAGATCTGTATTCATGGCTGCTTTTTATAATTAAACTGAAAAGAGAGGAGCTGCCATTAATGTAATGCAGTTTTCCAAATCAATATTGTGGTCTCTTCCTCCCTGATCTGCTGAAATACAATTTCAGAAATGCAGAGCACATGGCCACTCATGGTGAGGGAGGCACAGAGTACCTAATGTTCCCTCACTGTCTGAAAAAACTAAAATCTATGTTGGTGGACCTAAAGAAGAGAGGCCAAGGGGAGCTAGCAGAGCTAAGCAGTTTTATAAAGCAAAAGACATCAGCTTAAGCCACTGTAGTGCCTGTATGGGTTCCCCACAGGGGGAAAATATTATCAGTCTCCCCCTTGCTTCCTCATTAGTTATTTTTGGCTCCAGACAAGTCCTTCATTCCTCTTTACCAAGAATGCTAGACTTCCGTCACAATCATAAGAAGAACAACAGCAGCAAAACCATGTGCATGTCTGGGTGTGCTCCAAAGAATGAAGCTCAAGGATAGAAATTATTATGACATTTTAACAGAATAAAGAGGGTTTCTAATGTAGCAACTGCCATAAAATCTTATACTGGCAAAGACATACTTTGCAGATACATTTTCCAAGCTTTCCCAAAGACAGCTTGTGCTCCACATATTTCATATTGTCATTAGGATATATTGCAAAGTTCAAGAAGTAACATGAATGTTTCTGAAACAGTGAGGCCTCACATTGCAAAGCATAGGGTGTTAGAGAAGCATGCAGAGGCCTATATTCAATCAGAGGACCAAATTCTACCAAGAACTGAAAAGATGCATCAACTTCACCTAGTTCTTGGTTGTTGGTTGTTTGTGGTTTTTTTAAGAGAGAGAGAAAAGTGTGATAAAACAAAGATTCAATAAAATATTTCAATCAAAATTAGTTTTTCAGAAAATATTTTGGATGAGCTGGGCATTTTTTTCCCCACAAGAATAAATCTTCCAACTTCTGTGAAAATCATACCGTTCATTTGTACTTTTGGACATTTTCAGCATCCTCTAGGTCCAAAAATCTCACCCATAGGTGCGATTCTTCTGAATATTCATATTGACATTGGAGATGTTTTCATCTGGATTAGTGACCTAAGCTTTCTGCATAGTCAGTCCCAATGGGAGAAAAAAACCCTTCTAAAAGGGTTAATTTTATCCCAAACCAGACATCTCAAATAGAGATACATCAAGCACTTTTTAAAGTACCTGTCTATCTGATAACACTAAAGATAGCCTAAGGTGCCTAGTTCTGATGCAGATGTTTGAATTGTAGATGACTCAAGTTAAGTGAGATGTATTCTGCCCCATATGTCTTGATTTTACGGGCTGTCTTGCAAGCAGACTGGGCAATAGACAGTAAAAATACCGAGACATTTTTGTTCAGTAAACCAGAAAGTTTGGTGTTCCCCCAGCAGGTCTACTCACCATATGTCACTATATTTGTTCTGTATCACAAAATTGGCTTTTCATTGCTTGGTTAAATACACCATTTTTGAGAAGCTGACATATGGTAGTACCACAACACTTTTCAGAACTGGGATTCTATGGAGAAGAATGGGGAATTCTGTTTAAAAACTGGTGTTAAAAGCTGTCCTCAAAAAATCTCTGCTAAATGAGGAAAAGGAGAAGGTGTTGTTTTAGGGGTTTTTTTTATCAAAAGCACCTCTTCTTAAAATATTGGTAAATTACTTAACATACTACTGAGTTAGTTGTATCAGAAAATGCTTATGGCAGTTGTTGAGTGTGGCACCAAAGTGGATTTGATTCTGTGCATCCAAATGCATGAAAATTCTTTACACATAGACAGATGTTTAAGATGCAAATGTGTTAGAGCTGAACCTGTCAGATCTAAAAAAAATCTTGTTTGCTTGCTGTTTTCTCCCTGTTTCAAGTAACATTCATTTCATTATTATTTTTATGTTCCAGGGTAAGGAGTAAATAATGTTATGGCAACCGGCTGTCTCACTGGCACTGCTCTCCCTGCCCCCTGAGGCTTCGATACAGTCAGTAGGTGTCCCACACTGGGTGAGCCAACAGAAGAGAGATCAGGGAGGGTGGGGGAGCACATCTACATAGCTCTAGAAGCACAAGACTATTTTATAGAAGCTTTCTGGGCATGGCCATTTCCCTCTGAACTAAGTCACACAGGTTAAACTGTACTGCATCCGAGGTAATGTGGTAGGAAACATCAACAAATTTTTTGACACCTGTGGTGTAATCCTCCCTACATTCTAATACTTCAGATAACTAGTGTTGTCTTCAGAGGCCTCCACCCACTGCCTTAACCACTCTACATCTGAGCTGAGGAGGTCTCAGTCACAGGATTCCCTATTTGCACCGATCACACCAGACCTTGAGTTCAGAGTATGTGATCTTGTTTCGCACAAGCTCCCAAAGCTCTGCTGGCACACCAGCATTGCTCCTGAATCACCAATGTGTTTTAATCAGTCTGCTTAAAATGGCACAGCTCTGAATTGTCTGGTTGCCTCCTCCAAGCTGCATCTGGCTTTCTGCTGGTCCCCTTTGCTCGTTTCTAGCTACTGGCCTCAACTCTGAATTTGCACCCCCAGGCTCCTTCAGACATCTATGTTCCAAAGGCCATGCAACCATCTGCAGCCCCTTCCTCTGATGAGGCTTTCCTCCACTTGCACTATCAGGTCATAAACCCTTCAAGGCAAGGGCTCATTACGTGTTAGGCACTGACCTCTTCCTGTACCACATCATGTACATTTACAACACTATCAATTATTTAAAATAGCTCTGTCTTCAGTTCAGCCACATGCTGAGTTAAGCTCTGTAGCCTTTGGGTAGTTTGCAGCAATTTTATTTTTCCTCCTCAACATTTCACAAATTGCTTGCTGCTGTATAGCACTTGTTACTATTTGCTAAGAGAGATGATAGGGTGTATTATCACTCAAGAGAAGTGTTTTTGGGGAAATAATGTTAGCTTTCTTCACAAAAATCGAGCTATACCTCCATAGAAATGGAAGCCCAGACCTTAACCCCAGAGGGGCCTTGACTTCATTAGCACTTTCATTTAGCTCAGATAAGTAATTATTAATATCAACATCCAATTCTAGCAAATCTAGCTGGATGTGCCACAAGGTGACAAGATATAATAAACATAAAATGAGATAGAAGAACAGAAAATGTTCCTTTCACTTACAAAGGGACAGACAAGGCAGCAACAGAGACAAATGGCAATGTACATGAGTAGCTTCCTCTTTTTTTAGCATAATCTTATTCCCATACGCTAAGATAATTTTTTAATGCTTTTTCCCTTGAAGTGTTTGGGACAATTTTAATTATTTACTCAGGTTAATTAAGAAATTAAGCTCTGTCTCCTGAAATATAAATACCAGGGTATTAGATGGCACAAATGCTGTTTTTATTTAGTTTGGGAATAGCTGGAGATAAATGCAATGCTTCTCCTCCCTACAGTCTACCAGGGGCCAGGGCACTTTGGCAAGGCCTTTAGACTCCCCTCCATCTTCCCATCCTGTGTGTGCCTAAGGCTAAACCAGGAACAACAGGGTCAGGCCATCCAGGGACATGGCAAAAGCCAAACAGGATGAGAGAGACCTTTCTTGCAGTGTGCACTCTGTGTGCATGTGTGTGTGTGTATACATGTGTGGTAATGTCCCAGAAGAGGAATCCGGGAGCAAGACTTTTACTGCGTCATTAAATGACTCGTGATAGCCATGAAGAGTCCAAAATCATTGTTTCTATTTTTCTGTCTTCACTCAGACCTGGATATATAAAGAATTATTTCTTTTTTTTTAGCCACTGTGCCAAGAGCACTAGACCCTAAAACATTTCAGCCTCATCATGTAAGATATCATCCCCACACCTTTGCAAGTAAGCCCCCAAATCAAGATGTAGAGTTACTTGCTTACACTATTCAAACAGCACACTTGGTAAGTACAATACATGGCAATCCATCTTTTAATGGGAAAGCTTGAGGGAAAAGAAACTGTCATCTGGCCTTGGAGACAGCCCAAAATCTACAAAACCTTCCTTACAGGGGTGTTTGTGTAGAGCATAGTCAGCTACAGCTCAGTCACTCCCAAACCCGCTAAACTCAAGAACAGGAAGAAGGGACAAAATCCTAAAGCATAGTCCCTAGAATTTGCTTAGATGTCAAACCCGTTGTGCTTGGCAAATTCAAACCAGGAATTACAGAGGAGAGTTTCTCTCCCTCTTTGAGCCTTTCTCTAGGATGTAGTAAGGCTATGTGGCTCAGGGCAGGGCTCTCTGGGGTGCTGGTGACTAACACCAGCTGTGACACTGGCTGCATCCTCAAAAAGAGTGCAAAGAGGAAGGGCCTGAGAAATGAAAGGGCTAAGCCAGTAGCTTCAATGCTGCTCCTCAGATCTTCCTCTCTGTTTCTTTAGGCCTTTGGCCCACAAAACTCCTTTATGCCATATGTGAAGGGGTGTCACCATTAGGAATGTTTTCAAATAGCTAAAAAAAAAAATCCTTCTTGCTGCAAAGCCCATTTATTCTTGTAAAACTGACATACTTTACACTTACACTCTTACAAGGATTTTTTATTTCTCTCCTGTATCTCCAATATCTCAAAATTATTTTTAAGTCTAAGCCATTTCATTATCTCAGTGGATAACGACACACTGAATAGTGCCAGACCCAGAGAGGCCTTGTCCAACCCTGCTGCATCCCTCTGTCCGGTCTGTTGGTGAAATATCAATTACCACTTTCCAGATATAGCTAGACAATAAACTTGGCTAATCATGTCATATATCACATTCAAGGTCACCAAGAGCTTCACCATCAGCTGGGGGAGGTGATTTCAAGTAAAGACTCACTGCCAACCTCCAGGGTCACTCCTCTTTCCTCACGAACTCCTCACACTTTAGCAGCTCTCCAGAAGACCTCCCATCCATCACATCGCTTTGTCTGACCCATGGCTTAGAGTTTAGGCAGCCTGGGGCTAGAAGTGCATGGCATTCTTCTCCAAGTTTTAACTAATTATCATGGTGTGTTTGCCATTTTTCCTATGGCCACAAAGATCCAGTTAAAACTGTCCACATCCTTTTAAAATTGTTTTTAATTCTTTATTCAGGGAAGCCAATGTTTTACTCCTAGTCCCATAGCTCAAAAAAGGGAAGCGATAGAGGAAGAGAAGTATAAGCTTATGATTTATGTTGATGGCTGGTCCTCTATGCATTCCCCAAATCTCTTTTACTTGCCTATTATGCATAGTCTGGCTTCTTACTGGCCTCCTAAAAGACATACATTTATTTCAATGAGGAATTTGAGCAAAGGGAACAGTGGCCTTAGTGACTCCTTACAGCAATAGCTGTAATAATCTTCTCAGATGAGGAAACTATACATACATATAACCAGATCTATATTCTACAGGATAATGTCTTGCTTTCAGAATGACTTCTTACGTGAATAGCTGAGCACCTCTAACATTAAAAGTGTTTTTGTGTTAAAAGCAGCATGCAATGCAAATAGCATGACCTTGTAGAGGTAACAGGGTGTACTGCTGTGAAACGCAAGCAGTATCAGCAGTCACATGAGCAAACCTGTCCCGTGTGGGTAAAGCTCCATGCCTAAGGCATTTGCTGGATATAGCCCCATAGCTGCAGCCACCGTGGAAGCTGTTTTATAACCTGTCTTTCCAATGGAACTATTAAGCTTTTCCATGAATAAAATACTACAAACACTATGTCTTTGCTATAAAATTTGGAGTAACAAAATAATGTTTCTCTGAGGCATAATGTGAGGTTAATCATGCATTGGTAGTGCTTTCCTCAAGCACAAAGTCGTTCTTTCTCCTGATTAGGGGTCCATTAAAACTGGCTTTCAGTGACTCGAAGCACCAGACAATTGCATCCCTCCTACTAGACATTCTCTTCAGGAGTGTTTCTATGTGCCATATTACTCTTCAGGCAAAATGATTTTATGACATCCAGACTAGTGCTAAGCTAGTTAGCAAGTGTAACAAAAAGTGGTGGCATGGGCAAGCGACTATTATGTGTGCTCAGGCTGCTTGTACTCCAGTTGCAAGCCTGTGCTGTCATATCTTTACCACTGCAGGAAGTATATTAAAATTAACACAGGTAGCTCATAAGTATGCCTAATCTGCCTTGAGCAAATATTTATAGTCTGTGTAGACATATCCAGTTCAAAAGCCAAAAAAAAGTAGAACAAAAGTCTATAAAGGCACAATTTTGCTACTCTTTTTTATTTTTTGCATATTAGCTTCCTTTGTGGAAGTTCTTATTATAGTTCTACTTAGAATAGACTGGCAAGTGACAAGCTGAGTCATATTGGGTTCGATCTCCCTTATATGGTAGCAAACCAGCAGTCACTTTGCTGAAGTTCCCTGGCATAAAACTAGGCTCAGTGGGATCGGAATTGGGCTCGCAAACTTGTGCAAGGGTGTTACAGGTGCTGCTGGTGATACATGTATTCTGGAGTTAACTCTCATCTAACTCATCACCATCATGGTGACAATAACAATTCTCAGAATTGAACAGAAGCCTAAATCCACATGGAAGAGTATACAGCAAAATTATCTACAGCCTGGGAAACAGGTTTTGCCCTAGCATAGAATGTACGAGGGTCTCTCAAACACACACTTGATACTTGCAACCCATAATGGTAATGAGACTAAAAGCGTAAGTAAGGGGGTTACAAGATAATCCAAGACATAATTTTCCTAATGCCTTACACTCTTTTTTTCTGACCCTCTAGGCTGTCATATAACTACTAAAAACTTCTGGGGGATTCCTTGTGATTTAGCTCTAAAGCTGGTTCATGAATCTCCTGATCTGACTAACTTAAAAAGCCAGTTGTTCCCTGATATGTAAGCAACATTACAACAACATTAAATAGCAAATCATCTCACCCTCAGACACTTCCTGAGCATTTATAATTGCTTAATTGCTATGAGTTTTGTTGGCAAAGACTGTACCAACTACTTTCCAGAGTGTATTCATTTCCAACCATTTTTATTGCAGTCCCTGCTGTTCTTCTTCATTATTTTTATACTCTATGGGCCATGCATCACTTTGCTAAATTCAAGGTCTTTTCTTAAAAGCCAGTTTTCCTTGCTAAGTTGTTAATTTTTTTCCTGCTGGCTTTGATGTCTTTCTTCAGTTTCTCAGTGCATCCTCAGAACTCCAATTCATTTCAAGCTTTTATTTCTGTTGATGACTGCTCTTTAATTTACTACTACATATGCCAGCAATTTACAAGTGTCTAGTTTCTTTAATTTGAATTTTTCACACAATAGTAAGTAAGACATGAAGTCGATGTAGTACTGTCAACTTAAGGTGAAAAGAAAAAAGGAAAGATACGAACCAACATCTTCAGTTGCTTTATAGTTACAACTCTCTGTGGCATTTTTGGTCTTCTAATCTAAAGGTAAGGATAAAGATATGCAAATTACAAACAACAACAAAAATAACCCTGAAGGAAAGTCTAGTGTATTTGCAAACATAATTGAGTTTAGCAATAAAGCTAACATACTCATATTTTTTCAAAATACATTCTAAATTTCAAGCCAAAATGCTCAAGGCCATTTGAAACTCACTTTCAAGAATTGTTTGAAGGTGAACCTCAGCCCAACCATAGAGCACTTGTACAGAGCAAGTGTTACACTCTTCACAGGGTGTCACAAAATGGGGAAAAAGCATAGAGGGGAAGAGGAGAGAAGAGGATGTGGAAGGAAGAAACAAAGGCTTACAGATTTATCCCATGACTTCTTAGGTGCCCCCTAGAATATAGAGTACATCCCACCTTTCCCCCTTTAGTTCACTACATGGCACAAAAGCACTCTGTGCTTTGTAGTTCTCCTTTAAGACCTTGTTCCCCTGAAGTCAAACTCCTTGTAAGACTCTGACACAGAATCATTCCACTCAGATTACAAGGAACAGGCTTATACTTAATGTTGATGTAAACTATAAAGGCAGTGTTTTTGTATGTGGTTAAAACAAAGAATGGAAAATTTAGCATGCCTAAATTCACAAAGAGAAAACCTGAACATACTTCTAAAGGAAAAAATATGTCGGACACCGTTCTCCTTGTCATGTTCATAAATCCATCATTTCTGTGTGATTCCTTTTAAGTTCAAAGCACTGGGTTTTTTTAGTAAATGAGACACGGGGGAAATGGTAAAAACAGTGTCCCTGAGGAAAACTATTCCCCAGTTCTTAAAAAGTATGAACATTTTGAAATCTTAGGGAGATGAAAGCATTTTCTATTACATTTGTGCTTTTCTTCTTGTTATTTTTGAATTTTTATTGTTTTTACAGAACGTAGCACTGCAGGAAGGAATGGAAGAGCTAATTCAGATCCATAAATGAGCTCTTGAGTTGGCTGACACCAGTCTCCTCTCACAATGTTTTGAAAGGTTTCCCACCATTTTCAGCGGTATGGCACAATACCTCATACTGCCCTCACATTGGGCCCTCATTCAGGTGTTTCAGGGCTTTGTAGGTGTTTTGTACCTGGTGTATGGATTATGGAAGAAGATTCAGCACAAACAAGAGCTAAGAAGAGTAGTTTCGGTTATGTCCCAAATTTTTTTTAATATATTTCCATCTGAAATATCCTGCAAGTGTTTGTATATAGCAATAGACTCACAAATAGCAGGCAGAAAGGGAGCCTGGGAGGTCCTCTAATTCATGCCATTACCCACAGTAGTATGGACCATACCTGTGCCACTTCTCACAGATGCTTCACCAGTGTCCTCTTAGAGATCTGCTTCCTAGGACATATACTCCAGTACTTTACCATCCTTACCATTAAAAATCTTCACTAATGTCCAAACTCTGTGATTCACTTGCATTGCCCCCTTAGCACTTTTTTTCTGGTCTTATCTGACATGAACACAGAGGTCAGACAATTTCCTGCCCTCTCCCTGGCAGGCCTCGATGTGCCTGATAAAACACTTTTGAGAGCTGACATCATGTCACTCCTATCTCTTCATTTCTCCACAGAAAATAACCTCAGTTCCTCCTGCCTTTCCTCAGAGTCTGTGCCCTCATGATTATTTCTTGAGCTCTGATCATGCTTGACTCATGAAACTCTGCCATTAGTTTCTCCTTTTCTGAAGTGGGATATCCAAAAATGGATTCTGTATGGATGAGAAGATCCCACCAGTATCAGACCCTTCCTCTTCAACTCAGTATGGAATATCAATATGGAAAATCTTCATCAGCCACAGCAGAAATAAACAGTATTTAAAGGTCTATTAAGCTCAGCTTTCAGGAAATTGCAATTTGGCCTCTCTGTGTCATTTTCAAGCATTAATAGGCACTAAGGCTAGTACCACATACACTAGTATAAGTGACCCCCATATAGAGGGAAGAAAAGTTATAGGTGCTGTTGGATCCAGACATGTTCCCCCAACTGCCATGTAAGGGCCTCCACTCCAGTGTTCCACTACTAAAAGTCATTTGCCTTCCTCACACACGAAAAAAAAGAGACACAGAAAACTTGAGATGAGAGGGAGAAAGTGCTGACCTGCTGTAACTCAATCAGTGTTGGTACAAAATGATGCTTGGAAAGCAGGATCCTATCTTCATTCTTTCCATCTTTAATAAATATCAATCCAGTTCACACGCAATTAGTATAAGTTTTCTGGAGACTAATTTTCAGAGTTAATCTCCAGAGACACTGGTCAGTAGCTTTATAGCAAGGGATCTTGTGCTGTGTAGCTGCCCAGGGTTTCCCTTGTGTGGTATTTAAGATTCCATTGAAGAGCAGTTCCCCTTTGTCTGCCATATTCATAAATAATGGATGCATCTTGCATTAGAGATTAGCAAAGATTGTTAAGCTTCCTTTTTTGCATGTGTAAGATTTGGTAGCTTTTGAAATATTGATACAGTTGTGCAATTTGGTGCACCTATTATATTTTTAAGAAAGAATTTAAAAAAAGAAAAAGAGAAGACGAAAATTATGGTAAATCTACAAAGCAGATATCTGACACTTATAAACATCAGAAAATGTGATCCTTCTATTTTTAAGTCTATGGAAAAATAGTTGCATTACTAACTTTTGTAATACTCTTTTAAGAAGACTCTATAGAGATTGCTGTAGGTTTCAAAGCAATTACAGTAGGAGGTCATGAAAAGCCTTCAGGAAATTCTGCCAAGGTACTGCACCATCTAAAAGGAGGAACACAGTGCCAGAAAGTTTTCAAATCTGATTGAGAGTAGACAAAGGAAGACAAATTTTTAAAGTCCTCTTTACTCATTTCACTGATTTTATTTTTAATGTAATACTTTACAATTACCTTTTTTATCTGAAGAACATGTTCAGCCTCAGTATTCCTTTTTAAAAAAAACCCACATGGATAATCACTGCATGTTTTGGTGGGAACCAGCTTTATCAAGACAGGTGACTTCTGGTTTTTATTTTGTGTGCATGCTACAGAATTTAACTGTCTAAACAGCAACACTGTGCTAGTTGTTGTGGTTCTTTGTATGCAATGAAGTCCTATTTCCAGCTCTCTGGCCCATCCCACAGACAGGACTCGTAAGTACAGCTTATTACAGGGACAAGTTAACCAGTAATTTCTTTGTGCTCTGTGGCTAGGATCCCAAAATGCAGGCTGCCAAGCCAAAAAAGGGTGGACAAAAATTGAAAGACTGCATTAAATAGCCATAAGTGTTACAGGGTCTTATAATACATACAGTTATGGCAAAATCATTGCTTTCATGCTGTGGCCAACTTGCCATTATCCAGAGCTACGGGAGAGAAGAACAGGAATAAAAGTCTGAAATAACCTAGCTAATGAAAATTGCAGGCAATATGGTTCAGAGCAACTTGGTGCCAAGGCATTTGAACGGTTTGCTGTGAAGTCAGCCAGGATGGCTGGTGCCGCATTAGTGCTAATACGCCCTTCTGGAGCATGATGATTCCTTCAGGACCACACAGCTGGGGCCTTTTGTTCATGCTCCACATTGCAGGAACCCTCAGAGCTGGCTGAGGAGCACAGTGCAGTTGTTAGCCAGGGCTCTGCAGGAGTTAGCCAGACTTGCTAAACTGAAGCGGCTTTGTGCGAAGCCACCTTGAGCGATGGGGTGTTTGGACACCTCAGTTGGCTCTGTTCAGAGCAAGCTTCAGTCTGGGGGGATTAAGCAGTTCAGAGTACAGAACGCACAAAATTGGCTGAGCTTCTTCAGTGACAAACTTACTTTAGATATGCTATAGCTATCTATGTAACACTGTCTGAACTACTGAGCCTGGCCAGATCCAAACTGCCTCTGTAATCACAAAATGATTTAGCCAGAAACCACAGATCACTGAGAATGGGCTGCCTTAAAGACAGATCTGAGACACAGAAAAAGATAAGACATTTACTCAAAGTCTCATTGCATGTCAGTAAGTAGTCAACAGCTGCCAAATAGCTCAGCTGTTTCCCAAACTTTAGGTCTTAGTCCAGGCTACTACGTGAAAACAAGGCTAGTGCTTCTGTCCTTATTTTCCCCAACTGCAGGGAACAGCAGGGTGAGGAACTCTTAACTTGTGAAATAGAAACTGCAAAAATGATTGTTCAGCAGACAAAGAGCAGAAAGAACAGGTCTGAGTTAACAGGGACCAAAATATTCAGCTTTCATGACCACACAGGCATACCACAAAAATGATCAAGAAAAGAAAGCTATTTGAAAGTTGGAAAGCAGAGGACAGGTACTCTATTCCTAAATTGATTAGGTAAGGCATGGCAGGCTAGAATTACATGTGCCTTTTTAAATTACCCATTTAGCAGCAGTAGGGAATATGAAGAGAGCAAGAGAGACTGACCACATTGTTTTCTTTTGACTCTGAGGAAGACTGTTTGGACTGGAAGAAGATCAGAACTTGCACCAAGCTCTTCATTCTTCTATAATTCATCAGGTTACACACAATGTATCCAAAAGGGGCTTAGTCTCTCTCCACATCATAAATTTGTTATGATAGGACAGTGGGAAAATATGACAATATTTACAACTTTTTTCTCTTTCAATTTCCCTCTCAGTGACCTCTATTCACCTTCCTCTCTTCATTATCATTTGATTCCTCTCTTCTTCCCACCTTTCCTATGAAGAAATGTGAAATAATCCACAGAAATCTTTCAAAACATAGAAACGGGGACACAAGTCAAGGAACATCAGCACAGCCCAGTCTCTAACAGTGGGCAGCAGTAAATGCCTAGAAAAGAATTAGGAACAGAGCAAGTGCATCATGTTGTTCCCAGAATATCTATCCAGCACACAGCAATTTTTGGTTCAGAGGATTCCTGAACCAGACACAGTGATTTTGCATTTAATAGCCCTCAACAGATTCATCTTTCATTAAGTTGTCTAGTCACTCTGGAACCCACACTAATTTTACTCATCTACAGCATTTTGCTGTGAGGGAGGTAACATCTTCAGCATTCTCTCCCCCATGTTCTTACTTAAGGTTCCTGGCTTTAATCTATGAAAAAGATATTTCAGGAAATATTTCAAGAATTGACAAATGAAGGTTGATCTTTGACCTTGAGATGCAGATAGGTGTGATTCCCCTTCAGAAGATAAGACAAATGTACCTCTAACAAAAAAAACCACAATGAAGCACAACAGTAGCACGTGTTTTTAAACAGTGAAAGTTCTTGTGTCTGATTTCAGGTGCAAGCTTTTCGTCATGCACAGTTGAATCCATTAGAAAAGTTATCAAGAAGTAATCTGAACTTGGCTGCATAGGGGGACTGTGCAGATTAATTCCTTTTCGATAAATATTGAGCTGAATTTATGCTGCCGTGTGGCTAGACAGACTCACTCCCATGGAGTTTCATAAGCAGCACCTTCTGCTTTCCACCATTCCTTCTTGCCAAAGGACATAGTTCCCTGTGCAATTTCTCATAATGTTCAAATGATTTCACAACAGAAACATGAATTCTGTTGTATACTGAGAAAAACAAATCCTTTGTGCCATAAGGTAATGGAGCATATCTAAAATAATACAGCACAAGCTTTAAGCTCAGCAAGAAAAATTCTGTTACCACAAGCTTTTTGACAGAAAATGAAGCTGAAAAATTTGGCCAAGCATACTTCTGTATTTTCTTCACGCCTGATTGTTGTGTTCAAACAAAGCCTTCTCTTTTCCACTCAATATAAATGCTCCTTGTTTAAATCTAGAGTTCATAACTTAAGAATTTGTTCCTAGGGAAATTTTTCTACTGTTGTTACTAGTGCTACTGAGAAGACGAAAAGAAAAAACGTTTTACTAAAGTATTTAGGGTCCTGTACTATATTAACACAGAGAGCCTAAAGCACTGAGATGACTTTGGACAGCCTAGCCAACAATAGCCACTGCACTCTGCTGGTGTATCCAGTTTGACCTGACATCATCTGGGAATTCCTACAGAGTGAGGTGCTGAGATTTAGACAGAAAGCTCTGGCAGAGAGGTGGAAGTTCAAGATATCCACAGGGATGTCACCTGATTTTGTATAGGCAGATGAGATTATGTTGGGTCAAAGGTGGACAGAAGGGAGGGAAGACCGGAGAGAATTTTCCCATAGAATCTGTAAAGAAATCTGAAAGAGGGAAACGAAGATCTTCAACAAAAAAATGTTAGAAGAGGAGCTGGGAGGAGTAGAACTAGAAATAAGTATGATGGGAGACATTCAGTAGGACATGACCCAGAACGGGACTAACTAGGAACAGAAAGTGGTTTGAAGCAATTCAAAACCCTTTATAAACTCCAAAATGGCTTCTCTGAAGATTTGGGTCAAGAAACATAATAAATGAAAGGGTCAAAGACTCATACTTTTGACTTTGCACTAATATGTGCAAACAGATGTATTGGTCACATAATCTGACCAGTGGATGTTTAAGATTGTACGGAGGCAGCGCTGATGGAAGCGTTCTAGGAGACGCAGGTGGTGGCGGTAGATGACCCATGATTCGGAACCATATAAAAGAGTAGACAGCACTATGGCTTTGTAAACACTGATCTTGGTGCTTTTCTTCAAGTGTTTATTACGCCATACTCTTTTGTGGAGTTTTCCGAAAGCACTGTATGCCTTTGCCAACCTGTTGTCTATCTCCCTGTCAATCTTGCCATCCGAGGAGATGAGGCTACCTAGGTAATTAAACTGCTGGACTGATTTGAGCTCTGATTGGCCAATGGTGATATGGGGATGATGGAAGACTTCCTGAGGTGCAGGTTGATGGAGAACTTCTGTTCTTGAGCAAGCAGCAGTCACAAGTGTAGAGGCCATGCTGATGAGAACACAGCTGCGGTGGGCAGGGCACGTCTCAAGGATGAAGGACCACCGCCTCCCTAAGATCTTGCTCTATGGTGAACTTGCCACTGGCTGCCGCAAGAGAGGAGCCCCGAAGAAAAGATTCAAGGACTCCCTGAAACAACATCTCAGCCTTGGCCATATTGATCACCATAATTGGTCCACTCTGGCCTCAAATCGGGAGGCTTGGAGACACAGCATCTATAACGCAGCGGAAGCCTTTGAGAACACACGCAGGATCTCTCTCGAGGAGAAAAGGCAACGCAGGAAGAACCGTGTCTTGCTGAATACTTCATCTAAGGAGTCTTTCTGTTGTGCCTTTTGCAACCGGATATGTCTGTCACGTATTGGCCTCATGGGTCACCAACGTGCCTGTAACAAATGTGGATAGAGCCTTCCCAGATCTTCGTTCGCGAAGCCCAGCCATGAAGAATATGTGCAAATATCTTCCCCTCTACAAAAGTCCATCTTTCCAGTGTACTGCTGTTTGCTGCAGTGATTAATAGATTCTGATTTTGCAGTTCAAGGGAGCTCAGATCTGCTTTCTGTTTCCTTCTAGGAACACCGAGGCCCCAGAAGCAGCGGGACAGTGAACAGCAGGAGGGAGACAGAATGGTTCCATACATTACTGTGACCCAGCAAGCAGGATTTTGCAGAGGAAGAGTGGCCAACTAGACCATAGGGCTGTTGTTCAGATGACTGACTGCTTCTCAGCAAGACAACATGAGGTGGGAGGTGCAAGCAGACATGGGTCCACAGACATCCAGAGGAAGAACTAGAACAACTCATGTCTCTGTGAAGTCCACACTGAAAGAAGGAGAGAAAACACCTTGAATTGCCTCACCCCCAAGTATCTCGCCTGGGCTCCTGCACCCTCAGATTGTGTGGACAAGGATTTTGCACTGAGGAACAGACACAGGTTGTTCCTTAGCCACTACTATGTCATGCTGTGCTGTTTGCTCTAAACTTACATTCAAAACAGAGCTGGACTTTTGAACTGGAGGCCCCCAGGGAGACAGAGTTATGCACTATTACTATATTTAGATGCTTCTGAAGTGGAAAATGGCAAAATGTTTTGCAAATAGCAAACTTTTCAGGATGCAAGTCACAAGAGTTGTTCCACACAGCCTGGCTGCTACAAACAAATGATTGGAAAACAGGCCATCATTAATCTCCTTCTGAAAAGACATATAGATTCCTGAACTGTTCACGGATTACTTCCTATGCATCCAGAATGAAACGCCCGATTTTTCTTCCAGGCTCCAGTCGGACAGAGGGTTTCACACTGGCACTTCTGCCTAGGAATTGCTGTTCCCCGAGGAGGCATTTCAACCCTCTGCAGAAACAGATGAGTCTATGTAAATGCTACTGCATTTCTTTACAATATTTGGGAAGGGTTTTTTTACCCTATATTAAGAGTTCTCTTCTTTTTTTAAAGCTTTATAGGTATCATCAAAATTGATAATCTGCTGTGTCAGATAATTGTGGTATTTATGGCCTTTATCACCTTCAACTCAGTTCAGAGTATTTAATTATACTTTAGATATAACTTTTTTTGTACAGTCTTCAAAGTCATCATTCTGACTTTGCAACATAGTTATTCTTTCTTAATATTGGGATACATAGTGTTAATTGGGATACCTTACTACTTTGTGTCTTGCTGGGGCTTGTTTACAAAGATCTGTAAGAAATCTGGCTTCGGATTTCTTGAATTTTCTGTGAGAGCTCATCCACTGCATTGCATCGCAACATCTGCTTCATGTGAACTTCTTGAAGTTCACTGGGACTCAGCATAGCAAGTAATAACTAGGGGTTAGCTTGGCAGGTGGAGACAAGCGAAGCTTCATCTGCAGAACCTTTCTGACAAGGACTGCAGTCACTACAAGTGATCTGTGTATTTCCATGGATATTCAAAACAGTAAATCCAAATGACTCTTGGGATCTACAAACTGCAATACATAAAGAGAAATAGAAAAAGCTCAGAGTTATACTTCCTCTTTTAGTTTTTATTCATTAACAATAGAGAAGTCAGGTGCAATGAAATAAAATGTGTGTACTTAGACTAGAATGCTTTACTACTTTAGATAACAGTTATTTAATAACAAGAGGTAAAATCCTATAAAAATTACCATTTTGCCTCTCTGATGTGGTAGATATGATGCAGATTGATGGTTTTGAGTAAAACACGGATAATACAGTTGCATGAATTATGAGACAATATAATTTAAGATAAAATGTAATTATGCTGCAACATCATCTCTTGGTTTAACTTGCACAGCAGGACAAGGGTTTCCTAAGACAAATTTGATAACCACCTTAGAGGGTTTTCTTCTTTTTTAGTTGCCTAGTTACAGAGTTTGGAAGTATCTATTACAAGGTTAGCCCACTCATAAGGTATCCTAAATATGGTATGTCTGAAACTATAGCCTTGGCAATGTAGCAGAGACCCAAAGGTTTCTTATAGGAGACTGATATGCATCATTTTCCAACAAAACCTGAAGATTAAGATAAATTTGGGCATACAAAAAGGTCCAGGCTAGACCCAGACAGACAAAGACCCAGTGTTTCTCCATGAGTTAGTCATTAGGCTCCTTTGTGATTCAATCCCTTTGATAGCTGCAATATGCAAAACAAAAGTATATTTCCTTCATTTCTATAAAGAATTTTAAGATCTACAAATGAAAAAGTTGTAAAACAAAGCTAAGTACTATTGTCCTAAGTAACTCTACCGGTGTATCTTAAATCAATATACATATATTCTGTGATTCAGAGATTTTTTTTTTTCTCTTTTTCTTCGTAGTTTTTACAGGGTTTGTGCTTTTTGAAAGTATTTTCAATATTTTCTTATATCATGCTCCAGAATTTGCAAGGATTCACATTCTTGAGACTCTGGTTTAGAACGTGAATTGCCCTGATATCTGCTCCTCTCCTGTATCATCACAAAGGTAACCTTGAAACTTGACAGCATCAGCAACTGGTGCAGTAATGTCTTCCTGAGGCTGCAAATAGTCTGAATTTAGCACAATGAACTGCCTGTTCATATTCCAGGTGACCACACATATGCCCTGATTCAGTGGCTAGGGTATAAAATCTGTCTAAGAAAAAACATGCACTGCCTTTTTACATAAAATATTTCACCTTCTCCAGCATCTTCTCTCCATCTTCTCTTTTTCTGCCCTGCCATGACCTCTCTGAATCTGTCCTGTTATCAACCCTCTAGAAGTAAATTAATTGGACAAAGTGACTCCTCCTTCAATCCCCATGAAAGGAAGTAGCACGTCAGAGATCCTGTCTGCAGCTCCTCAGGCATAAAGCCATGTGTGCAGGAGGCAGAACCAGGCAGCCCAAGGACTAGCTGGCAAGCTGGGACCAGCCCAGTCTGAGTGTAGAGCTGCTGAAGCTGCCTAAAAGTGACATCTTTCCTTTGAAAAAATTGAAGGGAAAGAATGTGCTGAATAAACATCAGTCAAACCAAGTCCTGAGGAGCAGATCCTAACTAAATGAGAGGTATAGGTAATAAACTCTTTCTCTGATATAACCTCTGTTGAGAAAAATCTTTGTTGAGAAAAAGTTACTTTCACTGTCAACTTCAGCAAGAGTCAGTTGGCCATCACTAATTATCATTATCTATCCTGCTCTTGATAACTCCTAAGACAGCTCTGTGCAAGCCCAGGTTAGGTCTAGAGGCAGTGTGGGACCTTCAGGGAGAACTGTGCCCACATGTAGGCATAATATTAGCTCACAGTTTTTTCTTATGTTATGTCTTTAAATAATAATACTTAACTGTATTGCTCTTTTTTTTCTTTCAAGCCAAGTGTTCACCTCTGTCCTTCCTGCCTGCACTTTGCTAGATAATTAGCAGCTGCATGAACCATACCGATGGGATGAAGGTGGGCATGGAGAACTGGGAGCAAAGATTAAGGTCCCATTCTTTCACCTTAGAAACAACAGTTTGTTTCGCAAGAGTCCATAAATGTTGCCATGGCATTCGGGGATTGTTTTTGTGTTGGGTTCCACTGTGTGGTGACTTACATAGAGCTTCTTTTAATTTCCTGACATTTTCAGTGATGGGGCTAAACCATGAATTCTCAGATCCCTGAACTTTGCTCCCATTTTGTGGTTTGAGCTCATTTTATTGACTGATAATGATTTTATAATAAGAGAATTGTTTCACTCATTAGCAGTGCAGTGACTGCTGAAGGTCTGTGCCCAGTGTAGATTACTTAATCCAGCCTGGTCAGATACTTAAATCAACCATGCATTTTAGCTGTTCCAAATGAGGGCTTTTATTGAACTGGTTTCCGTTAATTTTCACTGCCTTCTGACTGCTGCTGCATCAGAGTTTCCTTTCTGTAATTAGTTACTGCAAATTTGTATATATGAGCAGTTTTTAAATATGAAAGGTAGCTGGCACTGGTGCTGTTCGCACTGGTGCTGCCAAAGTGATTAGCCCAGCAGGAAAATGAAGAATACGGAAGACTCACAGAAGTGAACTCCTGCAATGTGAAATGCAATTCAAGGTAGCAAAGAGCCTCAGAGCCAGGCGGCAATCATGCAGCGTGCAACACCCCCCAGGCATGTAAAGCCATGGTCTACCATAACCAACACTCCTTGGGATCAGCTCCTACACACTCTCCTGGACCCCTCTGCCATGAAGCTAACTCTGCTCCATGTATATAGCGGCCCAGATATTCCATTATTGCAATGAGTAATTGACCTGAAGTGCTAGTTGCAAAGAGCTAGGCCATGGAGAAGTGAGGCTGCCAGGCCAGGTTAGCCATCAGAGCTCTCCCTACTGAGACACCTGCAATGAACAATCACTCACCATCACTGCTACAGCAAGTGGGCACCTTTTCCACTGGCAGTGAGGGCTTAACCAGGTATGATGATTTCTGCTAATCACTCATTTGTGGCTCCACAAGACTCTCTCAGCAGTTCAGTGAAACTCTGTGTGGCCTCTCTGTGACCACCAGATTGAACAAGCAACATAGACTAACAAGAGTTCTCTTTGATTTCCCAGCACAATTCACTGCGTCTCTCAATAACAACTTCGCCAGCACGAGTCATACAACAGTGCAAAGGAGTGAGAAGGCAAGGAGACAAAAAGAGCTGCAATTAAATTAAAGCCATAGCTGACAGCAAAGGAAACATCTGTGGAGCCACTACGTCCACACTGACTGCAGAACGACTGAACCTCCCCTGGTACTTGTTTCTCTCTGCCAGCTACTGATAGAGCCTAGGAAACCTCCTCAGGCTGAACATCTAACTTTGAGCAGTTAAAATCAGACTAAAAAACCCAACCCAAAACATCTCTGGGTCTTTGGTGTGAAGACACCACATCCTGGTATCTTGTTTGCTAACTAGGCTATCAAAAACTTCATTTCTGATCGTGCATCTCTCTTGGTGTCCCCTCACTATCTACATTTTTTTTGCCCCCATCCTTTCAAATTGTATTTTGACCTTTTCATTTGCTCTTGCTTCTGTTGTATTTGTTTTCCCCTTACTTTCATGTTTTTTATCTTCTCTTTTTTCCCTCCTCTGGTTTCAGCTTTACATTTCCGTACTTTGTTTTCAGTGCGCTGCTGCCTCGTGGGTTGTCACAGTAACACCTCATACGAAATTAGCTCCTATGCTTCTTATCGTTCTGTTGGGTAGAGATCTAATTAGCCTCTCGGTTTCCTTGCTACAACTCCATGGCCAGGCCAAAGACAAAATCTTGGTTGTCCCTTCTCCTTCGTGGTAGCAGTCACTATTGTCCTCCTGAACCCTTCTCCTTTATCATCCACGTCTTTGGTGAGGAAGGTTGGAAAGCAGCTGACGCAGCCTCAGAGCCAGCTGGCTTCCTGCTTCGGTAGCTCATCAAGAATTTGCATTGCTCAAAACCCATTTTGGAGCTGGAAAGTCCAAAGCCAAGCTTCACCACTTGTGTGGGCATGTGATTTCAGGGTGGTATCTCTGATTTTGGGGAGCTGCATGCACCAGAACTGCCCTTGGGCCCTCAGCACCAAAACCTCTGAAAGATAGATGTAGAAATAATTCTGAGAAGTGAAATAAGGGGTGGCTGGGAAGGAGGCAGGAGGAGGAACAGACATGCTCCTCAGTGTTTGCCAAGAGATATCTTGCTGTTCAACCTGGTTTATAACCATTGGCTTATAAAGAGGTACTTCTCAGCTCTGCTGTGCAGTGACACCAAGGAGTCAGTGCTCTCCAAGCTGCGAAGAGCCTATGCACAGCCTGTTGAAACCAAACAGTGTGTTTGGTTGATGATACATTTCCTCCAGGTACTGCCACACATAAAAAATATCCCAGGTTATTTAGACCCATTAAAGAAAACAGTTACACTGGTCTTCACTCAGCTGCACTGGCAGGCCAGCACCACTCTAAGGGACATTCATCTGCAGGATCTGCAAATGACAGAGCTGGCTCCCCTGTACAATTCAGCTTACTGCAGCAGCATTAGCTGCAGTACCTTTCGTTACATTCTGCTTGCACTGTACAATATTGGGTCACTTGATATTCCTCCAAGTGACATTTAAATTTAAGTCCAGAAGAAAGCCGATTGTCATCTTTTGTGAAAACATTATGTGAGACTTTTAGGCCCCTATGTCACTTGATGTAAATCAGCTCTGTATATAAAAAGCGACTAAACTACCCTCAGACCTTGTAAGGGCTATGATTTTTGCATCTTTTTGATGTGATTATTGTTCAGCCATTTATGTGTGACTATGATAAACATACTTCCTTGGCATTAGTCCATCTTAAAACACATTTTGATGATGAGCTTGCCCTTCTTAGCCCTTCTTGACCCCCACTTGGTAATTTCTTCTAAGTCATTTTAATCGTATTTTATCATTACAAGGCTTCTTAATAGGACAGTCTAGCTTTCCTTTCTCACTGTATGAAACAATGCTGCTAGAGCTTGATTTGCATGACCTAAATGATTTCTGCAATCACTGCTCTCCAGTTGTTTGTCCTGAAGGGACAGTGAAGGATTATACTGTTTTAAAAGCATTTCTATTTAGCAAATACCTCATTTGCACTAAGACATCAGCATTTACCACATTCATAATGTAGCTAATAAATTTCATTTCTGCTTCAATTTTCTTGCTTCACAGACGACCAAAGATTGCATAATTGAGATCCAAGAGCAGGTAATAATTCCTTACCCATTAGTCCTCCAACTGCAGAGCTGTAAAACTGCTCAAAACAGTCAATCAGCAGCTTGCACCATCCATCCTGTGACAAGGACCCTATATGAGGACCTCCATATCCCCCTGCATAAAAAGGGAGGAAGACCACTCTATCGAAGCCTTGAACTTCTGTCCCTCACGCTACTGTTCCTTTCTGTCTCAGTTTCCCTTCATTTAAAAATAAAATAAAAATTTAAAAACAGGCTTTTAGCACCACAAATATTTCAAAATTTAAGATGATACTACTTCTATTTGAGGGACTGATCCAATCAATAGAAATATCATTATGGAGTGCAATTGCTCCTGGTTCAAGAACACATTTTGGGAATAGGGAACAGAAAAAGTGTGAGACCAGGTGAAGGGATGGTGTTCAGGCCTTTTCCAGCTGCTATCCCAGATAGGCAATTCTCAGCACCAACAACTAATGGAGGTAATACTCTCTAGGCCAGGAGCTTTTAAGCTCATTTCCTTTGCTGCCACTACACAGAGGCACTGAGGAAGTCTGGTTAGAGGTAGAAGGGTCTGAAGTTTCCCCATATTGCAGCTCTGCAATATAAGAGGCATGATTTTCCTCATAACAGTAAGCTAAATGAGAGTTTGAGCTGATTAATGATCATGGCAGAAAAAGAACAGTAGTGAAAGCATTTATAAGTCACTGTATACCTTCCAGTCTGGCAAAGGTTTCTGAAACAAACTACTTCATACAGCAGTTGCTGCTAAAGGGAAGCATTCATGCTGCATTAGTGACTTTGTTTATTCATACAGATCTTCACAATAACCACTAATGTCATGTCAAAAGCAGCAATAATGGATTTCCACATCTTCTTGAAATAGCCTGTGTCCTTCCTAAAGCAGGGTATGTCTCTGCCGTGTTTCTGTAATGTCTAAGACTTTGATATTGGACCTATTAGACCTCATCATAGTAGAAGGAGCAATTATTTTATAATCCTTATAAATACAATATAACTATATAAAAATATTTTCTTGTCTCAGTTTCCATATCTAGATGATGCAACAGCATCCAGCTCCACAGTTCTTTAATAAAACAGATCTGTTTCTGGCAAAGGGAAAGAACTTTGGAAGAACATTTCTTTTTTTTTTCCATCTGTCATTGAATCAGAAAGAACTTCTCCCTCAACACCAACCACAGCCTAGAATATTGCTGCTTGGAGCACAGAACACTTTCCTCCCCACTGCAGGACTGCCTTTGTAGGGGATAAAAAAAGCAGCTGAGCCAGCTTGTTGAATTCTGAGCATTCTCCATCACCCACCAGAGGCAGTGAGGGCAGCTTGGCTGCTGGCTGCAGGAGCAACACAGAAGGCCTATTAACAGAATAGACTTTAAGGCATCTTATCAGGTTACACACTCACACACAAGTACTCGCACAAACACACACACAAGTACACGCGCGCACAGAGAAATAATAGTGGCCCAAGAGAGATAAAAGCAATTTATAATGTTGCCACCTTGCAGTGTCACAGCAAATTCAGAGACAGACAGCTCCCTATAATGTGGCAAACAGACAAAACTGGAAGTCTCACCATTAGTGGTCTGTTTCTCTGCTAAGTCTGGATTAAAGGGGAAATCACAAAATCTGTTGTTGAAAAGACCAGAATACCCTACGGAGCCAATAACACTCTCAGAGCAGGTGAGGTTCACATTAAATTGATACAGCTCATGTAACATCGAGCAATATGAGGTGTCCTTTACATAAAAAAAATATCTTTGGCAGATACCTTTGGGTCTGTTGGCTGAAGCAGAAAAGCAATCAATACATGTTGGCAATATTTACCCCCTTATAGTACTGCCAAATGTGAATTTGCAGGAATGTATCAGCTGTTTTGAACTGATCTTTGACTTTGTCTCTTCACAGATGAATGTGAATTGAAACTAGAATGATCCACATTACAGAGAAAGAGATATGGCAGGAATGCACAGGGTCACCCCTATTATTTCTTCTTGTTGTAAGAGTCACTGCTGAAAAAATTAGGTCAGATACAGTTTCCAAAGGGATTAAGTGAGGTAAATCAAATTGATAACAGAATATGAGTCTGAAAAAACACTGTGTCAGACTCAATCACCTTCTACCTGGAAAAAGCCATAGATTTTTTTAGAAATTGGAAAAGAAATTTTGGATTTTACAAAAACACCACATCTGGTACATTATGTGTTTCCAGCTCTCTCACTCTCCCTTCTCCTCCTCCTTCAGGCAGTGGCTTTTAAAGGCACCCTCCCCCCAGAAATACAGACTGGGGCTCCTATAGTTAAAAGACATGCTGCAAATGAACAATAAAGAACACCACCTCTTCTAAGACAAATAAAAACTGGCAATAAAAACTAGGACAAACATGACTTTTGGTTATTTAATTTGATTCCTGATTGTTATTACAATTCAAGTGTTATGAAAATTTCACTGAAAAACAATAGTAATTTCAAATATCAGGTCGTAATTGAAAGCAGCAGAAATGTCCCACTAAATCAAATTAATGATCCATCCCATTCAGTATTCTGTCTCCAGTGGAAGATGTCTTCAGTGGAAGATGTTGTTCATGAAGAGCATGGGAGTCTAGACACTTTCTGCATTCCATTCTTCTACATCTCCCAACGAGCAGAACTGTTGTTGTGGTACGTTGCTGCCTAGTTCTGTTAGCACATTTACTGACATTTTATCTGCAAATTTGCCTCATCTCTTTTTGTCCTGCTGATACCATCCACCTTCCCAACCTCCCATGTCACCTGTGTAACACAATAAAGCCTTCCCACTTTCCATCCACGTCTTTGCAAGGAAGGCCCAGCTGGCTCAGAGACTGACCTTGGGCCATGAACACCAACTTGTGAGTCCCTTCCTGAAACAATCTCTCTCTTCTCATTCTTCAATGTTTCTTCTTCCAAGAAATAGTTTGAAACTGAAGCACTGGTTTATGTGGAAGAGCAAAGGCAGGGGAGGAAAATTAGCCATTTGCAATTTGCCAACAGAAACAGGGCTCTCCTATGGTCATACAGAATTTTTAAAAAATTAAGCAACAAGCTTGAGACATGGAATAAATCAAAGGAAAAATGAACTTGTTCTAGGGCTTTTGCTAGCATTTCTAATTGTGGAAAGAAATGAGAAAACTGTCAAATGAAGTCTCTTTGATATAACTGCATTAAAGGATAATTTCCATTCCCCAGATGCATGATCTAGCTCCTAATAAAAGGTGTGTCCTGATGGACAGAATTTGGCCCTATGTGAATCTAATGAACTCAACATCTTTAGCAGGTCTCTCAAATACTTCTTTGTTCCGAAAAGTGCTTTACTGCACTGTTTACATGAAAGAAACCATTAAAAAAAAAAAAGTCAGATTAAATGCTGTAGGGCCAGATCTCATCTGACCTTCCCATGATACCCTAGTAAAAAATTAAAGGAAGGTCTTGTGCAAGGAGTATTTCTTTTTACTGCATGAAGCACCAGGTCTGCTCCCTCACTAGGAAGGAAACAGGGACTCAGGTCTAACTTCCCTCTGCAATGGAGGAAATACTGAAAAGTTGAGACCATTTGCATATTTTTTCTACATAGCAAAGCTAGGGAAGAATACTGCCCAAGTTATAGCCTTATCTTTCAATAACATCTAGCTTATAAAAGGATTGTGGCTTTCCCTAAAACTGCATTTGCAGGGCAGAGCTGCTTGAAGACTCTGGGGCTGAAAGGCCTATAGAGAAGCTTGATATAACTGTAAAAGTTGGAAACAAAATTCAAAATAAAAATTAAGCTTTTAATAAACCACAAAGGTCTACTGTTCCAAGCAGGTGATGAATTCTAAATAATTAAGAGCTTCATTTCTCTTACAATGCAGATTTATTTATTTTTAAATTCTTCTCCAGTTGTACTGATACCACCTTATACTCTTTACTTCTTTATGGCAAATCTGCTTAGGTTCCTGGAGGACTAAGTTCAAGACAAACAGAACAGGAGGACCTATAGGTGACATGTAGCACTCTGGAAGAACTGCTCCTAGGTACAAACTCCGTCCAACAGCAGACTGAGAGAATGACAGTAAGACAGACTTCGGAGGTGCTGTATGATCCCTGCGGAACGGAAATTATTTTGGAGGTGATATTTAATTTGTTGCCAGAACTCTTTAAATGTGCTTGATAGAGAAGGAGATATGTTTTCTGCAGCTCAGTTAATACATTAAGGTTCTGATTTACATGAACATTCATTATGAAGGACTATTAACCCGTAGATATGGCCAGACTCTACTTAAGCGGCAAATCTGATGGGGACTGAAGTTAGAACTCTGTGGCCCCCCTTCTCCTGATCATTAACAGCCAGCTTTAAAGCAATTTTAAAACTACTGACTATATCCCAGCAGCAGAGCAGCACAACTAGAACACCAGGCACAGCACAGTGTAGCTTCTGGCTCTGATCCGGTTGGGCTACCTGAGCTGGCTCTCACCCTTTTGTCTGACTTAGGGGTCCCAGCCTGGGAAACTCTCTGCTATGCCTTTTGCTTCCCTGGGCACTGAGGAAGGCAATCAGATGGACCTCACAGCAATGTCTTTGGACACATAGCTCACACATTGCCCTGGTCCTCCCTGAAGAGGTCCTGGTATGATCTTGTCTCAGTTTGAGACAATTTGGAGGGGCAGAGACCTCGGACAGAAGTCTCCTCCCTTGGATTCAATATCCCTGGTTTCTCCAATACAGAGAGAGAGAGACCAAATACACCCAGATATAAGTGAAAAAATAACTCTTTTCCAAGAAGAAATGCTAAAAACAATACTAATAAAACTAGGTTAAACCAATCAATGAGAAGAAACTTCCCAAGCCCCACCCACCAGACCCGATGGTGGCCAGCCTCTGCCACCTGTTAAAAACACACACATAGCCACAGAGACAAGATGGCCACCTTTCCACGCCTGGAAAAGCTGGCAGGAATGGCTGGAGAGTCAGCCAAAAGGCATATTTGGAGAAAAGAAAAGGTGGATACCAGAATTTTTGTGCAACCCAGGACAGATCTCTATCAGAACAGCAGGGGCAAGGCTCCCAACAGCCTGATCTCCCACTGAGCACTACTTTTCTACAAGCAAGGGATGATGAACATGTAGCACTAATGCTAAAATGTACTGAGGGCTTCTGTCACACTTAGGCAAAAGATTTGCAGGATGACCACAATGGGCCATATTGCCAAGTTGTCTTCCAGTCCACAGAAATCCTTTCAGCAGATCGACATCTCAGACTGACTGCACGGAAAAACCTTGTGGGAACAATATAGAACACACAGACTGGAGAAACACAGAAATAGCTATTAGATTACTATGACAGGGCAGAAGAAAGGGATAAAGTTTTCATTACTTAAAATCCAGCAGCCAGTTTCTTGCACCCCTTTTGGCTACCAATATAAAGATGAAAATTCCTGCTCTGCTCAAAATAGCTGCTGGTTAATATATGCAATTTTCATATAGGGCTTTTTCCTTAGCACTGCTGGGTATCTGTGAGACTCATGTTCATACTTTATCAGACAGTAGGAACAGAGCCGGCACCATTTTACACTTGGCCCACAGGTTCCAGTGTGAGTAAAGAGTACTCATCATCTCCTACCATTGCACCTAGTAATTATCTTCAGGATAATTAGCAAATGTATCCTGGAGAACACAATCAAGATTCTTCTTTCTATTCTGGACTATAACTATTAGGTTGGATCTCTGGCTGGTATGAAGTCGCATAGCATCATTAATTAATATCTTTTCCTCTCCATCTGAGCTGGGAGGAAGCCTTAGGAATGTATGTTGTTAAGGGATACTCAAGGCAGCTGTGAGCTGTACATTTGAGCTTCCCAAAATCTGATTGTGCACTACAAGCTCTGAAAGTTATAGCTTAGTTGTAAATATGTGATCAGACCCTCAAATTGATTAAACAGAGGACTAGGTGTTGCACAGAATGCAGGTATCATTAAACTGGCAAACTTTGCACTGACAGAAACATTTTCTTTAAGACAGAACAAATGATTTTCAGACCTTAAAACTTCACAGCCAGTATCTTTGATGCAAAAGTGCATGGTCTGCCATCCTCTCCATTTTAATCACCATAATTATAAGGGATTACTTCGTATCATTCAAACAAATTTTCATATCATCATCTTGCAACCAAAATACCAGTGGCACTTCATGGACCTATCTCAGTTTGAGAACAGCTGAGGTTGTAGCTAAGGCCTGTTTGGTGCTTGCTGCTGAAACTACAGCCTATTGTGGCAAGAGATCTATGCACAAGCTGGGGAGCCGGCAGTGGGAACAAGGAAATCATGTGTCCCCTTCCTTTCAGCGATTAAAGCCTCAGGATAAAATGTCTGTAAAGCCAAGTGCTACTGAATAAGCCGTTCAGAGGAGTGGAAGTAGGCTGGGATTGAAGTCTAGCCATTTATCTCTTCCTGTGGCAGATTTGTGAGCGTTTGCTCTGGAAAGAGGAGAGGCTTCAGAAGCCATCAGTGTTCAGAAACCACAGTGTTAGAGCAGAAGTGTTAACACCTTTCTGTGGCACTGTTCTGTCTTTGTAAAAAGTACAGGAACTTCTGCCTGCAGATACATGCTCACAACATGCATCTTGCAACTTGTGGGGAACCTTTTAGTAACAACGAGGAGGTTTCTGTACCTCATAACATTTTTCTGGATTAAAGTAAGGTATGAATTTTAATTACAGTGCCAATTCCAGGACAACTACTGTTTCAGGCACACGTAATCCACTACAGTTATTTTGGTTAATTTTCTCCTTGCAAATAAGTACCACTAGTAATAGCAAGCATGTTGTTACAATCCTCTTATGATCTTTCTCGCCACATACATTTCTATGTGATTGTAATTATTATTATTACATATCTCTATATAATAATTGCATATGTTATAGGTATGTGTAAGTGTATGTATGATGCTGTTACAATAATGTGTGTTGTATGAAACAATGGCAAATATTAGTGTATATCTATGTGATTTGATACATATATGCCCAAGGCAGTGATGGATACTTTAACATAGAGTATAATAGTTTGAGGCACATATGAATAAAAATTTAAGAAATAAAAAAAGGAGCTGTGGTAGTTCAAACTAAATTCCCTGGAGACAAGAGAGAAGTTTTAAACAAAAGTAGTGTATAAAAAGTAGCCTCAACATAGATTCTGATGACAAGCCAGTGCCATAGATATTCTATCAGTATCCAAATTGTTAATAATATATTTGAGGACAGATTATATTTGAGATTATATTTGAGACTATATTTGAGGACAGATTAACGTAAAACTGCCTTCCCCCCCCCAAAAGTAATCAACAATCTAGCTATATTTTCTTTTCTTTCCTCCTTTTCTTTCCCCCTTAAAATGACTTTGATTTTTACTGTATTCAAATAGATCTCAACATATCCAGGAACTACCATTAGGCCCCTTGTCATTCATGGGGAAATATAACAGAACTTGTATATCAATAAATTAATCAGGAACATCTGATACTGCCAGTATAATATCAGTTCCTTCTATTTAATTTGGATGCAATTAATCTGGAAGGACGGCAAGGTCCCAGGAAACCAAACTTTCCCTAGTTTTACAACAGCAGAAATAGATCTAATTTGCTGGAATAGTGGCCTCATTTATGTGGGACAGACCTTCCAGTTGGAGTTTCCAAGCACACCAACACTTCTACTGCACCAAACTTCCTATAGGGTATATCTATATCATTTTCTGTGCTGGCAGTTACATGAGCTATGAACTTCAGGTGTAGCGACACAAGAGTGCACAGCCTCTGCACTTAAGCAGGGGGAATTGCAGGACATTTATATGAAGATTGGGGTGAAATATGCAGAAGGACAAAATTGGTGGATGTGCTAACAGGAACAAACACATACATACTGAAGATGTGAAGCTGAAAGGTAAAGGAGGTCGTCTTCAAAACACTCCTTGTCAACAACACCCGGAGACGACAACCACAAGGTCTCCTGCTCCAGTGGAGTTATCATCCAGTTTGAATCCATGTGGTGGCCCTGTATGGCTTAGAAGCTTCTCAGTCCCTGGAGCTGTTCCACTGTAATGACTGCAACCACAAGGATGGTGGCCTGTTTTGAAAAGCTGCTTAACTGGGGAGTGAAGAGATCTGCTGGGATGCCTCTGTTGAGTGTAGCATCTTCACAGTGCCACCCTCAGCTGCTGGCAGCTGTTGCTGGCACTAGCCAATACTCAGGAATAAATGTCTTCTACTGGCTCTGCATGAGGTGTTCAAACACAAAAAAAAAGGGCAGGTAACTCCCTAGTCTATCAAGCTGTTATGAATATACTAAGATTTGACTATTGTGACTTAATCAAATTTGTAAATACGTTAGTGATACACTCAGTGTCATTTAAAACAAGAGGATGACACAGCACTGATACCAGCCAAAGATATTTCTTGATGATCTGAAAACCACACCTATCTACTGCTGATGCTTGGGGCAAATTATTTCCATAGGCTCAAACAATCAGAGATACCCTTCTGAATGATGTTTATCTAATGCTGCTTTCTTCACAGTAAAGACTGTTAATGCAGCGGTTGAGCAACTCCAGGAAGGCACAGTTATCCTGAGATAATCAGGAGCCTGAGGGCTCAGAGGCAGTCATCTGTATTCTCTGCCCCAATTTCATCAGTATATTAAATTAAAAAACATCATGAAGGTCAAACATTTCATTGCAAAGAAGTGTAGAAATTCAAATATAGGATTGCCAGAGTAATTCTAACTGTGTGTTTACATGTATATAGGTATAGTGCATTTTTCCAAATATTAATGCTGTCACTTATAATCTATGAGACTGTGGACAAATTATTAGGAAACTGGTGTATCAAAAATGCCTATTTGTTTTTTTGCCTACATGTACGTGTTTATGAAGTGTGTGAGTAAGAAAATAACCAAATCAATTTCACTTTGGAGACGTATTTAACAATATTCTTTGACTGATTTTGTAGTTTGTTTATATATTATGCGATTGCTTATATAGAAGGGGAGAACTAAGGTTCATCTGTCCTTCTTACAAATTCCACGTAACTACATGGAACCTGTTTTATGTGATACCAGTACCAAATCACAGGACACTGGATATATGTTTTTAATTGTCTTTTAGAGAAATTACAGTTTCCATAAGAGGTCCAGCTGGCAAGCTTTTTGCCACTGACATACACTGAAAGAAAATAGGGCTGAGATTTATTAGTGGCGCTTAGGGGTCCTAATTATGGACCAAGCTGCCTCGGACATATTCTAACAAACCTGAAATGAGCTGTAACAAGCTAAGAGACACCTATATGACAGAATGGTTCATGACTCTGTTGTGCATAGGTAGCTCATTACAGATCATTTAAAAAATATATCTCCACAGTGTAATTTGGACAAGTACACGCTCAGCTTTTCAACATGGGTGTCATGTATGTGGAAAGGAGTCATGACTGACTGTCCTCCCTACATTCTAATCTGAGTGAGCCATCTAATCACATTCTGGCTGGATGAGCAGAAATTCTGTGTATGGAAAATGCTGCGAATTACTGGCCCAGCGACTTGTTGACACTCAGTGTTCTACATACATTAAATACTGTGGGCAGTTCTGTTCACTTTTTAGAGTCCATATGCTCAAGTACTGCAGTTCCAGCCTTCACAAAAAGCCTGAACTGTGCACAGAATGTTTCTGGGAACTCAAATAAAATATTATGCCTAGAACAGGGCAGATACAGGGAGAGCAGGAAATGGGCTAACCTGGGAAAGCCTGAAGTGCCTCAGAACTTCTATAAAAGGAAGGATTACCCCCTGGGGACTTTTCCTCCATTACTTAATGCCAAAAGACAGACAAAAAAAATCACTTAAATGATAAAAAGCTATTCAAAAGAACTGGCTATAAAATTACTCTTATCTCCAAGGCACTGCTTTTTCTCTGAATCCATGGTTATGTACCAGAATTGTTAAATAACATGGTGCTAATCTAGGAGTGTTTTGAGGGAAAAAAGCTAGAGTCCTCTCTTTTTATAACACCGCAGAAGCATAAAGAAATAAAATAAAAAGTAAATGCTGATCTCTCAGCATAAATTTCAGTATAGTAGTGGATGAAAGGACATTTAAATACTATTTTGAAGTTGATTATATCACACAACTCCACCCTAGAACTAACTTGCAATCTTTAAACTACTCTGTTAAAGCAAAGTGGGAGAGAAGATAAAAGATAAAGAGAAGAAGGGGGAAAGGGGAAAGTTGCTATTTTATAAAATAATGGGATTATATACAATAAATCTTAGACAAAATCATAGGAGTTAGAGAAAGACAGCATGAAATCCATTACTTCAATTCACTGTGTCCTCACTGGAGTCTGAAACTCACATAATCTGATGATTTTTTAAGGAAGAATGGAATGAAAAGGAAAAATGTAAAAAAACCCCAAAATTTAGGAAAAGCAGGAAGGAAAACTAACTCAAGTAGCAACACCATTAAAATAAATTAGAATTTTTATGTTACACCATTAAAGTCATGGCCCCATGTCTTCTCTCATTTGAATCGAATTTGGAAATGCCACAGGGTGCACACAAACAGGCTGCACAAACAGCATAGTCCATGAAGTATCACCTTAGCATGTGAAACACAACACCAGGGCAACAGGAGTATCATCTTCACAGAAGGAAATGCAATACTAGGGCAACAGCTTCCATTCTGTCCCTGTCTTTGGTAGTGATTCACAGAGCTCCTCTTCACCCAGCCTCCTCTGAATGTTAAAATCCTGTCTAAAGTTCGAATTATAATAAATTTTATGCTGCTCGAGGTTTTAACAGAACATTCTGTGTAGTGCAGAGGCAGTTAAAAGACCTGGGACCTTGAAACATTTCTAGGAAAGGTTTGGAAAGGACAGCATTTTCATTTCAAATGTGTATTTTTATTGACAAAAATTGAATATAACAACACAGATCTCTCATGGGAATAGGATATTATGAAATCTTCAATTTGAAGTTCAGAACTGCATAGTAGAGCAGTAGTAGAATGGAAGTATTCATAAAATAAATCTGTTGCACAAATAATCTATTCAGACCCTCAGGACAGTTAAGGAGCAAGAAGGGAATTGACCCCTGAGTCCTTCTGAAGGTGACAGCAGAAAGGGGTAAATAGGTTGCAGGCCCACTAGCTCATAAAGCACCCTGAAAGATGGACTAAAGTGAGGTAAAAAAGCTGCAGATTGTGATGAGAGGGAGCAAGAGGAGGCAGCGTGGGTCTCTGCACAGGTCCAATGCCACTGATTATCATTGCACCCGTTCAACATGAAGAAACATCGAAACCTTTTCAGATTAGATTGTGAGACATAGCCTGTGGCACATGTAACAACTCATTGGGAGATGGTTGGAAGATATGCACTTATCCAAAATCAGCCTGCTTGTCAACATTTTTTTGGTTTTACATTGGTTATTTAGAGGATACAAAATTTCACTAAAATATTACCTTCTAACTATAATAGGTACAGTTGGATTAGTGGTGAACGCTGCAAAGAAATGACTGTTTGAGGGGTTTGCCATTTATGGACTTCTTAAGAAAGAAGTAAAACAAAGAAATTTTTATCAGCTAAAAAATCCCATAATGCATTCTTTTGGGGAAAAAACAGATTAATGGAAAAAAAAAATAACCTGCTTTTTGGCTAGCTTTAAAAGGCAAGGAATATGTTTATTCCTTGATGTAGATTTTAACCATCCTCATTAAGATCTCTCTCCTAATTGTAGCTTCAGCAACAGCATCCATCGCCAGAGGAAAGACACAGCAGAACAAGGCCACATCTACAAAGAAAGCTAAGAAGAAAATGATCTCACAAAGTTATAAATTCTTTATAAGTTATAAATGAGAAATAAATTCTCTTTTCTGTGCTGTACATTTTGTGCTAACCAAACTGAGTACCAAAACTAATGAGCTGCTAATGTAAACAATTTTACCCCGTGAATGCTTTTGGCCCATTGTGTTAATTAAGGTTTGATTCTGAAGTGGACAGAAACAAAAAAGAAAAGTCACATCTACTATGTCAGTGTAAATTGCTATGTTAGTTGGGATATAAATCTGCTGCTAGGGGAAGCAGGACAAAAACACTGAGTATTTTTAGACCTGTCATCGTTAAATATACTTGCTCCTGTCTTAATATTGACATGAACCAGAAGTGAATATATATTTTAAATGCAAGTATTGCTAAATGTTGCACATCCCTCAAGGGCTGAATTTAAGTCCTGGTATAAAGCTCATTAAAACCAACAGGAACCTTTCTTCTCCAGCAGAGAGTCAGAATCTGAATATAAATGAGTATTCTAAAAAAAGAATAACAATGAAAAAGGAAAAAAAAATCAAATAACAAAAGAAAGGTACAACGGTTAAAATGTTGGTACTGACATTCAATTATACTTATAAACACTCTTTCACCAAGTAAAAACACTCTTTTACCAAAAAAAATTCTGCACTTTCATGTTCTTGTAAAGCAGAGTCAAAAGTACCCACTTTCTCTGTACTTGGTAGGTATTACTACTATGGACTGTTCTGTTCTGTTCAATGCATTATTCTAAAATATCTGGCAGTGGGGTAAAGAAAGACATTCTCAGGAATAGTGCGGAATTATAAATGAAGAAACTGTTTGTTTACAACTTTATACTGACATTATATAAATTGTGAATGTATCAGTCATCATCATCAGTTAACTGCCATTTCACCCAGTCCTTTTAAGGAAGAGTCTGAAGAACTATCCAGGTATTGCAGGAGCTGGTGATTCAGAAAGTAGTAATCTTTCTGCATCACGTGGTGCTAAAAGTGTTCTCCTGGAAAAGCAGGGAAGTAAAACTTCTGAAGCTTTGAAACCATGAAAACACGTGTGTGTGTGAGACCTGAAAACGTTCAGGTTTTTTTGAGAGAAGTGTTCACCCATATCCCAGACAGATTCTTCTCCAGGTAATTACATTGCTTCGCTAGTTCCAAGAGGATACACTATTCTTCATTTACACTTTTAAAACACGTTGCTGTGACAATCTTGTTCCTTAATCTGATAAGCAATTCAGAGTACTGTGCTTTCACAAAAGCTATGTTGTGAAACAGCTATTCCTTGCTTTACCTGAAGTAACTGCAGTTATATAATAGTCTCTTAAAGACAGAAGAAAATAGATTAAAAAATGAGACCTCTGTAAATAAATGCTGACATTTACAATTTAAATTGCAATAGTGTCCATTGCCTGTTCTTCCCCAGCTTAGAAAAACAAAGGCAAATTTTGCTCCTCAAAGTAGTTATCATAGGGTAGGGAGAGAGACAAATCACAATATAAAGGGAGGACTATATTATATGAACAAATAATGGGATTTTGGCCAAGGATAAGGAAAAGAGTTAGCTCAGTAAGAGATTTTGGTAGATGAATTTCAAGAGTCATAGAACATCCCTAAGAGATAAGAAAAATAATTAATTCAAGATAGTTTGGAGGAAGAAGACAGCAGAGTGACTGAGAATTTTCCTCAACAATGGAAAGTGAAAGAGTTGGGAAAAAAGTCTGGAAGTTAAGTTTCAGTCAAGCTTGTGATTAACTCACTGTTTAAACCATTTTGATTAGCAAATGGCAATACACCAAGAAGATGCAATGAAGAGAGGTTAAGAAACAGAACTGCATAATGGAAGCTATGTTAGAAGTGAAGATGATGAACTAGTAGAACTGATAATTATCTGTTGAAAAACCTCAGGCTGAAGCTGTATCAACAGATATGAAGACACAGCGAAATTGCATTGAGTTTGTAGTTTCACATCCCTGAAATATCTCAAGGTACTATTCAGATAGACAGGTATTCCCACTCTATGTGACTAATTCTTCTGAGTATGGAGAAATACCAAACAAAAATCATGTTGAAGCACAAAGAATGATAAAAATATCTCACACACCTATGTCTCAAAAATAAGAGATATTTTTCTTTAGTGTTGAAGTTTTCTCTTGTGCTCCATGATCCAAAGCACATTCTGATCTAGTAAGCATTCTCTTGCTGGAACAACCAAGTCTCTGAGCTAAAAATCAACTCCTTTCAGCCCATTCACCTTAAAAGACAAGAACTTTGCTGCTTCTCTGAAACAAACCATCCTCCTAGGTTGACCAAATGACATGTGGTTCCCTTCGGGACAAATTTCTAGAAAAATTCACAGCTAGTTGGCATGCAGCCAGCACAATACTCCCTGGCACCTCATACCCATTTAACTTCAGAGTCTTCTGGCACAAGCCAGCTCTGCATTCTGTCCCAGAGGTGGCTGTATTTCAGCAGTAATGAAACTGCAATACATATAGTGCCACATTATTCACTCCGACACCCATGCAGCCCCAGTGAAAACAATGCAGGCAAAGTTAGAAAAATTACATGAAGGTGACCAAAAGCGGCCCTGCCAAGTTTTTATTAAAGAATCATTTTAAAAAAATATTACTTTGTTTTCCCCAAATAATCTACCAACCCCCACCTTACTCCTCCACTAACTCCACAGAACTTTTTAACAAGTTTTGTCAATATTTTCCTCCTCATCTTCCATCAGAGCGAATCTTCTGTGTTCCCTTGTTCCTCACAAGAGCCATGATATTATCAGACAACTCACTGTGTTAATGATGAGCAGGCTGAATTACCTCCAGCTAAACACTGGTCATTGAAATAAGAGGTTTTTAAAGTACAGGCAGACAACTGGTAAATTGGGAGACAGAAGTTACAGCGCAAAGGACAAGGGCTACAGTGCTTTGGAAAGGTGTCTTTGATGTAAAAGTTTATGGGCATAAGCAGGTCTCTTCTGGTTTTTGTTCAGTAAGCAGGTGGCTGAGTATTTGATGTCCTTCTTTTAAAAATTCCAGCTCAGTGCTGGGCACAGGCAGGCCCACTAAGACAGGCTGGTGCACCTGTGTTGTTATTACTCAACACAACAGCACCGTGGCCATTTCACCTGTATCCCTGGTTCTCTGCAGAGCTGCTCTGTCATAGAGGCACCTCTGCACTTGCTCAGCTGCTTGAGTGACCGTCAGTGATTAGGCACGTTATGAAACTCTTAGCAAGCTGAGCAGAACAAGCCCTTGTAAAGTACTGGGTGAGTATGCTCAACAAGCACACCAACTGCTATTTGCCAGTCACACTGATATGAGTAAAGCTGGTTTAAGAATTGTGCTGAGGATTAGCTAGATGATTCACAGGAAAATCCAAAATTAAGGGCCCAATTTACATTCAACGTATGTGGCTGAGAGAGTTGGGAAAAGGGAACACTCGGCCTCTTGCTTAGAATGGATCCTAATTGTCTATTTCTTCTAGTTACAGTAAGCAATCTCCAAGCATGTCTATATTAAGCAAAACATATGTGTATACACATGGATACACACTTCTTTGAAAATACTACATTCCAGATACCCCTGTATGAAACTCAGAATGCCAAGATCTGCTCACAGGAGATTTACTCAGACTCCCAAAGGCCCCTTCCTGTTTTCTCGCTGTATAGCAAAGAAGAGGATTTGCCCCAGTGCCTATAAAACACAGAACAATTAAAGGCACACTGTAAAATATTATTATGTCAGCAACATACATCTGTTCCCGGAACAGTGCTAGTTATTTGTGATTAACCTAGTTCACTGAAGAAAGTTGTGAGAGCAGAGGATATATCTTTCTTTGTTCTTTTCCTCTGAATATTTCTGGGTGCTGATAATAATATCTACTGACAGAAAAGACTAAGGACACAAAAGTTTTTCTATCTGGTGAGTAAACATGCTACACAGCTAATAATTGCATGAGACGCTTTCACAATTTTTACTTGAGAGGCTGTATTTTATCTATTTTGACATCTCTCATTAATGATTTTTGCCCTGCATAGGATCCTCTGCTGAGAAAGGACTGGTTTCTACGGACTTTATTTCTCACAACCAGAGCTCTCTTGCATTATCCGTAATTTACAGGGATTCATTATCAAAGTACTGCACAAGGGTTTAAGCCGTAAAACACCAAGAGATTTGTCTGGACTTTGGAAGAGATTTTATGACGTTTGAGATTTGGGAGCAACACTGTAAAAGAAAAATATTTTTTAAATGCGTCACTTTCTGGATAACTTGAATCTGGATGAAACTGCCCCTACCAAGGGCAGCTCATTTCAGCGTTTCGGCTCATTTCGGTCATTCTTTGCCTGTGCTCTGAGCTCCAGCGTCTCCCACACAGTCACTGGAAGCTGTATGGTCTCTCTTTCCTATCTCTGCCCTACAGAGAGCGTGTGCTTCCTCTACACCCACTCTCCTTGCCAGAAGCCTCACTGCAACTTCCTGTCAGTTTTACACACTCTGCTGCGGACTTCCTCTGAGCACAAGTTTTATCTGAATGTACCACGTTAACTATTTGCTTACTGAGTGTTTCCTAGAAACTTAAGCGGTCTTTTATTTTTAACCTTTATCAGCTAAACTCTATGTAACTGGAAAATATTAGTGACACTCCGGGGGAAAAAAAAAAGCGACTTGCATTATTTAGGACTGAAATAAGAGAAAGGCTAGGAAATACCATAATTATTTGCAGGCAATGGGCATCCTGCTTTGTATCAGAAAGGCTAATGATGGGCTGTTCACATCCAGAGGCGTAATGATCCACATAAATCCAGCAGTATTTCCTGAAAAACCCTTCACCAGTGGATCTCAGCACCCTTTTACAAACACGAGAAAAACTGCACTGGCATTTGCGCTTGCAGCTCTTTATGTTCTTAATTAATGTAAAGCAACCATAACGTGCTTTAGACGCACCTCTGAGCTGTAACTAACCCATAGCTCCAAGACGAAGAACTCGGGGACACGGGCGATGTCATCACAACTCAACTTGCTCCCCTCACGCCCCGGGGCCTCGCCCCTCGCCCCCTCCTGCGCCGCCACAGGGCCGGGGGCGGGGCGGCCGCGCGCCTGCGCAGGGGGCGGTGCGGCGGGGTCACCCCTCCCTCGCTCCCTCCGCCCGCCCCTCCCTCCGCCCCCGCCGCGCCAGAGCGAGGCTGGGCGTGCGGCGTCACGGCGACGGCCCCGAGCCGCGCCCCGGCACAGGCGGCGAGCGGAGCTCAGCGCAGCGCGGCGGGGCGGGCGCGGCGCAGCGGCATCGGCCGGCGAGGCGGCGGCGGCGGGGAGCGGAGGCGCTGTCCGGTGGGTCGCGGCGGGCAGCGCGGGTGGGCCGGGCCGGGCCGCCGTGGCGGGGAGCGGCGCCGCGCCTCTGGTACAGGTGGCGGGGAGGGGAGGGTTTAGATGGGGTGGGGGCGGCGGCGGCGGCGGCGGTGGCGGTGGGAGGGGGGCGGCGGGGAGCGGCGCTGTGAGGGAAGGGGCACCAGCCTGGAACATGGCGGAGGAGGAACCGGGAGCCGCCGCTGCGTCCGGCCTCGGGCACGGGGGGACCCTGCGGGGGTGGGGGTTGCAGGGCGGCGAGGGGCAGCTGCCGCGGCCCGGCCCGGGGCCCGGCCCTGCCTTTCGCCGCCGCCCCCCGCCCGCCGGTCCCCAGAGCAGAAGTTGGAGCGGAAGCGGAAAGTTGTAACCCCGCGGGTCGGGGCCGCGACGTGGGGCCCGGGCGGCCGCGGGGAGGGGCGGGTGACGCCCGGCTCGGCCCTGCCGCGGGCGGGGAAGGGGACGGTCCCCGGCGGCCGCCGGCGTTGTCAGCGGGAAGTCCGAGCCGAGCCCCACCTAGTCCGGCCGCCGGGAGAAGCCGCTCGCTCTTTCCGGCCGGTGTGTGCGGGCGGGGCGGGGGGATCCGGGCGGGCAGCCCGCAGGGATTGTGCCGGGGGTGGCCATGGAGCAGGACGAGCGGGCAGCGCCCTGGCCAGCGAGCTTCCCTCTGGCTTATCACAAAATGAAAAGGGAATGACAGGGATGTTTGTCTCGTCTAAGCACCCCACCACCACTCGTGTCAAAGCAAATGGAAGAATTTGACTGACACTTCCTGCGCCAAACCCGTCAAATGGACCTGAGATCCTTGTACCCTTCTGTTCGCGTTTGTGAAGGAGCAGTGGAAGGAAACCAAAGTTTGCAGAGAGGAAAGTAAAATCAAATCCAACTGTTTTCGCACTGGCCCCAGATTACAAAAGAGGATAAGAAACCAAGGTTTTCTGCGAAAAAACAACAGTGTGCTCTTACTCCCATTTCCATCTTAAAGGGATGGGTTGTGCTGCTCAGGGTAAAGGAAACAAAAAAAAGAAAATCTTTTTCTGTACTGTTTCGAGGTATGGTAGTAAGGTGAAGGTGAAACAGTTCCAAGAGAGAGAGTGTGTCAGAGATGCCCAGCTTGAAAAACACACAGGTCGCGTGTGTGTTTTTGCATTTACATGTTTTGATTAGTGTAATTTGTAATTTTCAGCATATAAAAGCTACATCTTACCCAAGTGTAAGATGTGTAGACAGTGTTTGACAAAGACTTTCCAGTAATCTTTGACAGTAAAGTATACATCGAAATTACCGTTATAAAAAAGGAGACAAGAAACACTCTTCTTTTTCATTAATTATAATTAAAAGGAAAAAAGCAATTGCATTGCCTTAAAGAGCAGCCATTCAAAAATAAATGTATTTCCCTTTGGAAAGAGTTTCTTTTTGCCTCTATGGAAAACTTTAAACATTAGTCAAATTATTACCTTTTGGATGACTTGCCTCTGTATTAAAATCGCAATCTTTTGTGAGGAAAAAAACCAACCAAACTTGCTACAGTCGAGTATTTTCACTTTCTTTATTCATTGCACCTTTTTTTACTCTCACTGAAAGTCTGTCCTGTAGACTTCATTCCAGATAAAAATGAGCTAAGTGAGTAGTGGGGGTTACCTTGTCTGTTCACAATGAAGGCTTTGCAAAAATAAACTTTCTAACTAGTTAGATGCAGTGTTTTATTTCCTTGGTACCTTTATGTTTTCAGACATGCTTCTTGTAGCGATGTGAACTACTTCAGTTTTAACTTAGAACTGTAGTGCAAAATTCTCTTACTATCTGTACCCATGTAACTGAGTTTTGAGTTGCACTGTGCAATATAAGTGCCATGTATCTTTTTTGCAGCAAAGATGATCATACTTGGAGCACCTGTCTGCCTGGGGGTGAAATAATCTGCAAAACAGAGTTGAAAGACTATAAGTGTAAAACCAGAACTTGTATATAGGGGGACAAGAAACCCCAGTAGTCTTTTTTTTTTTTAACTCTCTGTACCTGTGCGTCCTGCTTCTATTACTATATGCTTGCACCAGATAAGTTTTCTGAGTGGAATTAAAATTGTGCTATTTTGTTCCAAAGCTCTGCTGTAGGACAGTTCATCAAAAATAAATCTGAAGTGAGCCATGACAGTTCTTTTTGTGCTGTGCCAGTTTTGCACAGTAAAACTGACTGTCTTTTTAATTGAGAGCCTTTCTGGAGCAGAGGCAAACAGATGGGAATCTAGGTGAGGGCCTACAAAAGGAGAAAGAAATTGCTCGTACGGTGAGGAACGAAGTGTGCTGAAGACTCCACTGTAGCTTGTGATCTAACAGTTAGTAAATGTGACAGGGAACTAAAATAAACAGTTGTCCACCTATCATCTGGGATGTGGGAAGTGCAAGAGTCACAGAAGTACTTGAGTACTTGATGCTTACTGCTATAGTACCAATCCTGTCATCCACAGAGCTCTGCTGGCTGCTTGGGGTTAGGTATAGAGAGGTGCTTTTAAGGATAAGAATATCTTAGAGGTAAAAACAGGCACTCTCTTGACCTTGGGTGTATGCTAAGAGGGTAGGTGGATCCTTTATGAATTGGTTGGTCTAAGTAATGCTTAGATGACTTTCAGATATTTTACTGACATTTGCGTGTTCTTCAGGTTAGGCTCAAGTTGTTGTGAGTTTTAATCAAAATTGCTCTCTTAGTAAACAGATCACTGAGCATACCTTGTGCAACAGAAGTTCATGTTTAGCTTGTGGTTGCAAATGCTGCCATTCCTTTACCTCAGAACAAATCCAAAAGCAGACCAAAGTGCACTGTGTGGTGTCAGTGTGCTGAATCCCTGCTGAGTTGGGGCAGGCTTCTGCTGTGTTCTGTAGCATCTAGGTCAGGTAGAGGGATATTTTAGCCTTCTTGTTCAGAGAGATTAAAGGAGTATCTACAGTAACTACACCTTTGTATTTGAAGGCAAACTTTGTTTTCCTGCTCAGATAATCATTAAGACGGTCTGTTTCCATTCTTCTTGCCTAGACCAGGGAAAAAAAGAAGTGTTTTTGTACTCGAATGCCATTAATAGGAGATTTGTTTTCAAGTTGACTTGAGTTTTCAAAGTTGTTTAACAGGTGGCTGTAGTAGAGCTTTAGTATCTCAGAACATCTAATGTATGGCTTTCTCCTTAGGGCCTGTCAACTGAGTGAGACAGGCGTAGTAGAAGCCGTACTTTGATGAAACTATGGCAGTTTACTTGTAGTAGGCAAACACTATATGGAGAAAGTCAAAGACTTGTCAGCTGGTACAAACTGTTTCTTCATGGAGCAGTTGAATGAGGTTACCTTCAAAAGCAGCAGAAGGTTCTTTCTTGAAACTCATCTGTGAAGCTTTAGAATGCCTAAAGAAACACTGGACAACTAAAAGTGATAAAGGTTTTTTTATTTTTATGTGTCTGCCTATGCATGATGTTGTGAGCTCCTGACAACTGCATGTTCTCTCTTCTAGCAGCAAGGAAAGGGAGGAAGGCTGTAAACATCAGGTTAGAAATCTGCCTGTGAAGCAACTTTTGAAATATAAAATGATTTGGGGGCCCTCTAGCTATTCAGGATGCTCTTTTTTTGAGAATAGTGTTTTAACAGTGATTTTTACTACTGAAGCAGTAGAGTGAAAGTCACTATAAGACCCTAGAGGACCATGTGTTGCAGAGTTAGAGGAACTTTGTAGAGATGAACCGGGAAGAAGAAGAGACATTTGGCATTCTCTCATACACTGTCCCAGTCAGCTCTCCAGTTCTTAATCTAAGGAATTGACGTTATTTGAAGTAAATCCCTGCTATGCAGCTACAAAAAGAGACTGCCAATTCAGCCCACATGGTTAGTTCATTCCTGGCCAAGGGAGGAAGGCCAGACCATAGTGCAGGAGTAGGACAGCCTAGCCCTTCTAATGGGTTGGTGTTTGCATCTTGTGGCAGACAAGCAGCATCTCGTGTTTCTCTCCCGTTTAAGATTCTCTTCAGGAAATCTCTACTTTCTTAGATCACTTGGTATCATTCCTGCAGCTGTTGCAACACAGGAGGGTGTGCTAAATCTGAATGACTTGACCGGGTCTTCTGTAAAAAGGATATTGTATGCCACTGTTACTCATTCATGAAATAATTTTCAATGTAACTCTAATTGTAGAGCTATGAGAAACTTCATGTCATTAAATTTTCGGACAGCATTGAACTGGAACGGAGAACAGTTTATTTTCATAACTGAGGACAAACTTAAAGCAGGGATCCATAGTTAAAATTCTTTTTCATAGAAAGAGAATGTGCTCTTTGCATCGAGATTTGTTGACATCAAAGTGAATGTTACTCTTACTTGCTTTAATTATAGCAGTTATTATTAAGTCAGTACCTGATTTTGGTAGGTAATCCATATTAAAGGAGAAGATGCATTTCAACAATATTTCCATTAGTATGGCTTACTCCATAACTTTTTGAGACATTAGATGGTGAAAACTTTTTCTCAAATGAATTTACTATCTATTGCCCAAATAATGTATGTTGTCTAGCCTCGTCTTCAGTTAATCTGAAATAATTTGTGAACACAGATAGTCCCTGCAACTGTTTTTGTTTCTCTGCATTAGTTGTCTTAGCTTTTGAAGTCTTGTCCTATTTTTTTCCACTCGCAGTCTCTGTTTCTGCAACCTAACCAGTTGTGCTTCACTTTTTTTCTATGTTTGCAGCGGAGTCTGAAGTAAAGTTTCTTAAAAACATGCTTTGTATATCAGGAAGAAGAAAAGAAAAAAGTATGACCACATCTGTGTTAAAAGTGAACTTCATATACTTCTGAGTTACTTGTGTGGAGTTCCAGAGGGGAGAGGTACAGGAGACAGAAGGAGGACCCGTGTGTTACTATAAGTGGCACTTCAGCACTACTGAAATACAAGTGTTTTTGGTAGTTGCAGGGTCAGACCAGCTACTTTGATTTTTCTAGAGGTTTGGTGTATGGTCAGTATTTTTTGAGATGAAGCTAGGAAGCTGAACAGTAGCTGGACTACATCAGAACCCAGACAATAGTGATAGGTAAGTTGTGCAATTGTACAGTCCTTGCTTGCAACTAATCAAACTTCTAGAACACCTGGTCTAATACTTGCCCAAAAAGTGATTTGTTAGAAGACTAGAGGAAAGTTGCAAAGTATTTTATTTTTTCTGAATGTGGAGAAGGGTAAACTGGAATGTGGAAAGGAAGTAATATCTTAAGTGGAAGTTACCTAAAAATCTTACTTTCTGCAATACAGTATTTAGGACTAGATTGATTTATTTATTTATAAGGTGACATTTACAGTTGAGACTCAGTTGTGAATGCCAGGCTAGATGGGGCCCTGAGCAACCTGATCTAGTGGGTGGTATCCCTTCCCATGGCCAGTGGAACTACATCATCTTTTAGGTCCCTTCCGATCCAAGCCTTTCTGTGCGTATGGCTGTGTGTCCAGGCTTGCCTGGGGGCAGCTCAACAGCATAGTGTGCACGAACCTCTTTTATTAATCTTGCAATTTGTTAGATTGTTAGAGGTTGTAAGATGCAGTCAGTAACTCTCCTGTGGTCTTTCGCTCTGAAGCTACTTACAAGGTAACATTCTGAAAGCTTGATGTACAAGATGACCCATAAACATAGCCTACTTGGCTTCATGTGATTTACTTTTGCATCTAATATTGCTGAAGGATTTTCTTTGGGTAGGGAGAGTGTATAAATTAATATGTCATGCAAAATCTGACTCTTACACTTAACTCTAACTTCTAGAGTTATCCTTATTCATACTAACTATATAAATATGTATCATACTGTCTTTCTGTGACCCTTCTGACTTGTTTAAAATGGAGATTTGGTGGGCAGTAGACATTCTTTCAGTGTGGTGATTTTACTCCCATTCAGGGAATGGTCCTTTTGTTGTTTACTGTCTATTGTTTTTGTTGTTAGAAGCGTACAGAAAATGCAATATCCTTTCATGGGTTTTATGGTGAGCAGCATCAGAAATGAGTTCATAGCAAGTGTGAACTCACCTTCAGAAGTCTCACAAATATAATACCAATCCAGAGATTAATTTCTAAGGTAGTTTTATATTAACAAATACATAGTTTTAGATGCCTTGGACTTGTGTTCTTTGTGGGCTGTGAAATGTTATGTTCAAAAATCCAACCTCAACTGACATTAGTTATTTGAGAATGTGCCATGCTTCTAGAAAGTGCCAAATTGTCATCTTAGGACTTGGTGGAATCTAAGAGACTGTAATAGTCCTGTGGCATCAAGATGGAACACTGGAAGAGGCAAGAATAGCTGACCATCATGCTGGAGGATATCACTCTTCCATTTTTCTGATATATCTTTTTTCACTTAGTAGCAGATTAGATGAGATCTCACCAGAGACGAGACACACTGGCACTTAATCATTGTGGGCATTGATTAAGTTTGGAGGCCATTAGAGAAGTCTGTGATACTATAATAAACAGGCATTCATAACTAATTTTTTAACTGGATGCTTGGTCTTGAAACATTCTTACATTTAGTGTACAATTTTCTACTTGCTTTTTATATCTGAATACTAGAAAGGGAAACAAGCGTTTCTGAATTATAGCTATGTTATACCTGTGGTCATTGTATGTTCTTATTTTATTGTTACCTTTTCGCCTTTCTTTATATTTAAGCAAATCCATGGCTTGTATTTTTAATGATCCTCTTTTGTTTTGGTTTGGTTTTTTTCTGATCTCCCTGAACCATTTATGTCAGGAAATGCCCAAAGCTAAGTTGAGGTTCAGCCAGAGATCTCGCATAGAAAACTTAAGTGTGGTAGCTGAAGTTCTGCAAAGATGGAGTAGCTGAAAAGGAGGTTTTACAATTAAGTGCTTTAGGCCACTGTGTGTGCTTGTGTTTGGCATCCTTTTGATCTGTGTGTTGCTTTTCATCAAACTCTGAAGAGTAATCTCAGAAGAAAAGTGCTGTATCAATGTGAGTAGGAATTAGAGTGAGAAATAAGAATATTTCACATGAAGCCTGGAATGAAAAGATCAAATAGGTTGTACAGTTTTATTCCTGAAGAACAAAGAGTACTGACTGCTACGTCTTCCTTTTCTGCTAGAAATCTGAATCCTGTTTAGCCAGGAAAACAGTGAGGAAGCAACATTAAGTGCATGTTAGTTTGAACTTAGTTTAACTGCAGTAACCAATATTTTGAACAATATGCAGTCTTGCTAACTAGTCCTGGTTCTAGCCAGAGGCACAATCTGAAGATGCAGTTTCCAAAAATGTTTTTCAAAGGCTTGAAAATATTTGTATTTACAAGTAATGCAATTCTTCCATTACTTAATTTTATTGTGAGGCTACTTTTTAAATGAAATTTGGTGCTATAAGTTTCACAGAGGAAAACTGAAGCCTCTTTTCCAAGCTGAATGCTGAATCTGCTGTGACAGTAGAAGTGAAAATAAGGAATGTTCACAGACTTGCCAACAGAAGGTTGAAGTCACAGATCACAAGAACCTAAACAGAGTGTGCATTGGGTAAATGCAAGCACCCTAAGCAATGTGAAAATAAAAGACTGGTTTCCTAAAGGATAAACTTGCTTCACTGGAACAGTCAATGTAGACTAAAAGTTCATTCCTCTACTCGGGCTTTGTCCAAAATATAGATTGTTTTGAGATGCATGTATTTAACTTGCTGAAGGATATAGTGGTAATGCTTTTTCAAAGGCTGTGGTGATTGTCATAGCCTGAATAGTTGGTGATTCTTAAAAGACTGAACATGCCGATTTGTATTTAGAAAGTTCTTCCCATCCAAACCTCTAGAGCCAATTTTAAATTTCAGTATACTTTGGACATCTTCTGTTACCTTATCAGTGTTTGATTTGTGTTGTGGGTTGACCCTGACTGGACACCAGATGCCCACCAAAGCTGCTCTATCACTCCCCTCCTCAACTAGACAAGGGAGAAAAAAATATCACAGAATATGCTGAGTTGGAAGGGACCCTCAAGGATCTTAGAATCCAGCTCTTAGCCCTGCACAGGACCATTCCCAAGAGTCACACCATGTGCCCAGGAGTATCATCCAAATGCTTCTTGAACTCTGTCAGGGTTGGTGCTGTGACCACTTCCTTGGGGAGCCTGTTCCAGCACCCAGCCACCCTCTGGGTTAAGAACCTTTTTCTGATATACAACCTGAACTTCCCCTGACACAACTTCAGGCCATTCCCTCAGGTCCTGTCATTGGTAACCACAGAGAAGAGAGCAGTGTCTGCCCCTCCTCTTCCCCTCACAATGAAGTTGTAGACTGCAATGAGGTCTCCCCTCAGTCTCCTCCAGGCTGAACAGACCAGGTGACCTCAGCTGCTCCTCAACAGCTTCCCCTCAAGGCCCTTGAGGGGAAACCATCCTTGTTGCCCTCCTTTGGATGCTTTCTAATATAGCACAAAACCTGTGCATCAAATTAAGGACAGGGAGGGATCACTTGCCAGTTATTGTTAAAGGATAAAACAGATTTAGCTTTGGGAAATCAATTTAATTTATTGCCAATCATATCAGAGTAGGATAATGAGAAATAAGACCAAATCTTAAAAACACCTTCCACTCACTCCTCCCTCTTCTGAGGCTTAACTTCACTCCTACATTTTCTACCACCTCTCCCCCAGTGATGGCAGGGGGATGGTGAATCAGGGCTACGGTCAGTTCATCACTTGTTGTCTCTGCTGCTTCTTCTTCCTCAGAGGGAGGACTCCTCACACTCTTGCCCTGCTCCAGCATGGGGTCCCTCCCATGGGAGACAGACCTTCACAAACTTCTTCAACATGAGTCCCTTCTGGGGGTGCAGTCTTTCTGGAACAGAGTGCTCTAGCACCTGATTTCCATAAGGTCACAACCTCCTTTGGGTATCTACCTACTCTGGCCCGGAGCGCTCCTGGCTGCAGGTGGATCTCTTCTTCACCGTGGACCTCCATGGGCTGCAGGGAGACAGGTGCATCATGGGCTTCAGGGGAATCTGCTCTGGTGCCTGGAGCACCTCCTCCTGCTCCTTCTTCACTGACCTTGGTGTCTGCAGAGTGCAGACATATGTTCTTGCATATTCTCACTCCTCTCTCTGCTGTTGCTCTTCCCCCAGCAGTTTTTTTCCCCTCTTAAATCTGTTCTCCCAGAGGTGCTACCACTGGGACCTTGCTGTTGACCTGCAGTAGGTGCATCTTGGAGACATCTGGCATTGGCTGTCAGACATGGGGAATGCTTCTGGTAGGTTCTCACAGAAGCCACCCATGTAGCAATGCTGCTACCCAAACCTTGCCATGCAAGCCCAATACAATTTGACTTAAAGCAAAGTGCATCTTAAGGTATGACAGGTTTCTTCAGAAAATGGCAAGCTTTGAAGATGCAGAGGAATCAAAAAGTATGGTCTAAACATGAAATAGAGTGATCTTAAGAAGATTCAAATAGAATCTTGTGGAGACCTGATTAAACAACTTTAACTCTCATTAATTTAGTAACTCTCTACTAAAGATCTAGTCCATGTAGTAGAAAGGGGTGTGGGGATGACTATGATTCAAATTCATTTGGTTAAAATTATTCATTTTTTTGTGTAGGTGTCCTCATGTCTATGAGCTCAGGCTTGCAAGTGTGAATTTTTTACCTTTGGGTTTATGCTCCTAACTGTCAGATTTTTCCCCTCTCTTGGAAATTCCTGACCCATTAAATGAGGCTTCTGGAGGGCTAAGATGTATCAGCTGCTCACAAAGCAGATGTGGAGCTATGGCAGTTCACAGCTTTGCATACTAAGATTAACAGGCATTTGTTTTATTGTGGATTGTTAGTTTGGGTTTTGGGTTGGGGTTTTTTTTTTTTTGGGGGGGGGAGGCAGGGGCTCCGGGGTGGGGGATATTTTTAGTGGATGGGGTTTTTGTGGGGTTTAGCTTTTTTGATTGGTTGGATTGTGTTTGTTTTGTTTTGTTTTAAATATGCTCTTCTGAAACTTGTGACAATTTAGCAGTTGCCTCAGGAACAAACAAGTTGTCTGTACATCTCCATGTGGGCAGAGGTGTGAAGGTCAACTGCAGTTGTCATCTCCTAGTTAAGGTATGCTTGTGAATTGGACATTGTCTGAGGAGCAACCATCCTTAGGTACAAGATGCTACTACCTCACTGCCAGAAACAACAGGATGTTCTGCCCAAGTTTTAGGCACTTCAGACCTTTTACAAACTCTTGTCCATCAGTGGATTCAGCTAACAAAGTTAACTGTGAAAAGAGGCAGTTAAGGTTGCACCTTCTCTACTGCAGAGTTTGCAAAACTGTGTGGCAGAAGATGATGGTTGTTGCTGGGTATTGGTGTATGCCTTTTTCAGCTTACCCTCGGGACAGATGTCTGAGACTATAACAAAAGAACTGTTTGTGAAGTCAGATATACTTTGGGTGACTTTGAGTGACGTTTGCTGCTCATGTTCAAATACCATATTTCTATTAAGGAAGTATCGATTGAGAGGTCAAAAAAGACATGAGTTAAAATTACTTAGGACATTGCTGGTATGGTTCATTTATCATGGAAGAGCTAATTTTATTCCTGTTAATGAATGCTAGTAGCGAGTATTCTCAATTTGCATAGAATCAGTGTCTTTTCAACAGATAAAACTCCTAATCTTAATTAAAATGACGTATGGGAATTTGTAAGACTGCTCTCAGGCTACCAACCTGATTTGTAATAGAATACTGTAAATTGTACTGTGGGAGGATGGTTGGTATGTAAAGGGCCTACACTAGCTGGTTTTAAATGGCCAGTAACAAAAGATCATATAATGATGGAAATCTCTCTCTCTATATATCCACCTTAGTAATCTAAACAAACCTGAATTGAAACCAAACCTTTTATAGTGAAGATATGCAAGATCTGGCGTTGCCAGGGGTGTGTATGCTGTGTAGGTTATGGAGAAAAAGAAACAGGAGTCACAAAAATTCAGGTAATCCTGGAATTTTAGTTGATCTGAGCATTGGCTTATGTCTGTAGAAGGAAACCTGATACAAGGCTTTACTGGTTCAGCAGCCAGTGTCACAATCAAGGTAGAGCTAGGATTGCCAGATGTTAAGCAGATACCACATGGAATTTGAGGCCAGGTCTTGCTTCTGCAAGAGAAATTAAGATCCCTTTTTCCAAAGAAGAGTATCTTAAGCCAACTGGCAAGCTTGTTCTCAAACTAACTTCCAAATTACATGAGTGCATTTTACAGGAGAAGTATCTTGACTCTGAAAACTTGCATGTCTTAGTTGTAGTCCTGCTGGTTTGACCTCGTTTTGTAGCTTGAAAGATAAAATTTACTGTAACAATTATGGGGACAAACAAATGCTTATATCTGCCTTTAATCAGAAGTATGCATATCAGGAAAAGCATGTTGTGTATACTATGAAGGGGCAATCCATTGACTTGTACAAGTTTTGCAGCTAAATACTGATCCTTCTCTGCAATGACAGCCAAATTCATGGCAGTGAATTGCTGGCCCAGTTCTCAGAACTTGCTGTATGGTTGAATACTTAGCTTATGCATAGCAAGCGGTAATTATGCATTATCGGAATTTAATATACTTGTAGTATTTTTAAAAATTTGAGTTTATTTCTGTTTATTGCCTGCCTGGATTTTCTTTGCAATTCAGCTTCTCCAGGAATTCCGAGGTCATAATTTTCACTGTAAGTCTGGCTGGTAGAACATTCACAAACAACTTTTCTGGAGGATCGTGACTATTTTACAGAAATAGGGAGAAAATGCAAAACCATGGCAAATAGTCACCAAAAATAAGAATATATCTGATAAATGTTGCAAATTCCATTTGAAGCTTAAATAGATTCCATAGTATAGGTTTTATAACGTACTTCAAATTTGAATTGACATATTGGAATTTTTGTACAAAGTTGAAACTTGAACTCAGTAAGTGTTGAAGGATAACATATTCTTAGTAGCATAAGAATGTTCGTTACATCACTTGCTTTGAGAAGCCTTTTTATACTTTGTATGAATCTACTACAAGTTGCACATGGTTGTTAGTCTCTCACATCAGGAAGCTTTCATCTTGAGATATCAGTGACTTCAAGCAGGCAACATGCATCAGATTTCTGTTCAGATTGCAGATCTAACTGAGAGTTAACTTTGACTTAAGAAAAAAAACTAAAACAAATTTTATTCAGCTATACTAATTATAGACAGTGGAACTAGTCTCACAAGGTCAGCTTCTGTTACGTGCTTTGCGGAAATGGTCCCTGTGTGCAGTATTAATCAAGGTAACTCCTTTCAGTGAAAGGAGGAAAACTTGGTTAAGCTGTCTTTGTGTAAATGTCCCTGTGGGCAGTTCAAGGAGCAGCTTAAGCCTTGGTGCCATGTTTGTGCTGCAGTAGCTTGTTCTCAGATCTCTCTGGCTGTTTCTCAGGTGGTTAGTATGACTTCATGTCACTGAATAAGCTTAACCACCCAGCTATTTAAAAATCCTCTGTAGATTCTCTAACATCAGTTAAAATATTTGAACATAATTGAAAAAATATTTTTGTGCAAGAAAAATTACTGTATTAGTGCCCAGAAGAACTAGCTGTTCAACTGACAAAGTACATATATGTCCAACCCAGAAGCTATCAAAACCAGGTGAAAATTAGAAATAAAAGTTGCTGCTAGCTTTGTTTACTGAGCAGTTGATTCTCCTCCAGAGAGTCTGCACTAGTAATGAAATAGCTTTACTTCCAGGAATCTTGAATGTAAAAGTCTTTAGTTACACTGAAAAGCCGATTGGGTCTATCTAGTCTTCAGAATTGATTTCTGAATAATGTTTTCTATAAATGTATGAAAGTCAACTCTGGAGTATTTTAATTTCTCTTTTATAAGAGGTACACTTACCCTCTTGAGAAAGGGTTATCTCAGTTGCATTTATTCCTAAAGCATCTAAAAGCTGGTGAAAATGAACAGACTTCCACTTCTGGTTATGTTTTCAAGGTTCTGCTTACGCACTGAAATTATTCTGGAAAAAAACCCTCCTTGGAGTTGAGAAATAAGAATTTAAGACTTCCCCACATGCAAGTATTTGGGCAATATTAAGAACAGCACTCATCTTCTCTTAATTAATTGTTTACCTGAAGAAGAGATTCTTAACCAAGAGATTCAAAACTTAGTGGAATCTGGATGGTACAGACAATGAGAAAGATTTAGGTTTGGCCATCTGAGACTGCTCCAGTATCAGAAATGGGAAAAACCTTTTCTGCAAAGGCATAATCCTCTGACCTGGGTTGGTCCCGTGATTGAACTAGTGCTATTTTTCCAAATGTTGTCTGACCATTATCATCTTGTTCCATCTCAGGGCTGGTATCCCCTTTCTGAGAGCAGGGTTGGGGTTTTTCCCTTGGCTTTTTTTCCACTCCATTGCTGCTTGTAAACAGGTGAACCAGTCAGTTAATTTGTTTCATCTCTCAATCTCGTATTTGAAACTTTTTTTTCTCATGCAAATAGTTGAGATTAATTTAGGAGTGCTATTCCCGAGGTGGTTCTAACAAAGCCTCTTTTCCAGAGAGGTAAATGTGCTGGGGCAGAAGTGTTATGAAAATTTTTCTGAGTACACTGCAACTTCCCAATGCAACCAGAATGTCAGTGTCTGAACAAGGATTGTGGTGTCTGTGAAGTGCTGAATAATTTTCCCTTCTGAAAATGATAAGGCTTCTGGGAGGGACAATTTGTTTAATTTCATACCTGAACAACTAGTTCATATAAGCAAACCTTGGGGATATCTTCAAGTAAGTGACTGTATTAGTTCATGTCTTTGGCCTGGGGCTGAGCTCCAGTTACAGCTTCATATGGTTTCATATCACTTGAAAATATTGGATTATTAGCTTTCCCATTCCTCCGATAGATAACAAAGTTCAATCAGAACCCAAAATTTGAAGCTGAAGGAGTTGAAAGAGAACTAAATATAAAACAAAACAAAACCAACAAAAAACCCCACCAAACCCACCCTCCCACACTTTCATAACTATCACATTAAGGCCAATTACCAATGGTATTTGAACTTCCTTGGATTCTTCATTGTGTGGTTGCTTTTTAGGAAAGCTTTGCAAGCAATAAGTGTACAATTTTTTCATTCACCTCTAAAGTAAGGTATAACTTATTCCTCAGCTTTCTTAGCATCATCACTTTGGTTTGCGTTTTGCTCCAGACTGCTTCAACAAACTATTCAAGAAAACGTCCAGGAGGCACATTTTCAGTGGTTTATCTGATAAGGACAGAGGCAGAAAGCAAGTTCCATGTTCACAGTCCTTATCAGATGTGAAGCTTTTAAAATGCTTTATTTTCAGTGACTTGTCCTGGTTAACCTTTCCTTCTTCTGTTCAAATGGGTTTATTCAAAGATCTGCTCATCCTTCAAAGAGAATCCTTACTGGGAAAGTGTCTGTGTGCTTATAAAGTGTGCTCACTTGCTCTTCTAGTTTATCAAGTACTTTAATTTTTAACTGTGCCATGAAGAAGTAGAATCAAGCAGTTAAAATAATACGCCACACTAATACATTAATGACAAAAAGTAATATGGACAGACTAGTGAGAGAGGCTGCTCAGACATGGTAGTTTTATGAACAGTTGTGTCTTGGGAAGTGTGCAAGGCAGCTACTGAAGCATCACTGACAGTTAAAATGGAGGCAGTCTGAATCTGTACTTTTGAGAGATTCTATATTTGAGACAGCATTAGAATCCAGTTTATGTGATAATGCTGTTTCTTAAAGAGTAGCTTCCCTTGTTTTTTCTAGCTAAATCTTGCATTAGACATCTCTGCTGTTCAGTTATGTCAAATACTTGTGCATATAAATACTTGACTCAGCTATTCAAAGCCAGTACCTGCTCCAGTTAAGAGAAAAAAAGGTCTTACTTTTTGCATGCTTCCTATCTTCTTGCTCTTTAGAGCCTGCATAGAGACCGTAGTTGACAGTATTTTCCTGCCTAAAGATGGAGGAACGGGAAAATGAAAAAGCAAAGGAAGTTGGCATTGCTCTCACCCCTTGCAGGTCAGTCACCTTAAAGGTAGACAGCCTTTAAAGCAATTCTCTTAAAGCCTTTCTCTTAAAATAGACTCCACTAAATGAGGAGGGGGATTCAAACAGGTTACTTCGTATTTTGCTAAGAATAAGTTTAAACTTATTTGTATCTGATTGTTGGGCGATAAGGTGAATACATCTCAAATGTCTTATAAATCTGGGGCGTTTGTTTATCTGTTGCTTACGTATCTTAGTCTCTTCATTTCTGTTGTGCCTCTTTGAGTATGTTCATTTTACATCTCAGAGGTGATCTGGGGACTACAGACAGATATTGTTGTTGGACTTAACTATATCCTATTCTAGAAATGCTGGCTAGATGTGGTGCTTTATGGCTTAAACCTCCTCTTTTATACTTTGTTGTCTTCCTCTTTTGCCCCCACTCATTTGTCATTAATGAGTCAAAAGGAAATAGGTTTGGCATCGGATGAATCTAAGTACAATTCTAGTTCCAGAGTCAAGCATTGTGTCAACTGAAAAATAAAGTAAGAGCATGATCAAGATTTAGGATGCAAGCAGTTTGTATAACATCTGATATGGAAAAATGGGTTTGAGCTGGAGAAGAGCTGGATCAGGGTACCTGAGAATTGCTGAAAAGTTAAGTTCAGGCAGGATCAGAGCCCTAGCTCAGGCTGGGGCATGCTTGCAGCCATCAGGCATATGGGTCAGTGAAAAAGTGTGTGCTAGGTTTTAATTACATCAACTAGTGTGGCAGACTGCAGTGTCCTAAAGAAATTCCTAGCTTCATGAGCCAGTGGCTTCTTAGCTGGGAAGGAGGCAAAGACTTGTAAACAGGAAAATTTTATTAGGAAAGTTCTTTTAGCTAGGAATTGAGGTTTTTCTTTTCATTTAGAAAACAGTGAGCAGTGAAGTGACATCAGTACTGTTGCCCAAAGCCAGTGAGGTGGTAGATCTAAGTGGCAGTGGACTGTAGATGGTGCTTTTGTGGCATGCTGTGTTACCGATGTCCAAGTTAGCTTTCTTAAAGCGTTTTAGAGAATACATTGGGTTGTGTGTCATTCCAAGATATGATGGCCAGATTACCTGACAGTACACCAGTGCAGGGATGCCAAGCTACCTCTGTGCTGTGTGGGTGTGTGCATATATAAAGGATTACTGTGTGCTCTTGTGAGTTAAAGACTAACTGTACAAATGACAAAAGCATTGTCATGGAGGAAGAAGTTAGTACTAATTACATTGGTCATTTCCCGAGTTTGGAGGGAAGGTCAGAGAAATGCTTAGAGTGTGCTGCAGTCTGGCTTTGTCATGTCTTCAAGATCTTAAAAAGCTTTTTGCTTAGGTGTTCAGTTATTAAGAAAATTGGCTAACCAAGCTGTATATATATGCTTTAATTATGTACCACCACCTAAAGTAGGGAAATCGACTCCAGAGTGTTGTACAGCAGTTGGATATTTAGGGTTGAACTTCCAAATCTGGATGCTGAAAGAAGCTTTGGTTTGTGTTAAATTCCTGAATTGCTGTTTGAGAGCCAAAAATGAAATTGCCAGTCTCACTAAAATAAAGTTGTTAGTTTATTTCAGGATTTGGAATTTTCCATGGAATTGTAGATCATTAAGTAAAAAAAAAAAGTCACAAATTACTTAAAACAGATATATTGTAGCTGCTGTTTAAGTTCTGTTACTTTTAAACTACTGTAAGCTTTCATTATTGACCTCTCCTTACTTAGTTGCTAACTTCAGGCTGAAGACTGAAAAATTCAGTTTAAACTGTCCTTTAAAAGACACTGAAATTGCTGCAGTTCACCAAGATTACTGTACTGGGATTTCTCCTACACTCGCTTCATTTGTATCATTCTAGGGACACCTTTCTAAAAATAAAGGAGTAACTGCATGTTTGTTTTAAACAAGTGAAGGGTAATGTAGTTAAAGGCTTAACTTGTCATGAGTTTGAAAGGTACTTTTCTTTACAGTTAGAGACAATCCTGTTTCTAGAAAGCCTGAACAATTTACAGATTTGTGGATCTAACTGAACATTTACAGTGGTGCCAAACAGATAAAAACCTGTGGTGTGAATGGTTCTCATGGTCTTCATTTGCAAAGAATTGTGTAGGGAAGGAAACAGTTCTTAAAGTCAGGAGTGAAACGATGTCCTATTAGATGTGAAAATCACTGAAAAGTCTCAAAATTTATTGGTAACAGAAGCCTGTGGAGACACCTGCTTTGCTGGACATCAGGTCAATTCCTTAAGGCTTTCTCCTTGCATTTCTTTTGTGAGGAACAGTTTAGATAAGTTGAAAGATTATGTGTTTCCAAGAAGAAATAGGACCCAACCTCTCAATTTCTCAGTCTTCTGATGATGTGGAGTTGATCAGTGATGGCAAAGACAGGACGCTATCGTGGGGGTGGTTTAATTTCTGTGTAAGTCATCTTAGCATTTTGTGCTAAGCACCTAACAGATGGTGTGACTTCAGAGATGCTGTGAGATTACTGCTGATGAGAAAGGTCTTTCTTACTTTCCTTGCTGCTTACCTTTTACAAGCACCTGTGTTGGATCCCTGCACTTCCACTTTTCCCCAGCCCCCAGATTATTCATTAGCTGGGGAGGGTTTCATCTTTCTGCAGGGGTAGAGAGAGGAGAAATGGGTAATTCAATCTGGTAAGTGCTAGACTCCCCACAGGAAAAGAAATGAGACCTTCCTCTCAGGGCAGCAGTAAGAGTCCTGTTAGTAGCTCAGTTGGTAGTGGAACTGTAACAGGTGTGGGTTTTTGAGCAGTATGACCCAAAGACATGTCCCAAAATCTGTGGCCTTGTTTTGGTTTTGCTGAGTCAGTTTTCAACAAAGATGAGCGAGCAGATCTGTCAGATTGCTGTAGGCAGCCACACTAGCTAGTGTGGAACAGGGGAACAAATCTAGCTTGTAGAAGGGGAATAGTCTCAAAAGAATATTTTAGTTGCCTCCACTTACTCATGAAACATGTCATTATAACTGCAGTTAGATATCTAGGAAAACATTAATCAACTTCCAGTCTTAGGAAGGATTGTTTTATTTTTTTTTAAATTATTTCTGGGATCCTGCTGTGCTTTTAAAGAAATGCTTGTTTGCTGGGAAGAGGAGATTTTAATTTTCTTATACAAATCTCTCTCTGTGTGATTCTTTGTTTAGCATTTAAGTGTTTCAAAGTGAAAAAATGCATCCTCTTGGATAATTGTTTCTTATTAATAGTAACTGTTAGCTTCAGTATAGTAGAGTTTATTTGACATTCTTTATGGGAGAACAGTAATGAGATAGAGGAAATACTATATCTGATGGTTTGCAGCATTTCATTGTAGCTGCATTAAGAGTTGTTAGTTTGAAAACATCTGTTGTATTAAAAAAAAGTTAAAAGGAGTTTTTATTGAACCCTGCTTAATGAACTGGATTGTGGTGTCATGTTTGTACTTTCTGTTATAGATCAAACTTTAATCAGACTGGTGGCTTTTTGTGTTTTAGGTATTGAGGGTGATTTATCTCTTGCATCATGCGTGAATACAAGCTAGTGGTTCTTGGTTCTGGAGGTGTTGGAAAGTCTGCTCTGGTAAGTACTCTATGAGGCAGTTTAAGTATGGGGTTTTTTCGAGGAAAAACTTGTTTTTCTCTAATATACTCTCTACTAAAGTGTATTTCTCTATGTAATTGTGGACAAATAAATATAAATGTTAGTAATGACTGCTGAGGCTTCATGGCTAGAATAGGTAGATCCTTTAGTAGGTGCATCTGCATCCATTGGTGCATTCTCACGTGCTTCTGTTTTATGTGTGGTTGGTTGATGGTGGTTGATCAGTCTGAGACAGTGAGGTGCAGAGCCACAGCATTGTGAGATTCTCTGGCTTCAGTAGGTAGCCCAGCCACCAGTCTGTGGGAAATCAAGGTGCTTTGTGAATCTCACACAATGAAATAACTTGCCTGTGTCTGACCTTTGTAAGTCCTGTCTCTAGACAGGTCGTCAGGGTGCTTAATGTTTGATAGCTGTCTCTAAAGCACTAATATTTTTTAATGCAAATAGAAATACATATTTGCATATTTGTAGGAAGTTTAGCATTTTTTCTACACCTTTCCGTGCAAGTGGGTGTATAGCTGTGGCAGATAGATGATTGTAAATCAAAGAGCTCGTGCATTTTAATTACACGATTACAGAACAGTTTAGTCTGACCTAGACAAGAACTGATAAAGTTCACAAAATATGATGTTCGCAGTCCACCTAAAAACGTAACATCTTTCAGTTTAATTGGGCACCTTATCATAATATAAGGTCCAGAGGTCCACTCTTGGGTAAGAAATATTCTCTTACAAAGCAGTTCCTAAAGAAAAACTTAAATGACAAATCATGCTAGATTGTGAAAGAACATCTTCCTTCACCTCTGAGTTCTTTATCTTACTGCAGCATTTCTGAATTTGAATCTGTCTGCTCTGACTTGGCCATTGAGTCTTAAAGTTCCATCTGACTTGTGCTAAAAACATCCTTCATGCTAGGTACACAGGAACAGCCTACTGAGTCTAGTTAAGACTAGTAAAAGCTGGCCGTTCTTTTTTGACTAATTCCTGTGCTGACCAATAAGTGACAGAAGATGCAGTAGTTCTCAATGCAAATGTAAAAGCTATGCAGCTGTATAGTATCCTGGTCAACTAGAAACTAATGCTGATTCTAAGAGTTAAGAATGCATTTATTTAATGTTTGCCTTAATTCTTACACTCCGAGTGACGATGGATAAAGGAAAACAGAAAAGATAGCTTGCTTCATCTAACAGTTAAATAGTTAAATAGGCATACACATCTAACTTTCTGTTGTTTCTTAAAATTTTATAGTTATGTCAATCACTTAATTTGCCTTAAAAATTTAATGGATAACTGAATATACACCTAGAACAGTAATTTGTGTGCGATGTTTACGTAATGTCACTATGCAAGAGAATCTTACAAGAACTTTTGTGTTGCAGACTGTACAATTTGTTCAAGGAATATTTGTTGAAAAATACGATCCTACGATAGAAGACTCCTACAGAAAGGTATATGCAAAAGACCTCTCTAGTGTTACAGAAACTTAAAGCTGCAGTACCTATTGTCAAATATGAGTCATTGCTTGAAAAAGGGTATGCCTGGTAATACCAGGTAACTTAGCAAGTTTGAAATATAAAGGTGCTCTTAAAGTCTGTTTAAAAGGAATAATTCAGGACTGGCTTTTTGATGTTTAAGTATAATATCTTACTGCTAGTCAATAAGAAATGGTAATTTCATTGTCAGAATTGGGAACATCAGTTAAAAAAAAAAAGCAAAATACACTACCATTTCCTGGTTTTATCATATTTATTATTAGTTTGTTTGTGTGTTGGTATCTGCAGGTAGATTTGGACTCGGAGGTGCTAAGCTGCTTTGTTACTAAGAAAATTGCTACAAACGACTTCACACTAACCGTTAGAACACTGGAGGCATCTATCATACTGCATTCATAATGATTTAAATGGTAGATAAATATGCTTCCATTAGATGGGCTGTTGTTTTATTAATAAGTTAACACAAACCTATCATAAATGAACAAGCATTTACAGCAAGTGGCCTGTTAGTTTCTCTCTTCCCGTCTTCAGCATGACAGGCTGAAAGGTTTGATTCTGCTTGCATCATCTTGAATCTCCATATTGCTCACTGTTCAGTTTCACCTGAGACCATGATTAAGATGCCAGACTAAGATAGTTTGTATCTGAACTGCTACCGTTAACCATTTGGTGCAACAGATAAGTTTTTGGCTGTGTCGTTAATCTATCTGTCTGGGTTTTTTCCTAGCTGAGTTACTTTTCAGTTGCATTGATATTCTGATGTAGCTTATCATGTGGCCACAAAAATGCCGGCGTCTATACAAGGGAGGCAAGATCCACAAACCCTAGATAGGAATGGGCAAAAAGACCTCCTCTTTCAGCACTGGACTACATTTATATTGAAATGAAGACGATGTATTAACAACTGTTGCAGTATATAGTCACCAGAATCTCTTCTGAACAGAAGAGGAACTAGTGAGAGCAAAATGATAAATTCACACCTCTTTTCTTTGACTTCATGTAAACTGTATGTTGGAAAAATCCTAGTCTGTCTTAAGTATGTGGGCTTCCAGCCAAAGCTAGAACTCTTATTAAAGAGATAACAGCAAAACCAAATTCTATACAGACAGTTTTTCTGTATTAGAGAAGCAGGAATTTTGGATCCTATCCCGGTGGTTGGTGCAGGCCTTTGCTGGGTCAGGCCTAGTAAATGACTCAAAAAATATTCACAGGGTGATCTAAAGCAAAATATTTCTTTTTTTATATATTTACATCCTTCAGGTCATACTAGATTTATGATGTTTGCTGGGTTAATTTTTCCAAAGACTATTTCCACAGAGCCTAGGAAAGTAAAGCCATCTTAAGAAATTTTGCCTTTTGCTAACTACATTTTTTGTTACTGTGGCTAGTAAATATCTTATTATGTTCTTTTCAGGTTTGTTCCTAAAATGACTAGTAATACCTCTGGGTGCTCATTTCAAGTCAGCCAGATTATTGAACACTTTATGCAGTCATTTTCACCCCCTTACTGTTAGTTACAATTCTAACTTGCTTCTTGAGTAAATTCAAAATTTGATGTGTTGATTCAGCAGCTGCAATTCTATGCTACTAATGTTAAATCTAATTTTATAGTATTTGAAGTTGAGAGGATGTGACTTGTTTGTCTGGAACTAAATAATTGAGCATGAAGTCTTGAAACTTGATGCTTTGGTTTACTCCCCAAATATTTCTTCATAAAGTGAATAAATGCGTCTTAATTAGCTGGATAACTGTGTCAGCAATACATGTTAAAATCGCAGTTATTTTTAAGGAATCGCCATCCATAGGGGACATTTGGGAGGTGTAAGAGGAGTGGAAATACTCCCTTTTTCCATCCCCTAAACTCAAATCCATTTACAGAAGAAAAGTTACAATGCATATATGGAGAATAGGTGACATAAAGTTCTTTTGAGTGCTGATCTGTCAACCAGGAATTTGACATGTAAATGGAAACAAGGAAAGTGTACCAACAACTTGAAAAAAAAATGTGGGTAGCCTGCTCGAAACAGCTTGAGGACACTTTCATGTCCCTTGCTAGCCTCACAACCATTTCTTTGAGGTAAAAACTAGATAAAGCAACTCTGGAATTGGTATAGAAACTTATCCACCTTCTCAAACCTATTTATTGCAAACTTTTCTAAGATGGGTCAATTTTCTAATTAGTGTTCCTGAAGGCTTGTTTTGGTGACACTGCTCTTAGTGGTTCTTGTTTAACTGTTTGCCATGAACTACTTATACTCTTGTTGATGTAAATTACTATTGGAGCATTAGATGACAATTCAACTTTCTAGATTTCAGTTGTGCTTCTCTTTCAATCTGTGATGATCACAGAAACAAGTGGAAATTAGTTGTGCTAGTTGCTGATAACCATCATTACAAATTTAGCAGCCTCCTTTTAAATAATCAAAAATCCCTAATCACTTTGCAAAGTGGTACTTGGCTGCTGATGCTGCATTTGAAAATGTCACTGGGGTTCTTTCAAAGGCTTCTTCCTGCTGTTTTCAAACTTCTTAAGCCATTATGTTGCTTTATGCATTATGAATTTGCTTATAAAAATCACGCAATTTCTGATGTCTTTGGAGAGGAGAGTTGCAAGAGGAAAAATTCTAACCAACTGATCTTTCTCTCTCAACAGCAAGTTGAAGTAGATGCACAACAGTGTATGCTTGAAATCTTAGATACTGCAGGAACGGTATGTAAAAAGGAACTTTCCTAAATACTGACATACAGTGTTAAAACTATCAAAAACTATAGGGATATAAATGGTGATGGGTTTCTTTCCCCATTTTCTAAAGAGTAACTGTGGTCGGTGCATTCATTGGATTAGAGGGTGTCCTTTAACATATTAGTATTTTAAAAATACTTGAGTATTGCAGCAGAAAATAAATTGCATTTCCTTTGAACTTATGTTCTGTAATAGGGGAAACATGAGATTGAGTATTTTTAAAGAGATTTTGCTCCTGTTTTAAGTTTATATTGCCCAGAGAAAATTTAGGCCCACTGGCTACTCAGGTTTGATTTCTCTTGCTGTAGAGAATACAGTCTTTCTCATCTCCTTTTTGTTTTGTGTGTGAGATGTACTGTGACATTGGGATAAAAATAGTATTGCTTTAGTCAGCTTATAGGAGCTCAAAGCACAAGGTTTATGCTGACTCTTTGCATACTGCTCAGGTTTTTCTCTGACTAGTTCCAGAACTTTTGAAACCAGTTGTTTCCTTCATTGATTCCAGTGAACTTAAGCTCAAGACCCTTGGAGTAGTTTAACATGTGTTCTCTGAACTGTAATAGTAATCTGTTTGAATAATGGCTTATTTAAATTCCATATTAGATGAATACTCTGCAAAAATACAGATGGATGGAGTGGCTGTTTTCTAGAAATAAATCACACTTTTTATCTGACATACAGGGAGGGACAGAGAGTGACTGATCAGGCACCAGATAGCCAAGTCACAAAAGCAAGAAAGGCAAATGCTATTCCACAGTCATACTGGTAAGAGTTTTCAAACAGGGAGAAGTCCTGGTGCTCCTCTGCAGTGCACCAGTGAGTCTTTATATGCAAAATCATAGTTGTCACTGAAGTCAAGAAAATGTGACAACTCTATTGAGTGTCTCCATCCTCTAGTCCATCTCCTTGGAAATTACAGTGGAATTTAAAATAGAAAAGTGCCTAGACTAAAAAATGGAGACTGAAAAGGGATGCATATACTTTACGATCCATTTTAAGGAACTATTGGGTGATGGAGAAAAAGTTGGTATGTAAGGAGATATTTGGGAGGAATGTAACTTCTGTAATCTACAGATTACACTGTACCTTCTACTGTACCTTTCTCCCATGAAATTACTCTAGTTTCTGTGACTTTTCTTCCCAGGTTATGGCTGTCGGCAATATCTAGATGTTGCTCAGCCACCCCAGATAGTGTTCCAAACTTCAGATTTCTTTAAAAGCAGTTCTGTTTACTATAGTGCGTATAGTCAAACAGTGAAATATCGGTCAGTTTAACAGGGAAGGGAAGGGGCACAAATGCATTGTACTTGTGATCCATTTGTAACATTAAGTTTGTAGCAGTCTGTGCAAGGAAAGTACAAATTGAATGCAACATCTGTATCTTTTTTAATTACAGGAACAGTTTACAGCAATGAGAGATCTATACATGAAAAATGGACAAGGTTTTGCATTAGTATATTCCATCACAGCGCAGTCCACATTTAATGATTTACAGGATCTAAGAGAACAGATTCTTCGAGTCAAAGACACTGATGATGTAAGCATCTCTAAAAATTCTTAATACTTAGAGTTTTCATTACAGATGTTGCAGTGTATACACACTGTGGTCAGATGGCTTTCAAGCTTTAAATTAAGAGATATATCAACCCGTAGATACCTTACTTGTAAGGTAAACTGGAGAAGTTGTAATTCATCATGTGTTATATAGAGAATTGCTTCATCTCTTCCTTTAAAATATTTTATTTAAAACTGTATATAACCTTATTCACCAGTACTGCACCAAGCATTTCTAAAGCAACTCTATTGTTCTCTTAATTCCTATCAATGAAGGTTTAAAAACACCTAGAGTTTTTCTCTTCAATATCCCTACTGTTTATGGTATTCTAAAAGCACAAAATTAAGTTCTCACAGAAGACAGTATTGTAAACTTTAAATTTACACGTTATGCAGCTTCTATGTTTTTTCTGCTTGCAGTTGTTTGGTCATCCTATTTCCATGCAATTTCTATATGTATCTCTTAGCATTATTAAAGCTATAAAGTGAGGCTAAAACCTTACATTTTATAAACTACTGAAAACCCCTTACAACAGTTGAAGGAAGTGAATACTCAGTCCCCTAATAAAGGAAGGAGGTATTTCAAATGTGAAACAGCAGTAAGAATGCATTCGTAACAGAAACACCTTGTAGCTAATAGCTTTCAGGCAGAATAACTTCCTTCTTGAAGAAAAATTTAAGCAGTGAACAGTTTTTAAGTGTGCTCATCTCATTTAAACTGTGTTTATGCAAACTTTGATGCTTTCCTTACTGCATGTATCTGCATATGTGTCTGCTGACAGCAGACACAGAATGTATTAAACATTTCAGCTTCAGGGAAGTGCATTATGACTTCTGCAAAACAAATAACCCTGCACTTTCTTGACAATAAGTGTTTGCAGGTCTTGTCTATGTTCAGCAGATTTCTTCTAGAAGTCACTTATTACCCATTATCACATATGTATCTCAGAAGGCTAGTATTTAAGTTGCATGTGCCTTTCCCATCCACAACCTACCAAATTATAGCCTTGTTTATCATGAAATTAGTTTTGTACACTAAAATCAAGATAAATGGGATTATATTTAAAATCTTACTTTATGTGGTATATTTATGCTGATTAACATAATAGCTTTCTTTGGTAACATTTTGGTAGTATTTCCTTGGAATTGTATTTCATTTCAGAACACTCCCTCAGTCTCAAAAGGCATAAGCAGAAAGATAATGAGCTTCAAGTTGCAACTTCAGTTTTCATCAAAATTCACAGAAGAAGTTTTTCACGTGCCAAAGCTTAGGCATGACTTGCTTTCTTGGTGGGGGGAAATTAAAAAAAAATAGTTGTAATTTTATAAACCTTTTTTTGACACTTGAATCTGTGAGGAACTTAGCTATGTCCTTAAAACAGTAAAAGGAAAAAAAAATTGGATGATTGCCTTTTCTTGCCACAAAGGTCAAATCAGTGTTTTCTGTAGTTGGTAATTTTGATAAGGTAGCATGTTTTTTTTTTCTCTGTATGCATTACCTTGCTAATAAGAACTGCGTGCGCAAACTGCTCTCGAAAGGTGTGCTGATATGCTGAAAGTAGAGGAATGGTGAAAGGAGCTTTAACATCCATCATCGTGCTACCAGTACAGTAGCATGTTTCCAGTATGCTGTTTCCAGAATTTCTAAACATGTAAGAATTTTGTAGCAAATTCTTCAGTAGACTTCTTGATGCCTTAAACACCTAGAAATGAAGTCTCAGTAAGTCATCTAGAAAACGTGAAATTTGCTCAGTTGGCTGTGTTCTGAATCCTCAAATCATTCCCCTCCACTGCCCTGTCAAAAGCAGGCAAAAAGTACAGTCATTTGAGGATTAAAGTGCCACACAACTGTAAACTTAAGTTGCAGTTAGACCAGAGCTTGATTATTCTGAAAGTCAGAATCCTCTAAGGATTCAGATAGGGGTTTAGGTGTGCATTTACATGATGCCTTCCTAAAATTCTAATTATTTCTTTGCTGGCATTAAATTGGTTTTTAGGTGCCTATGATTCTGGTTGGCAATAAGTGTGACTTGGAAGATGAAAGAGTTGTGGGAAAGGAACAAGGTCAGAACCTAGCAAGGCAATGGAATAACTGTGCGTTCTTAGAGTCTTCTGCAAAATCAAAGATAAACGTTAATGAGGTAAGGCACGTTACCTGTGTTGGACAGGGGTAGCAGGGAGGCAAGGATGGGACACTGTGGTAACCAAACATTTACGTTGTCAAGGAAAAAGTAAAAAAATCATGAATAACATCCACTATAATGGACAAAACTGTACCCTGCTATTGTGAGATGTTTATGTTAAGGGATATATTTATGTTATGATTTGATTTGGGATTTTTTCAAATATATTAATTTTAGTATAATTAGTTCTCAAATTATATTCATATGAATTTAGAATAAATAATTTTTTCATGTGCTATTCCCTAGTTGATATAATTTTTATCAACTGAGACTGTATTGCTAAACTATTTTTTTAAAGACCTTTAAGAGAGTTAAGTCATTAAAAGTAGTTTGATTTAAGTTATTTGTGTTTAATTATTTGAGATGGTAAGAACAAAAACTCTTAAAGGTTTTGTTAAAATTAGCTGCTCTCTATAGAAAAAGGGAGGCAAAAGCCTCTCTACAATGTATCTACTTGTTAAGAGGAGCTAGATGATTGATCAAATGCATGCATTTTGGGGACTTGCCATAACGCATGCCTTTTTATCTGGGGAAGTGCCAGCATAAAGAATGGGATACAAAAGTTTTAGAAAAAGAAACTGTGTTAGTATTTACATTTCTGGAATAGCTTGAATTTTATGATACACCCCACAGTTCATTAGGTCGTGTGGAAAACGTTGGCAGCATCAGTTGAGTTGAAAGGGCCTCTGTGCAAGACTTGCAAGTAATCAAAAGAGTATGGCGGTTTTCAGTGCAGCTCATTTTTTAAATAAGTAATGTGTGTTTAATTAGTTGGGAACTTCTGGAAACTATTCAGTTTTTCTTAAATATAAATTAATCCCCCCAACTGTATAAAAGTCATATGTTTAGTAAACTAGAACTTCCATCAAATACTATAAGCCCTTGTTGGAACATTTTGCTGCTTTAACAGCCAGTGCTTAAGAAACTACCAGGATGGCATTAGTACAAGGACTTTCTTAGTTTAGGAAATATGGAAATAATTGGAACAACGTCAATTATAAATGAAACAGATGCTGTTGAATTGTAGTATGTTGACTTTTCTTAAAATAACGTTTCAAAAAAATGATGTTCTCATTAGAATTCTAGGAAACTCAAAGTGTGAGAGTCCCATACATGAGTTACTTTTCTGAGAAATGTTACGCTTTATGTCATGCTGTAGTTCTAGGGATGCTGAATTGATTCCTTAGATACCAGTATTTTAAAGTATCTGGAATAATATCCTTAGAGTGATTTGAGTTAGGAGAGAGCCGTGATCTGTTTCTTGACCTCAGTGCTGAACTGCAAAATAATACCATATAGTAGTTGATCACTGTGGCATTTGTCATGTGAATTCAGATTAATTTGACCCAGAGATTAAACGGCTGCAGATTATAGATGCCTTTCCAATTTGCTTCACTGAAAGTAGAAAACCCTTGGCAGACAATTATCTTAAACAAGAGAAAACCCCAAACAGTTATTAATTAAGTATACAATTTAACTTTCTAGCTTTGTGATAACTAAATATTTAGAGGGGTTCCTGAGCATGTGAGTACATTATGTGTGAAGATTCAAGGCTTAAGGTTGTAAGAGAAATCTCTTTAATTTTAATAACCCAACTGATTTTTATCTTCTCAGATCTTTTATGACCTTGTGCGACAAATTAACAGAAAAACTCCAGTGCCTGGAAAAGCACGCAAAAAGTCATCATGTCAGCTACTTTAATACATAACTGTACTGTAGCTCTGAGCCAGGTAAACATTTTAAATTTTCTGTTGGCTATTAAAAACAAAACAACAAAGAAGAAACCCTAAACAGCTGTGGTAGCTGCTGATGCAGAACAGCATTGAAAATTATTGATTTACTTTATCATAGAAATGTTTATGGTCTTTATTTTGCCATTTCAAAGTCAGAACTACAAATATGTGCAAGATACACTGTTCACATTAGTATCAAAATTTTTTTCAAACTTTAAGGTGTTGGGAGAGCTCAAATTAACAGTGTTTTGATACTTTCGAGTTTTAGCTTTTGGAAACAGTTTTATTTTTTGAAGCCTGGTAGAATATGCTGCAAGAGCTCAATTATCAGGAATGCACATGGTACAGTATTGCAGTTTGCACACTAAAGTGTCACTTCCTGCTTTGAACTCCTGCATGCATATGCTTCTGTGGTGTCATAGGAATTTAGCTTCCTTTCTTGAGACTGTATGGGTATTTTGGAGGCTGCATTGTAATTAGTACATTTGGAAGAGAGAGGTGAAGCAAGCATTGTAACACTCCAAATATTTGACCTGGAGCTATTGGTTACTAGATCAACTTCTTACTCATTTTCAGTCAGCAAAAGTTCTACATGACTTAATCTGTACTCAGAGAAGGCTGCTGAAGGATCAAGGAAGCTCCACCTTGTTCTTTAAGCAAGCCTTTTCAGAAGTTAGTCAGCAGGCATGAATTTTTTTCTGCAACTTGTTCTTGGGCAGGTTGTTTTCCTCTTTTCATCTCCAAGCCTTAGTATGGACAGATTGATGGTCTGTCTTGATTGACCTGATGTTGGGCAAGTTGCCTGTTATCTCCCTTCCCTTCAGTTTTATTGAACATGTGGTGGTTCAGTTGCTTCAGTACTATGATCTATTATTTTGTTATCTGATAGAGCTATTTGAGATACTGGAGGACTCTGGTAGGACATCTCACTGTCAGAAATTGCAGGCTTTTATTACTTATCAGGTAGTGCTGTGTTTAATTCCTTTTGATAAATTAAAAATTCCTTAATTTGAACAGCTTTGATCAATGTAAAACTGAGAGGGTTCCAAACATTAGCTGAGAGTGGCAGAAATGGTTGCTTCATTTACGTAACAGGACTTTTGATTCAGGGGCTTTGATCCTTCAGTTGTGTTTCTGTTTTTAAAGCCACGGGAACTGTCATACAGGAAGCAAAACTAGGCTCCCCAGTCAAATATTACTTCCACAATTCAGCTTGGATTACTACATGTATCCTAATCCAGTTAGGATAATAATTGAGATAGTATGTTCTTTGTATATGTACAGTAGAAATTACATTAGTTGAGGAGAAGTGATAAGGTTGTTTTCTGTGTTTGCTATGAACTTTGCTAGTTCCTGCTTTGGTTGTAAGGAGCAAGGATGGATAGTTGTTCTTAATACTAACCCCTTGTTTTGTTGTTACAGGTCTGAAGAACTGTTGCCCAATTCAACAGTGCCAGCATTCCAACTTTATTAAACCTACCAACATCTTAAATGGACTTTCCTGTGGTGGTACCCTTTAAGAAATGGATGAAAGCTACATCAGTTTGCACATTCTAATCACTTTCCAGTGTCATGAGAGATTTTTACTTCTAAATATTCTATGTATGCAACTGGTAAAACCAGAGCCTACATCCAGTATTACTGATAAGAGACATTGTTCATCCACCAATGTTGTACATGTATGAAAACTGTGTACTGTATACTTCAACAATCCCCACTTTCTATTGGAGAGTACAATAATGTAAATCCTAAAAGCACCACTATTTTAGCATAATAAAAGAAAGTCCAAAGAGCTCCTATATAGACTACTCCAGATAACTTTGCTTCATCGGTATTTGTAGCTTATTGTAACTTTTTTAAAGAAATACAGGATCATCATCATCATCGTATTGTACAAAAGCGCTTTGATTAACACAACGGCTATATAGTTTTTTAATTTTAGGAAAAACCTGTGGAGACAGTGACCTAGTCTTTAAGAGTCCTTTCAGTATAGCGTCTGACTAAAGACATGGCCTTTAATATCTGTTGGGAAGGAAATGTCCAGACTTTTCAACCTTTTATTGTATGTTTCCTTTTCCTTGTTTACATAGGGAACAATGTTTATAGTTGTGTGTACAGTGGGGGTCTACAACAAGAAGTGTATATTTTAAAACAATTTTTTAATGATTTAACAATTTTTTGTAAATCATTTTTGGGCTTCTGCAGCTGTAGATTCTCACTGTGATTCCCTTGCTTGCTCATGCATAAGTGTATTTGCAATACCAAATATACAGGTTTAGTACTTTTGCCTGTTAGTGATTGTTTTACATGTGTAACGTTTTGGTTGAGATGTTAAATGGTGGAAGAGTACTGTGGATGTGAATGTGGGAAGTAATTTTAATCATGTGTAATTGGTCACAGGGCCTAAGTTGCAGTAATTAACTTTTGCTGATTTATTTAACAATGCCTTGTTGCTTTGTATGCATTAACGTTTGGGTGTAAAGATTGTGTGTATATCCAACAGGGAGCCACAGTATTTAAATTGACCAACCTAATGTTACAACTGCTTTGAGGTGGCCAAATGTAAACTAAAAGCCTTAATTAAAAGTGGTGCAATTTTGTATGACTTAGCATCAGTAGTTCAATAAATTTGGATTGCCATGCAAGGGCTTGCATTACAGTTATACTACTTGAATGTTTTGTGGTTTAGTAGAACTAGTAAATACTGATTTTTAAATCTCTTACACAGTGCAGAGTCATACATCTTAGAATGAAAAGGAACCCTTATGACTTTGTCTTTTGACAAATACTTGCCATAGATATTTCTTGTATCCCATATGTTAGGGTGGATGAATTTCTGACTGAATTAAATCCTACTTAGTTCTTGACTTGGAATATTCCAAGGTGTAACAAAGAGTCTAATAGAGAAATACCTGTCTTCAGAGGTTAGACTACCAGTGGCTATTTTGGAAACTTAAAAATATGTTGCCTGCTATTTTCCTTCTTTCCAGGAAGAACTGTCAGAATTGTTAAAACTTACTTAATGTAGCTCAAAAAAAAATTATCTCGGGAGACAATATGATTTTTCTGCATGACTAAACCATATTTGTTTGGTTTCAAGGAAATCTGCAGAAGAGCATTCTTGCAGTATTGAGTGTAGAATTTTGCAGACTTGAAATATCTGTTAACATTGTTGGACTGAGAACTGGAATGTGGGGACTGTAGATGATTTCCTGATTTTTGACTGTGCTGCTGAAAATTCATGTCACACCCAAATACTTGGTGTCTCCTGTTACTCTGGCACAGAATTATCAGAGCTTGTTCTAATCCATTCCTGCAAACTCAATCAGATTAGGTTAGCTAATAGCAATAAGCTTTGAGATAGTTTACATTGCCTAAAGTGAATTAAGGAGCCCAGCTGATCCTTGTGGCTAGTAATTTCATCAGTCCATCACCATTGTTTAATGGAGGTAACACACTTCCACCTGTGCAGAACCAGAGTTAAGACTGAAATTCCTTTTCACTTATCATTAGAAACCAGAAGATGTGATGATCCCCATAAATATCACTGTTGCACTCGGCATCCTGCATGGTCCCCAGAGTAGATGAGACCGGAGCACTGGATGCTCTAGTTCTTTTTTCACTAGGTACTTACCTTCTTCCTTGATGAGCTAATCAGTGTTTTTCCTCCCTTCATTTTCATCCTCTGCTTATTTGGGTCTTGTAACACTTTTATGTCTCAGTTGTCCTTTTATCAGTCTTTTTAATATGTTTCTTTTCCAGTAAGCTGTACAGATGGCACTGGGCGGGAGTGAGAGAAAATTCTTTGAGAACATCAGGGGGGGAGCCCTGGTCTGGTCTCAAGTGTCTGCCCAAAGAGTACCATTTACAGGGAACATCAGGCTTTGTCCTGAAAGGCTCTGTACCGAAACATTGTTGGCTGTTCTGTTCCTCAGCATTAGAGGTATTCAGTTGGATCAAATCCTGAGGAAGTAAAATTTTCACAATCTCTGGGCTTTAACATCTAAAGATTGTGCTCAAAAAAATGAAATATGTTCCCCCCCTTACTTCACAACCCCTGTATTTAGAACTTAAGTCAGATTTGGAAAGCTGGGGCATCATAACACAGGTAATACCTAAACCCCAGTATTTTTCTCCTTGAAAACATAGGCAAGCTTCAAGGGAGCAGTGTCCTGGTTGTTAAAGGGAAGATGCGTGACAGAATGATGCTAAGGAAATGATGGACATGAAGTTTAAAGTAAAACATGGAAATTCTCTTCATATCTAAATAAGTGCAGCATAAGAAGCTGTTCCCACTGAGGAAATGAACATCCAGTTCCCCACAGGAATTGGAACTATGTAAGCAGTTACCAATTCTAGAAAAGAATCCTGTCTGCTGAAATTCTTGAATGAACTTTAACATGTCTTCAAGCTAATTGTTTTGTGTACCAGTGCTTAAGAAGCTCACGCTTGAACTACCTGTACAGAAGCAGAACACTTCTCATAAAACTTTGGATGAAAATATGCATAATTCACATTTAGAGAACTAACGCAGTAAGTTTTTTTTCAAATTCGGTGTTAGTACACGTGTTACTGCTTGTAAAGTTAGCTTATGCTTACAGTGTACACAGAGGTTGTGACTGCTTTATTTCCTCCCTAATCTGAAACTGGTATATGTCAATATTTAAAGTCTGACCCTTTTATGAAAAAAGTAATGTTTATGTCTTGAAATACAAAAGAATTAATGGAATTGCACTCTTCATGTTAGCACTCTTTCATTGCAGTATAAATTTCCTCTTATACCTCACCTTGTTCCTAGTGCCCTTTTTCATTCTCAAATTATTCTATGAAGTGAATGTTACTTGCCTAATAGAAGACTGTTTTGAGACATTGGAAGATGCTTTCACATGTCCAAATGAACTACCTGTAAGCTCAAACTACTACTGCTCTCCTGCGCAAGAGAACTTAACTTCTGGGAAAGTATTGTAGAGTTAAATATTACATTTGTTCATAAGATGTACTGATACTGTGATGCTAGAAATGAGAGATGGGAGGAGTTTGGAATCAAACTGCTTGGGTTTTTTTCCGAAGTTTTCTTATCTTTGCCAGTTTTGGAAATAACTTAAAGGGGGAGAGATTTGGCCACAGTACTGTACTAGTTCTAGACAGACTTCAGTTTAGACATATCAACAATAGAAATGTGAATGGTCAAAAATAGTCAACATACCGCTGTCTGTAGCACTTTTTGAATTGTAATCTGATGATGCAGCCAAGCATCAGTGTAGACAGAAGGCTTTTCGTTTGATTTGAAACTGCTGTCCCAATGGAATCAGGCTGTACTTCAATTTATAGTTTTTATTTTGCCTGTGTATGGGAAGGAGGATGAAAGCAAATAACAAGTTGATCAAATATGTAACAAAATCCAGTTGTAAGCTGTTTGCTAAGGTAGCATTAGAGTAGCAGAGCTCTTAATCAAATTAGGTTCTTACTTTGAATCTCAAGCACCTTATGCTTTTCTTTGAAAGGTTTATGAACAAGTTGAGGATTCCTAAAACCTAATTTACATTCTCTGTTCTATGAAGTAAACTCTGGAAAGATGCTTATATTTGTGGAAAACTTTACATTCTTAGTGTGGAACCGTAAACAAAGTTGTTTTGTAGTCTTGATTTTGTTCTCAGTGTTGCAATATCTGGGCTTCAAACAACAGATGAATGTGGATTTTGCTGCTTTTTTTATGTGTTTGTGTTTTTGGGGGGTTGTTTGTTTGCTTTTTTTAAATACCTTCCAAAGCCTTTTATTTTCAGAAGTTTGAATCATCAAGGAGAGTGTGGCTTCCTGTTTTCAAGGAGTTGTTCTTTAGGGAGAGATTTGCTCTTTAGGGAGAGATTTTCAAATGGAGAATGTCTTTGTAATTGCACTGGCCTCACTTCAGTTTCAAGAGATACTAGTTCTGCCGTACAACAAGCTCAACAGCTTCATTGTTTTAAGAAAGGTCGCTACTACCAGGGCTTTTTTTCTTTGAGGTTGTGGCTGGGGTGAACTACTTCTTTTGAAAGACACTGTCATTTCTAATTAATTCACAAAATGTCTTTTGACTACCATAAACTGGAAGCGATGGGACATTTCTGCAGTCTTGGTTAGTGAGTGAAACTATAGTGGAAGTTAGTTCCTTCTTTCATCAGTATACTTTACCTTTTTATACTATGTGGCATTTTTACCTAGTACTTCCAAATCTAGCAGGGTGAAGTCAGTAGCTTCACTCCCATACTAAGTACAAAATCTACATGTGAAGTCCCAGCTCTCATAAACTGGGTTTACTGCTTGTAACACACCCAATAGCAACAAAGACCCTTGGCAATACTGTCATGATTTTCAGACACAAATAAAATGAAAGTTACAAATTTGTCTCTTTCCTTTTCAATAAAAAGGGGGTTTGGCTGAACTGCCTCAATAGAAGTAGGCATGGGAATCAATTTGTTTAGGTAAGACCCTGAGAGAACATTTTGAGTTTCAACACAGGTGTTGAAATACTAAGCAATTACATGAACACTTTAGTTAAATGCTTGAGATTGGTTTTAAAAAAAGGTTTCCTTGCTTTTAAATAAAAAGTGAAGAATTACACACTTCCAGGAATGTGTTTCGACTAAGGAAAGATGGGCTAAACCATGAGCTTTTTTCCTTCTCTTACAAAAAGGCAGGGTATAGCGTAGGTTCCATAGTTTTCTTTGTAGTGAATGCAGTTGTGCTGCTGTCCCACATTGCACATGAACTTTGAGCTCTTGCTTTTGGTAGTTCTGAATTAAAATTACAATTTTATACATGCAGATGTCATATATATTGGAGCAATTTATTTGATTCATGAGCTGTCTTAAAACATATTTTGTTCAAAGGTAACTGGAGTTTTGACTTTACTTGTTTAAAGTTCAGGATATATTATGTCAAAATTAACCTAGTACATCCTGTAGACTTTGTTAAATTCGTAGAAAACTGGTAGAGGGCAAAGGAACCTTAGGCATTGACGATGCACGTGCCAGGTGCCTGTGTTAGTGATGCTAGCTGCTGGGCTTGCCTTGGTTGTCCTGCCTCTAAGTAGGGAACATTGCTACCTCCCCCGATATTCTGGTAACGAAACTGCAGTTAAGATCAGTGTTGATGCAAATATGTGAAACTTAAGATGGAGATGTAATTTTTAATTATAAATTTGAATTCAGAGTCCTTTATATCACTGACTGAAAATTCTGGTTTTTGGAAGCATAAGATGCTTGCATGAAACTGTCAGTTATTTTTTTTTCTCCTTTTTCCTTTCCCTTTCAGTAGATAAATATGAAGTGGGATGCCAGTCAAAAAGTACTGCCTGAAAACACACCTTCAGGTGTGTTCCCCCCACATTGCCCCCTTACTGGAGCCTCTAAGGTGCTTCTCTATTCTGTACTTAGAGAGGCTGTACATACTAAGAGAAGTTCTCTCAAGGCCCCCAATCTTTTATATACTTTTAACAGGTTTGTTTGGTTTGGGTTTTTTTAAAAGCATGCATGCTGCCCTCTTAATTTCCCTTCACCCATATATATTTTGCTTTATTCTCATCTGTTATTGCTTTGGCTAAACCTGAGAGAGCACACAAAGGAAGCATCTTCTCTTTCATGGTTACATTTCTCATTTGTTTATGCTTCTCTGCCCTGAGGCAGGGCTAGCCTGAGAGTGTGAGTTGTTGGCAAACAATTGAACCAGATAGTAATTTGTGCATTACTCTGAATTAGCCACTGCACTACAGAGACAATAAGGCTACACTGTTTCAGGAGGACATGTTGAGAGAGAAATTCTATTAAATATGTAGTACTGAATTAGGCTAGAATAGTTCTTTTAGTGCTCTTTTAGTTTTCTGTTATAATGAAGGTTGTTGCCTTCGCTTGTGCTTTCATGGTAGTCTACAAGATAGAAGGGCATCTTCATATATTTATTTTCTTTAAATCCAAAATCACATTTCCTGAGTGACTAATCCACTCTATAGGTCTTCTGCTTGCTTGTGTTTCTGCATATACCCAGTCTTCATCAGCTTTCTTCTTGTGAAACTGCCTGAAGTTAGGCTCTCTGCCAGCTTCAGTGAGACCCCAGGCTTGGGTGCCATGGCATTTTATCAGCATCTTAAGCAAGTTGTGGGACTTCACGTCTTGCAGTTCTGTTGTCTTTTGCAGCCATTGTCAGATGTATCCTTCTGAGGAATGTTAACATATAATTTGCTCAAAGTACCCCACCGTAGCTGTAGCCCTAAATTTACCCAAGTACTTCCAAGTGTGTTTGGATGGTTTTCCTTGTCCTAGAGCACACGTAAACGCACGCAGGATCACTCTCGAGGAGAAAAGACAACGCGGAAAGAATCGTGTCATGCGGAATATACCATCTAAGGAGTCTTTCTGCTGTGCCTTTTGCAACCGGATATGTCTATCTCATATTGGCCTCATTAGCCACCAGCGTGCCTGTAATAAATGTGGATAGAGCCTTCCTTGATCTTCGTTCGCGAAGCCCAGCCATGACATGACAGTGACTGACAGAGCACAAGTAAATGAACTACAGTCAGTAGCAGGGTCGTTTGTACTGATAGAGTAGTAACAGTGCTTTTCTCTAGTTAAAAAGTAGGCAAACTTCATTTTGGGAAGGAAGGGGAGAGGTAGTTTCATAAATTTGTTTCATAAGTTTGTCCATGCAGGCAGGGTGGGAGGGGTCCTGCGTGGTAGTTACTTTACCCCTTAAAGTTGGTGCCAGTAGTCTGAGTTACACTGGGAGAAACGGCAGAGAAATAGACACGGGTTTGTAAGTCGGTGAAAACAAACTCGTCTTTGCAAAGGCTGGGACGCAGACTGCTTTAGCTGTATGTATGAAACACTCTGCCCGTCTGATGAGTCCTTCCTTGGTGCAAATAACACCAGACACTTAAAATACGGGGGGTTTTTAAGCTCTGTCCCTTAACGCGGGATGCCGGGGACTGACAGAGGAGAGCAGCCTTAGGCCGGACAGTGGTCGGCGGGCAGGTCTCGCCGCTACTGCTCGTCCCCACCACGGCCTGTCTGGCCCCCGCGCAGCCGCTCCGGGGCCGCGCCCGGTCCCCGACGCCGGCGGCACGCGGGGGCAGCGCGGCGGCCCCGCCCGGCGAGGGCGGAAGGCGGCCGTGTCCTTCCGGGGCGCGGGCCGGCGCTGGCGGAGGCGGGAATGCTGGAGCCCGGAAAGCTGGAGCCGGGGCTGAGCCGGGCCGGGGCCGCTGCCATGGAGAGGTGAGGGGTGAGGGGCGCGGGGCGGGCGGTGCCCCGTCCCGAGCTGTGCCGTGTGTGATACGGGCCCCAGCGGAGCGGGCGCGCACAGCGCGGGCTGCGAGACGCAGCGGGGTGGGAGCAGCTGCTGAGGGTACGGGGGGCTTTTGTGTCACTCGGGAGCTTGGAGCTGCTTCTTGAGTATATCTATGGATTAACCAGGAGCCGTGAATTGCTCGGGGATCGCGGGGCCAGGCCTTTGCCAGGCCTGCTGAGGCATCACCGCGGTGCCTTCACAGCGCACCGGGAGCGGCTCCCCCGCGTCTGAGTAACTGGGAGCGGATTCTTTCTCTTCTGCAAGACACGTGAATATTTCCAATCTGTAGTGATTGCGTACTATAGTGATTGCGTGTATCCGAAGAAAAAATCAAACAGTGAAATCATGCTGTTCTTTCAAATTAACTTTTCAGTTCCAAATTGAATTTCATACCTTGTATCTCTTACTGACCTTTTTCTTCTTTTTTTTTTTTTTTTTTCTTTTTAATAGTGATAAAAAAGGTTTGTTGTCGTGTAGAAGGAACAAAGTGTGGGGTTTCGGGAAACATCGTTTCCCTGACCCGATAAGCAGTGCTAGATGTTCTGCAGAGGAAACTGGACATCAGTAGTAGAGTTGGAAATGACTTAACACTTTAAGTTTCCTAGTTGTGGAGTTAATTTGATGCAACAAAAACGTCTTGTATTTTCTGCTTGAATTCACTTGCTTGCTTTCTGTCTATGTTGCTGTTTTCTAGAAATGGTTTTGAAGACATGTTATCACCACTCGAGGCAGAGATGGTCAGACCAGGACGTAAGCAAGGCTCTCAGAAAAGAGTTTCTAGTATCCTTTTTCTGTAAAGAATTTTTGTCTTCTCTTTGACTGCTGCTTGCTGTGTTCACCAGATATATATATATATTTACTACAGCTATGATTTTAAGCATGTTGAGAATAGTTTTTGAATATACAGTAAGTAACTCTTTATACCCATTTAAAATGAAGGATATATGAATGTAATATGAAATTGTTACCTGACTTTTGAGGTATTCTGCAGCCAAAATTCTGCTATTGAGTTATCTCATATTTTCCCCTACTCTAGTCAGTTTTCTTTTCTGTGTGGTATTTTCATGCATTAAGAAGGAGAAAAGTTCAAAAGCAAAACTGTAATTACAATATCTAAAAACTAGTAGGGAGGGATGTTAATGACTGTGACTTAGGAAATCTGGATGAGTTTCATTTCGAAAAGTACTGCATTTTCAGCAACATAGTACGTTACTTGTCCTTTACAGAAGAACGTAGAAGTAAGCCAAAAGATGTAATTCTTTGCCTTTTCTCAAAAGTATTTCCTCTGAATGGAATTTTCTCTCTTCTCTTTCTTACATTGTAGTCTCAAACCATGTCAAAACTGTTGTAGTGATAGCTCAGAACAGATTATTCAAAAGATTTTGGGGAAAGTAAGAGATTGTTCTTGCCTATATGTAGATTGATTATTTTGATTGTGGGTTAAATGTCATGGCACAGATATTGCATTGCCTGTCTCCTAAACTTGTGCCATAATGTTTATATAGTGTCGTGTTTTATAGTTTTTCTTGGCATCTGAACTCAGGTTGATGTCCACCCAGAGAACTATGTGAGCCATAGCTGATTCCATGTCTGAGTTTTTGGAAAAGAAAAAGGAGTTTTCTTCTTTATAGCTTAATTTTATGGCTCTATGCTCTTTTGCAGATATTGTGTTACCAGTGATGATTCAGCATATCTTAACTGAACCTAATTGCTGACAGGAAGAAGAAAAGTAGTGCAACAGAGCACCTTGAACTGAGAACTTTTTTAAACAATTCATTCAAACTCAGATTTTCGTGTTTTGGTTGATGTAGCATAAAGCAGCTCTTTATGGGGCATAAAGATTCTCTTTGTTCTGAGCAGTTGTGAAGAGTCCCAGACCTGTTCTGTTCATATTTCTGAACTTTGCTTTGTGGTGTCCCTTTTAGCCCTCCAGCCTTAAGGTTCTGGTGAAACATTTTGTGACCTAGCTCAGGCTTATGAATGGGACTTTCTGTTTTACTCCGAAAGAGGTGTAATTTCCATAACATTTTTCCTTTCCAAGTAGTCACAATCATTTAAAATAGAGCCAAAAGCATGCTTAGGAGAGTGTTTCTTAACTTGTTTGTTAATCAGTTCTCACATCCCTGGATGACACTATTGGAAACATGACACCCAGAAGCCAGTTTCTTTCCCGAACTCCTAATTCATTGCTTCACCAGCCAGGTAAGACTGCTTGCTCTCTCACTGTTTAGTTAAAGTACTTACACACTTGTACTTCATAATTAATAGCAATTCATAAGAAGAAGGACATGGATATGCTGTAATGGGTCCAGTGAAGGCCCACAAAGTTGATTAGTGGATTGAAGAATCTGACAGATCAGGAGAGACTGAGAAGAGCTGGGATTGTTTATGGGAAAGAGATTGGGGGATCTTGTCAATGTATATAAATGATGGCAGGGAGTAAAAAGAGAGCCAGGCTCTTCTTGGTTGTGCCCAGTGAAAAAACAAGAGGCAATAGGCACAAGAGCATATACAGGGAATTCTGTTTAAACATAGGAAAACTTTTTTTCTGTAATGGGGGTTGAATGCTAGAACTGGTTACCCAGATGGTCTGTGGAGTCTCTGTCCTTGGAGATAACCCAAGCTGACTGGACAAGGTCCTGAGCAACCTTTTCTAGTTGACACACCCTTGGGCAGGGGACTTGGAACAGATGATCTCCAGAGGTTCCTTCCAAACTCAGTGTAGTGGGTTGATCCTGGCTGGATGCCAGCTGCTCACCAAACTGTTCTATGATTCCCCACGTCAGGCAGAACAAGGTGGGGAGAAAATGTAATTAAAGAGTCACAGGCAGAGATAAGGACAGGGAGAGATCATTCACCCATTATTGTCACAGGCAAAACAGACTCAACTTGGGGAAATTAGTTGATTAACAAACATATCAGAGTAGAATAATGAGAAATAAACCCCAAACTTAAAAACACCTTCCCTCTTCTGAGGCCTAACTTTACTCACATGTTTTATACCTCCTCCCCTGCCAGTGGTGCAGGGGATTGGGGAAAGAGAGTTGTGATTGATTCATCACAAATCATCTCTGCTACTCCTTCTTCCTCTGGAGGAGGACTCCTCACGCTCTTCTCCTGCTCCATTGTGGGATTTCTCCCACGGGAGACGGTCCTCCATGAACTTCTCCAATGTGAGTCCTTCTCATGGGCTGTAGTTCTTTACAAAGTACTCCAGTTTGGGTCCCTTCCACTCCAGCATGGGTCCCCTGCAGGGTCACAAGTCCTACCAGCAAACCTGGTCCTGCATGGGCTCCTTCCTCCCCAGGGCTACAGGTCCTGACAGGACCCTGTTTCAGCATAGGTTTCCCACGGGATCACAGCCTCCTTTGGGCATCCACCTGCTTTGGTGTGGGATTCTCCATGGGCTGCAGGTGAATCTCTACTCTACTGCTGACCTCCACAGGCTGCAGGGGGACAGCAGCTGTTTCACCATGGGCTGCACCACGGGCTGCAGGGCAATCTCTGCTCCAGCACCTGAAGCACCTCTTGTCCCTCCTTCTGCACTCACCTGGTTTCTACAGAGTTGTTGCTCTCACGTTTTCTCACTCCTCCCTCTGCTGCTGCTGTTCCCTCAGCAGTTTTTTCCCCTCTTAAATCTGTTATCCCAGAGGTGCTGCCACTACTGCTGAGGTGCTCAGCCTTAGCCAGCGGTGGGTCCATCTTGGGGCTGGCTGGCATTGGCTCTGCTGGACATGGGGGAAGCTTCTGACAGAAGTCACCCTCACTACCAAAACCTAGCTGTGCAAACCCAATACACTCAGCTACAAGGTGATTCTGTGATTTTGCAGTTAAACACGTTTCTGAAAATGGACAAAAAACACCTAGTAGCAGGCAGCATTTATGTTCATAAGTTATTTGCTTATGTTATTCCTGATTAACAATGAATTTTTGCCCTTTAGTTTTTAGAGTGGGTTTGAGCTTCATTTTCATTGTTTGGCACAAAAATGTGTCTGGTATCATTTCAGTTTCTCTGCTTTAGTGAGCAGTTTGTTTCCTTCTTTTTGCAACCTTCTTTTGATTTTGCAGTAGCTTCTGATTCTTCAAGATTGTCTGGTTTTGTAGTGTGACTTCAGATATTTTTCCATCGTTCTTTTTCTGTCAGGTTAATTTTGTTGCTGACCTTTCTGCATATTTATTTATTGGTTGGATCAGTTAATTATTCCCTCTCCACTAGCAGAAGAAGAAATTAGCACACCTTACAGAAAGGCTGTGGAACCACACATGGTGGCTAGGGTCAGGTTGCCCTGAAACCTCCCAGTCTCATCCCAAGTTCTGCATCAGTGGACCCATATTAGGAGCATGTTTGGGGATTCTTCCGTAACTGGCACTTGTGCAAAGATATGAAGCTCCAGAGAGACTGATTTTTCATGATTTTGCAAGGTTCCTGCCGAGTTCTGTGTAGCCCCTCCTTGTTCTTGTTTACTGTAACATCTATTGGCTTCTATTTTGGCAACCAGCAGCAAAGATAAATGCTGTTAGCATCAGCCTTCTTCTTGAGCAGAAGCTACTTATGTGTCAGCATTGTTGTTCTTAGTGTTGACTTGATGCTAAACATACTGTGAAAAGGTCTGTAATTTTCTTAGAGCCTCTCTCACTAGTTGTGGCTGAAATAAAGAAACGTGCCCCTTCCTTACATTTCCATGTCATCACCAGGGCTTACCTCCCCTTTCCCTGTCACAGTGTCTTCCTGTAATCTTTATTTTGTCATCATTCAGGCATTCATATTGGGAATTCCTCTTTTTTATCATCATCTAGCCAGTATGTTTTCCATCAAGCTCCAAGAGGATGGCTGCACCTTCTGCTGTTCTCTTTACCTTAGGCACTGGAGGGAAAAAAAAAAAAAGAAAAGTGCCATAGGCATTTGATCTTTTGCATCTAAACTGGATGGAGTCTGATGGAGCCCCAGGACATGCCCTTTATTTTGGTGTTGTGTATGCTGTTGTGGGCATTTTTCGATGCCTTGGATTTCAGGAGACCAAAAGGAAATATTAGTGATCTCAATGCTGACTGAAGCTGTCTTATTACCAGGAACTGCTGTTGAAAGTTGTACAAGCACTCCTCTCCCCAAATTGGCTACCAAAATGTCATTCCCTCTGCCACTATTGACACAGCTCCTGTCTGTCACTGTCTTGATGCAATCAGTATTTTTAGGTGGCTTCCAAAGCTGTTTGTGATTGATAAGGGGACCAAAGTAGCTATTGTCTTGATGGAAATTCTGTGATGTTTGGTTTGTAGGAAGGTCTGTTGTGGTGGATATCCCTGTTGTCATAGGATGTGGTATTTATTATCTTGCAAAGCAGTGTTTACTTGAGTTAGATATTCCTGTGAACACTAGGCACTGGATTGATGTGCAGAAGTATCTGGAGCAGATGTAATGCTTAGTAGAGCAGATTTGTGGTTGCCTTTTGCTTTAAGGATTTGGAGACGAATTTCCAAGAGTGACTGGAGATGCACTGCTCTTTGTGTTCATGTGTGTTTACCAATGAACTCTAGTAACTGAAGGTGTGTCACATATAAACCTCTCTCTTTCAGGTACTGCACTACATCGGAGCTCCATGAAGCCATCAGATATGTCTGCCATCCTGGGAACAGGAGGGAAATCTCCTCTGATTCTACCAACTTCTGGGCTTTTCGGCAATCTGTCCATGGTAAGATGGTTAGAGCGTCTTTTTCTCTTTTGTTCCTGTGAAACATAAGAAACTACAAGTTTACAGCGTTTCTGTGTTGTTTGCACCAAGGACAAACAGTGGTATAAGCTTCCTAGTACTACTGTTGCTGCTTGCTGCTGGTGTTATTTATTACTGTGTTGTTCTTTGAGAAGATGCAGTGAGGAATAATAGGAGGTTTTAAGGACTTTCCCAATACACCATGTGTGTTAAACTGGTCCTTATAACATCAGCTCGTGACTACAAAAATCCTGATATCGCTTGTTTACAAATTCTTTAAAGATAATTGTTCTATGTCAGCAAGTTAAAACTTGAGAATTTTTCTTATTTTAGCAGTCTCCAGTATTAGGCTTCATTTAGGTGTTAAAGTTTGGGCTTCAAAGAACAAGCTCTTCTGATGACTTTTTAGAGGACATTGATTATCTTCTACTCCAATGTTTTTGGAAAAACATTGATTGGAAAAGTTATCAGTAGGGATGCCTGAAGTATTTTATCTGTTTATTTTTAAATTAACTTAAAAGAAGTTTAGATGTCTTTTTGTATATACATTTTAATTAATTCTCCCTTTTAGTTGTTTCTTTATAAGTTATCACCTTCTAGGGCCTAGTTGATCAACATGTATACAGCTCTTAGCACTGGTACTTTTCCTCTGATTCAGAGCCTCTTTTAGCTAATGTTTGGTGAGTGGAATGCGTTTTTAGGTTAACGTTTAGTGCTCTGACTTGAATCCAGTTTAGATTAGTAGGGGAAATTTGGGACTAGGCAAAGGCTTTCAGAGGAGGGTGACAGGAAAAAGGACTTTTACTTGTGGAAATTTACTTGCTGGTAGATAAGAACACTCATCAGCCCTTTTTGTATTTCCCACAGAGACCTGATATGATCTTGCTGGAACTGTGTTTGTTATTTTTACTCTGTGGAGGGAGGACTATAGCATTCTGTTCTGGTTGGCTAGAGGGGATTAATGGCAGAGAGAGATCAGGCAAGAGGAGTACTGTGGGTAGAAACAAGAGTCCAGAAAAACAATCAGCCAGTGGCACATCTCTAAGTCTTTGTATAGTATTATTTGCTGCTGAGAAGGCAATTCTGGCATGGAAACACCTCTAGGAAGCTGTCCTGTCAGTGCAGTATATGTACAGTCAGTCTTCTGTTTTGGTCATTTTGCTGCTCTGGTGTCAGATATGTTATGAAATACCTCACCTGAAATACTCCCCACAAAATATAGGTATGTCTTTATTTCCTCCTTTAATATTCTGATACTTGCTATTATTTTAAACATATTGCTGCGATTGATCAAATGGCTTTGAGCAATTCACCAAGAAGGTTGAAAGACAGGTTAATGATTGATTCAAATTTTAGCTATTTTGCTTAACTTTTCACAGCTGCTTTAGAACCTGGTCAATATTGTGATCTTTTTACTTTGAAAGACTAGCTAAGCATTTAGCATAATAGAATATGAAAGTTTAGAGTGATTTATTTGTTTTACGATGAAAAGTGATACCTGATGTTCTAAAGTAGGTAGGTTTACTAGATTAACTTTTCCATTTTAGTTATTTTCAGGGGAAAAATGAGATTTTTCTTTTTCCAGATTAAAATTTGTCTTTTCAGACCTGTTTGTTAAAGGCATTAGTTGCACCTTATCTAAATGCAGTTATTTCACTATTAGTTTTTTAGGATTCTCTGTTTATATACTATTCATATAGAAGGAAAAAACGTGGAGCTAGGCTTGTAATATCTGAGATTGCGATTTATTTTCTTTACGTTCTTGTGGTTTTAGTTGGATGAAAGTAACTGGACAATGGCACTCTCGCCTCAGCAGACAGGAATGTTTGTAAATCCAGACCTGTCCAGTGTGACAGAAGATGTCACTATGAGTGCTGTACTGTTGCGTGAGGATGATCCTGGGGAAGCTGGTGAGACAATCTGGAGTTTTCATAATAATCTTATTTGTGGGATATAAATTTATATGTTTGGGTTTTTTTCTCTATTATTTTGCTGCTATTTCTTAGTCAAAAAGAGTCTGGTTGAAAAAGTTCAGAAAATTAAGCTGTTCCAGTTTATTGCAGTTTTGCGAATTTGTGTCTTCTGTGGAACCTGATGGAAAAAATGGGATGCTCTGGTGATGTCAGACACAACTGGATTAGTGGACTGTGGAGACACTCAAATGAGTTGGCTTTTAAAACTTTTGCAGATGACATATCCACAACAAAAGTTTTACAATTATTTTACTTAGTTCATAGCTTCTGTCTGTCTTGCTGTCTTAGCTGATAAGTTCTTATGACTTTATCGGATCTAAATAGTTGATATCATCATTGTTCTCATTTAAATTTGTGAAAGATGAGATGCCTTGTCATCAGAAGGATTTTTTTGTAGTCTGTTGGGGTTTTTTTATGAAGTTGCATCTGACTAATATGGCTTTTTTATTAAATCTGTCCTAGCTACTATGAGCATGTACTCAGATTTTCTGCATTCCTTCCTGAAGCATACATCAACTACCATTTTTGATCTTGTGGATGAGTATGAAAATATTTGTAACAGTCAGGTAAGTAGTTTACTTGCCCTTCTCAAAGCAGTATTGCTGAGAAGTCACAGTGCTTAACATACTTTAAATCTTCCAGCTGGTTGCAGTGTTACGAGTCATGCTAGCATTGAGTATCACTCAATGATGAACATCACTCTTTCTTCATACACTACTTTGGCACAGAAATACCCGTGGTGTAGCTTGCTGAATACTAAAAAATGTCTTCTGGCTGCCACTCCACTGCAAGTGTCAAGTGGCAACACACAGTAGCAGATGTATAGATGTTTTTCTTAATGTTAATAAACTGGATTAAAATGTACTTATTTTTCTCAGGTATAAATAAATAAAATCATTGTATTATGATGCTTTAAGTTTTCTGCTACGTTACTAACAAGCTGGCCGTAGAGGACTCAGCATTGGCTCTAAGGTGTCTCTGATTTTAGACACAGTTCTTCATTTGACTGGTCGTTTGATTGTCAGTTCAGAATCAGCAGGGATTGACAATCTGAAAGGAAGAAATTATGATGCTTCTGTCAGTAAGTGTTGATCACAAGAGAGGTGTGCAGATTAAGTTTTTTTAAGAGACTTCATACCTATGTCTGTGTTAGGAAAATTTGTTCTTAATGGAGGGTTGCTAGCCATCTTTTGTGCAAATGTATTACTGGGGCTGAGATAGAGAATGCTGAGATCTTTGATGAGGCATGTACCACAACTGTACAGGTTCTCAGGTAGGAAGCAGACAAGAGGAAAATAAATGTGAATTTGATTATTTTGTGAGACAGTGGAACTCCTGTTGGAGAATATGGATAACATTTACAAGGTCAGGGAATAATAGAGTGGGTGTTTTAAGCCCTGTGGAACGGAGGGGAGTTGACTGTATGTTGCCAAGGATGTACAAGAGTACAGTGAAAGATGCTGCTCTAAGGTGTAGCTTGGATGTTTCTGGTGGGGCTTGGCATCGAGTGGAGGGGCAGCCCTAAGCTATCGTGCTGCTTCTCAGCTGTACCCTCAGATTAGCCCAGTGGTTCCCAGCAGCCATAAACTCTTCATATTTTTGGGGGGGGGGGTAATAAAAGAGAACAGAAAACTGTGCTCCCCTCTTGCATCTTACTGGTACACGTATTCCTTTTCTCCAAATCTGTTGTTCATCTCCCACTTGAAAACCAATGACTATATTGATGCCTGATGAATTGGGTACCCCTGAAATATAAGAGATTGGGACTCTTCTTGGAAGTAGTAGGAGCTCTGGAACTAGCTACCAATGGAAAAGACTTCATTGTGTAGTGTTCTTCATAGTAAATAAAGGAAAAAATAGTAGAATTTTTTTGTGGTGATACTATAAATTATGTGGTAACCAGCAGATTGGGTTCCCTCATTTAACAGAGCTAGGAAGGAAAAAGTATCTTTCAGGCATGGATAAATGCATAAATGTTCTCACAAATACCATTAGGGCTAACTTCATGTTTGATATTGACGTAGATGGGAAAAAAGCTGGGGATTTTGGTGGCTGCAACCACTCTCTTGGTTTATATCCTCTAGTCTGTGTTAATGGGGTTTTTTTATTACTAATTAAGAGAATTTACAATGTATTGTCTACCTATTTTGAAGAGATGGTAATGAAACTGGGTTGTTGAAAGCATTTAGAAAAAAACTACACTGATGGGCAGTGTTAACTATGTATAAATTTATCTACCTCAGGTGAATATACTGGGGAAAATAGTTTATCGGGCAACTCCTGGACAGCAAAAGTTTTCCAAAACTGCCAGTGTCTTGTGGCTTCTTAAGCAGGAGATGGTAACTTGGAGACTGTTGTCCTCGCTTTATAGGTAATTCCTTTGAAAAGCGTGTTATGTTTTTGTACAGAGATGACTTTCTTGGATATGTTTTGTATGAGTTTGTACATAGGGAGTGAAGCAATTAAGTACCTATTAGCAAGCTGTTTATGGAACTAGGTTCTGATATATGTCTATTGATTATCTATTTACAGAAATGAAAGTTTTAAAGAGGACTGTTCTTATTACCTTTGCAACTTCTAGTATTTTTTTTTTAAATTTTGTAAATGTTTTTAAAGTATTTTTACTCATGCATTCTGTTAAATTTTCTCAGCTTTATTTTAATTGTTAACATTTTGCACTTTTATTTCTAGAGACAGAATACAGTCTGCACTGGAAGATGAAACTGCATTTGATATCACAGTGAGTGTGGACCTTTTTGGTTTTTTTTTTTAAGTGTCATAAGAAGCTAAATAAGCAAAATACAGGCTAAATGCTTTTATTGTACTTTTAGAATCTCAAAATTCAAAGGTGAAAAATGAGACTGATTTTTATCAAGACAAATATTAAATTATTTCGTATACTGTGAAGAGTAAATCTAAATATTCAGTTCTAAAGAGAGAATGCTAGTGTAAAAAATATTCTAAACTATTGTTTGTTTTATTTCCCTAAATATTCCACATACACTTGGAAAATCATAAAATACCATGAGTTAGAAGGGACCCACGAGGATCATTGAATCCAACTCCTGGCTCTGCACAAGACAAACCTAAATTCACTAGAAATAACTATTTATTTATTTTTAAAAGCTGCATCAGTAGCTGTAATGTTCCCATAAGTCAGAGATAATTTTGCTTTGGCTAAAAGAAGCACATGTGGTCTCAAACTGTCTAACCTTTGCAATTCTGATTACAGTTTATTTCAAGAGAAATTCAGGTTTTTTAGCGTTCTTGTTTCAGCTGTAGTCGTCTTGTCTATGTCAATACAGCGCTTCCAGTCTTTGCTGCCAGAATTGCTTAGGAAGACAAAACAATAAGTAAAAAGACTCTGCCTTTGTAAAATTTGTGATCACAGTTGCTTTCTTCTTGAAAATAAAATAGCTTACTCTAGAATTCCCAGTGCTAAGTTGTCACTGTTAAACACTGTTGTGCCAAAAAACCCCAGTCTCCTCTTATCTGTGTAATTTAGAAAAATGCATCTCCTGTTCTCTTTTTATTGCAAGTCTAATGGAAGCTAAATTAGTGCAGGAGATCAGATAGAAAGATCAGGGCTCTGGTTTTATTTTTTTGGTTTTTTTCACACTTGTTTATGTTAAATGTGCACATGATCTTGGAAAATCTCATCTTTTTAATGTATAGTAACAAATGGGATTTAGGATGATATGAGTGCAGCCAGTGGAATCCGTGGATCTACTGTGTAGAGTCTTTCTGTGGTCATAAATTTGTGAATTATATGCTGAATCTCATTATTACAGTTTTTAGTGTAACTGGATGTAAAAGATCATCCAAATAAAACAAGTTATAGTGTCATCCATTTTTTAAAAAGGGGGAGGGGAGAGATAGCATACTGAACTTGTAGAAAGTTTATGAATTACTATGTGTTCAGTTTGATATTCCTTTTTTGCAGTAGTTTTCTTTTCCATGAAGTAATAATCAGCTTTTTCTTAAACAGGTTTTAACTGCTAGTGAAAAAACAAATGTAGACAACTTGTTTCAGAAAGATTCACTTGTTCGACAAAGTCAGGTATGACGGAAAGTTTTTAATATGAGAATGAAAATAGATTAATGTTTATAACACTAATGGTCTATGCACTTTTTGAAGTTGTTTCTAATACTTTTTTTTCATATCACTTAAGTGTAGTATTCCTTGTATGCATAAAAATAATGCTCTCTAGTTTCTAATGGTCAGGATGTTTTTTCAGTCTGGCTTGGGGACAGTGAAAGGCTGAGAGCTGTTCCCAGTTGCAGTGTCTGTTACTGTTGATTGTGATTAATAAACTGTTAAATAGCACTGTAGTAAACTGCAGCATCCAATGAGAAATAGAGATTAAGTGCCAACAACCTTCATACTGGATCCTTAAAATGCAAGTGAAATAGTCTTCTGGATTTGTATGCCTTTTGGTTGCTGAGTAGATAACAAATAGATACAGAAATGAGAGGAAGACAGTAAAAGTATTATTTGTTACATATTTGCTTTAAAAATGCAATTTAATTTTATTCCAGCTGGTGGTAGATTGGCTAGAGAGCATTGCTAAGGATGAAATTGGGGACTTCTCCGATAATATTGAGTTTTATGCAAAAACAGTATATTGGTGAGTTCAGACTTTCTTTAATTATATACATGCTCTCATCAAGTGTAAGATTCACAATCACAGAATCGCTTTTGGAAAGTGGATTTTTTAAGTTGTTCATTGCATTCACTTCTTTTCTTCAAAGTCAGAGATGTAAAAATTGAGATTTCTTACCTGTCTGCTGAAGTATATCTTCTGCTCAGAAGTCAGTTACTGCATTTTAGGAAGCAAGGATGGAAGGAAAAACCATCAAACCAGTTTAAATTAATCTTAACATAGATGAGGATTACTTTTATGTGTTTCTCAGGTGGTCAGTTCTTTGTCTGGCTTTAATTTTTGCCTGTTGAAGTACTTGTTGTCCCTTTATGACCCTTCACTAGAAGCCATTATTGTCATCTTTATTATCACTGATGGATATGGCAGAAAAGACCAAAGACTACCTTTATAAACCTGCTTTTAATGGCCAGTGAATATAGGCTTTTGGAATCATGTTTATCCTAAGCTGAATTTCTGTCCTTGACTGAATTTATAGTGAATGCTAATGGGAAATTTTGCTTATGCAGAAATCAATTAATAGTTAAATACATGAATGATTGAAATAATGGATGCTTTTGAAAGGAATTAGAGATATGTGTATTGATTCCAATGCTTTTGAAAGGAATCAGAGATATGTGTATTGATTGCAATGTTGTACCTCTTGTGAAATGTTGCATTTTCACAACAGTAGCACAGTCCATAGTAAATCAACCAAACCAAGTGTCTGTTCTGTAAACATATTCCATGTAAGAAAAAATATCTTTCAATATTTGTGTCTTATTAAAAGATGCTTACTAAAAAAAGTTTTCTGTAAAACATTCCACTGCTTTCAGGGATAACACACTGCATACCCTGAAGCAGCGACAGTCAAGTACATACATTGGAAGTTCTCGAGCTCTGGTAACAGAGTTGGTAAGTATTAGATAAAAATAAGGCTTGATTTCAAAATATGTTAGAGAGAGCTATTTTCACAGCCTTCCATCAATTCTTAGATAGTTGTGCTATCTAAAAATCAGTACAGAAATTGTGAGGCAGGGCACCTCAAAAGTTCTTTTTGGGATCACTGTGGACTTCTGTTTTCTTTCAGGAGTCACTTCCATATCCCCACCCCCCATCACAAGTACTTGTGGCCTATTTGGTGAAGTAAAGGGCTTTATTATGACTTTTTATGTCTGAAAGATACTCATGTTCCTAACCAGAAAAGCTTAGAAAAATGTTTGGGAGCCATTGGAGCCATTACAAATAAGGGAATTCTGTCTTTATGCAGTGACTAGTACAATGAAACCAAGTCCTAAAGCAATTCTTTGAGAGCTACTATAGTAAGAGCTAATAGGAGAGAAGGCAAGAAAAGAAAGTACTGTCCAGCAGAACGAGGTAATGAACTGCCCCAGTGACAGCAAAGCAGTCGTAGAAGATTGATTCAATTGGGGAGTGATCTGAGGTTGTGAGTGGCTTAAGAAAATCTGTGTGGATTAAATAGGAGCGAGTGCCACTGTTGTAAAAAGCCTTCTCAGATAGAAGGTGGAGGAGGAGAAACAGTGGTAGATGGATAGACAGAAGGGGAAAGGATGTTTGAAGGTGAGAAGAGACCTGGAAGATGAGAAGTTTAGGGCAAATAACAAGGCAGTGGAATAAATAAATTGCATTGGCTTCTTTCAATAGGAACAGTGACAGAAGAGGAATAAAAGAAATGAGAGAGGAAAAACGGAAAAGTATCATGCTCAATATTACATGCATTGTACAGATTGTTGTGCAAACATGAAAAAATGAATCCAAATTATAAAACAGGGCAGGAATTTAATGGGAGAGACATATAGGCATTGTGTGGATGAGTGGTGACTTCTTTTCTCCCAGGATCCAGATGCTCCTATACGACAGAAACTGCCACTTGATGATTTGGACCGAGAAGATGATGCAAGGTTATTGAAGTATCTCTTCACTCTCATCAGAGCAGGAATGACAGACGAGGTAGCATAACTTTTAATTAAGTAAGATTTAAAATATCTTACTCTTAAAGCCAATGAAAAGCTGTATACTAAAATGTCTGTTTAAGTTTGGCTTGTGATGATTTTCAATTTGTTGTCAATATTGAGTGCTAAATTAGCATTTTAATGAAATCTTGCTTTTAGTTAAGTAATTTTGGGCATAGAGTAGATGTTATGGAAAAAATGTACTTTGGGGTTTTTTGGTTGTTTGACAATATTTTTTCACTCTTGTGGCTTGATACTAAATACTGCCAGAAAACACACGGAATGTTTTAAAGAACTTCCTGTGTTTATAATCATCAGTGGATTATCACGCATGTATATATAATGGCAGTTGAGTAAGGGGAGGGAAAGGGGACTTGAGAATCTTGTTGCAAAGACCTTAGTCTTAGGAATATGGTTACTTGCTCATATTCTGTTCCAATACAGCACACATCTATTCATTGTCTGATATTATGGGAATGTGAGCATATTGCTGCAGGGCATTACGAACATGAATATAAATTCACAGCTTCAGTTGGGGTTCTAAGTCAAATGGAAAAGTAGATGACTGCATGAAGGGATGGATTATACATATAAGCAGCAGGACAACACTTTAAACTTATCAGAAGGATGTGTAGTAGCTGTTTAAGCTAACAAAGATGAAGCTGTAGCACATTTCTCACATTGCTATAAATACTGACTGAAAAACTGAAAAGTTTGGTGAAAAAAAAAAGTGAATGACATTTACTTTGAAATCTTTCCATTGTTTTGAGTTTAAGATCCTCTGTGCTTATTTCTCACATACTAGAATCTACACAAATTAACTATTTTAATAATGTTCACATTTTTAAAGAAGAAACTGGAGTTTTTCCTACCTTAAAGTGTGTTGCTGAGAAAATCCATTATTTTTCAGGCACAGCGCTTATGCAAACGATGTGGTCAGGCCTGGAGAGCTGCAACTTTGGAAGGCTGGAAATTATATCATGATCCAAACATAAATGGAGGTATCTGCTCCAAAGTGCATTTGAGACAGATATAAAAATAGAGCAGAGGGCTTTCTCTTAATATCTGTCTGTGGCAAAGAGAAATAGCTGTTTCTTAAGAGCCTTTTTCGTATCTAAAATATTTTCCCATGTCTGTTAACGTGTAAAAACTAATTTGAAGAAAGTACGAGTTTACTGAATTCATCTAAATATGTTAAAGTCACTTTCTTTTTTAAAATCAGCCATAATCACTAGGAAGTAGACATCTCAGAGTTCCAGACAGATCTTCTCCACCTCCATATAATACTTCAGTCTGTATTTTCTTAACATCTGACTTGTGCTGTCTAGTACACATTTTGTTGCTTACAAACTCAAATTGGACTCTGTATCTTCAGAAAGGTGTAGTAGGGCTGGAGTTCAGCAAATGCAAGTGCAGGAAATAGAGATGCTTTTTAAAATACTTGAAAATTATTAAACTACCTTTTTCCTTGGTACTAAGGTTCCTTGAACACGGTCCCATTTATAACACAGTGCCTTGCTTCTCTCTGTGCTCAGGACATTGCAGGATTTAGCAAGGAATTTAAGAACAAGTCTAAGTGTTGGGTATAGGTGGGAGTGGAAGGCATAATGCTTTCCTACTTTTCAAATCCCAATAGCCTGTCACTTTTATCTGCATGCTACACCAGTGTCCTGGGCTTGTTTTGAATCTACCTACCTAACTTGCTGTTATATGGGTTTGAATGCCCTCATGCAGGTGCATGCAAAATAGCAGCACTGAAACAGTGACGTTTTTTAAAAGTTTTGATTCCTTAAGATATAAAAATTCCTTTTTTTTCCTTAACTTTGTTGTTTTTCCAAATGTTGACATTGTAGATACACTATAGCCAAAACAATAATTTTCTTCAAAGCTAGATAGCAGCCAAGCTTTAAAAATACTGTAACTTATAGATACAAATTTACCAAACTTCCCAGAATAGCCACCTTGTGACCCAGTCAAAAGCATCAAAATGCTTTGGGAAGAGTTTCAAAGCTATTGAAATTGGGTTAATAACAGAAAATAGGCTTTACCTGTTACTGGGTTCTCTTTTTTTAATAGCATTTTTTTTCTTTTGTTCCTCGCACCCTCTGCCTTTTTTTTTTTTTATTATTATTCTTTGCATGTAGGAAAAGAGCTGGAGCCTGTTCAAGGCAATCCATACAGGTGCATTTGGAAAATTTGTTGTTGGCGTATGGCTGAAGAGGTAAGATAATGCTGGTTTGCTTGATATTAACACATGCATTTGAACTTTCCTGAACTCTGAAACATGATTTTAAGTAAACCTACCCTCTCTGTGTTTGCTGCTTATAGGATTTACAATTAATGCTTCTAAGAGGACTTCTGAAATAACATATTTATGTACTGTAGTGAGAAATCTACATAATCAGCAGCAGTTTTTCAGGAAATGAGTTCCTTTTTTTTTCTTGTTGAAAGTAAAACCACTGACACTTTGACTTTCATCTTGACTTAATTAAATGAGAAAGGAAAAACATTACTTTCTTTCCAGGTCAATATAGATTTTTCAGGTAAGTTACAAGGGGATGCTAGTGAAGGGAAAGTCACTTGCTATTCTTGTTTTGGCTCCTTGTGTCCCCTGTGATTTTCTATTTGTTAAATGGAACATTTTCCAATGGATTAATCTAATGTAAAGTGACTAGAAAACTTAAATGCTTTGTAATTAAAAGTTTGGGTATTTTTACTATTTATTTTAGGAGCAGTTTAATAGGTATGAAAGAGCAATCTATGCAGCCCTGAGTGGAAACCTCAAACAGGTAGGTCAAACCTCCTAGATTGTTTGGTAGTTGTGCATTTTCTTTTTCGTATATGACAGTGATATCATCAGATTTCATCAGAAATATTGCAATTACTGGTTATTGTACTTTTAAAGATGTAGTAAACAGGACAATGGCAAACACTGCTGCTCCTTGTAGGACTGTGTCTTAACTAAATATATGATAGTCTTTTCTTAGTATTATTCCTGCTGACTTTTCAGTCATCCTGCTTTGATATGAAGGAAAGGCTGCTGTTCGTGATGGTTATTAGTCTGCTTTGGTGCCCAAAAATCTGATCCTAAATTATAGTTGCTGTGTTTGGGAGATAGTTCTCCCTCTCTTGATAATTTTTGCTCTGTTTTTTTTAATCTGTAGCTTCTTCCAGTTTGTGATACCTGGGAAGATACTGTTTGGGCATATTTCAGGGTCATGGTGGACACTCTAGTTGAACAGGAAATACGAACCTCCGTGGTAACTGCAGAGGAGATGGAAGAACTCCCTAGAGACTATTTAGAAACAAAGTAAGTTTCAAGTAAAATTATGCTCCTACACTCAACAAAGCATCCTGTATGATCTCTTTGGAATATTCAAGGTAATGTTTTTTGTCTTTTCTCTCCTACTTTGAAGCTGGACTTCTGAAAAGGTTTTTGAAGAACTTCAGGCAACAGACAAAAAGGTATGTAATAATTGCAGTGTTTCTCCTCCCTGTTTACCATTTTTAACTAATCACAGGGTTCTGTTTTTACTGCACTATTTGATGAAATGCTCAAATATGCACAATGATTAATTTTATATTTTCTACCTCTATAATGTGTTATTTCTCAATTCAAGTATATTGCCACCTTTTAATGATGAAAATTATACAGATTTTGTCTTGCCCTGTATCTGCCAAACCAGCTGCATGTGCTAAAGAAACAGCTGACTGTCAAGTGGTTTTGGATATACAAAGCAGACAAGAGTAAATCAACTATTTAACCCTGACAGAATGTTTGAAGATTGATTACATTGCGTTTTCTTTATAGGAGGTTTGTGTGCATATTTCAGAACAGACCTTTCAAAATTCAAAAGCATGTTTGCTTTTGCAATGATTAAATTGAAACTACACTTACTTTTATTTGATGGCATGGACACATATTGCTAAGACAAAGACATGCAGTCAGCTACAGATACACCCAGCCACATTTGCCATTGCAACACAGTGCAGTCCTCACCATATAGCAAATTTACAGGTGTGTTTGGATTGCATTTCTTGTATTAATGCATTAATTCCTCTATAGCGGAG